>NC_091683.1:18588125-18898750 GCF_030179915.1 Drosophila takahashii
GAACGCGTGTATATGAGGAGGAGGAGTCCCTTTTGGGGGCACAGACAATGCGGCGTATGCGCAATGTCATTTTAGCAAAGTTTTGCGTTTAGTTTATGGCTGCTGCAAATATTATTTGATATTCAGGTAGCTGGTTCAGGGGGCTGAGTCACGCCTAGCTCCCAGAGCGCTGCAAAGTTCGTCCTGCCGCGTATCCTTGCCCCCGTGTATCCGTATCCGTGTGAGCTTGTCGCACATATCCGTAACTAATTAGCAACATGACTCACCGGGGACTCACTCGGGACTCGGAAACGCCAGTGTCTGTGTGTGCTCAGTTGATAACCCGCGAAACGCTTTTGTCTCCGCTGCGAAACGAAAATGCTTACTTGGCTCAGGGCTGCAGCAAATGAATATGACAGCGGCGAAAGCGGCAAAAAACCGCTAATTAGTTGAAAATAAATAATGAGCCAAATGCTAGCCAAATGCGGGCGCCAAAGGGATGGCTGATGGGGGGTGAGGGGTGAGGGATGAGGGATGAAGGATGAGAGTTAGCAGAAGCAGAAGCACAAGCAGACGCGGAAACGGAAGCGGAAACGGAGGCGACGGAGGAAGCGGAAACGGAAACGGGAGCACCGGTTTTTATTTCGTGCCACCCGAAACATGTTCGGCTTCAGTATCCTTTCAACAACAGTAGGTCGAATATATTGCAAGGCTCTATGAAAACCGTTAGCCAATTAATCTGCATTTAATCAACAGCTTTTAGTATTCCCATTATAAGATATAAGTAATTCCCAAAGATATGAAACGATGATCAATTTGATACTATTTGGTACCAATTCAATATGCCTAAAATGTGTCTTCCTTTTTGCTCTCTTTTTCAAAAATTTACCATGCGCATATCGATTTGATCCCGGCGTCTTTTCTCAGCGACAGCTGACTTTAGATCTCAGATCTCGGACTAGGCTGCTCATTTCTTATTTCCTCAATTCATTCAATTCAATTTGTTTGAGTTGGCCCAGAATTAGGCCGGCTTATCCGCACGCGCTGAAATGACAGATGCAGAGCATAGAACGTAAAACACAGAATGGGAATGCGAATGTATCAGATACAGATACACAGATACAGCTGCCAAGTTGCGATGCAGATGTCGGGTGGCCAAAACTTTTATCGGGCGAAAAGTTTCTCTGTTGCTGATTCGGTTTTGGATTCGTACTCGGACTCAAATTCAGATTTCGGCGTTTCCTACGCTTTTTTGCGTCCTTTGTCTCTGGCCTTTATCCCACGTATTCTTTTTCCGCTTTTTTTTTTGCCTCTTTTGGCCCGGTTTGCCTTGTCTAAAAGCATGCAGGCCATTTTTATGCAAATCAAACCCGCTTTTAATCTCTTTAAGCAGCGCGATACGTGCCACGAGGCAGAAATATGACACGAAAGCGGAATGGACACGTAATTAAAACCGCACGTTAATGGACTTAGTGGCCCGGGGCAAACACCCACGGCACTCGAAACCGAAAATGCCCCTTTCCCACTTCCACTTCCCATCCAAATGGGAGAATGCCGAAGAAAACTATTCGAATTTGCCGTAGCGAAAAGGGAATCCTTTCGCGGCCTTAATGTGCTAAATGGTACCACTTCCCACTCCCGAAAAAAGGAAGCGCCAATAGCCGTCTAAAACTATTTCAATATAAAATTCATTTCGTTTCAGAGGCCAGCAAACAAACAAACCACACAGATCGAGTGGAAAAGCAGGGAAAAGCTGGGAAAACGGAAAAAGGGAGAGGGGAAAAGGGAAAAGGACGGGGACAGTGCGAAATGAATGAAAACGAATGAAGCCGAAAAACCGCGCTAAAAGTTTTCTTGTTAAGACCCAAAACGAACGCTTTTAGCCTAGCTGCACTGAGGGAAAGAAAGGGGGACCGCCAAAAAAGTGTGCAAATTAATGATAGGAGTTGCAAAATAAATTTAAGTAAATTATATTTTTTTTCTGTACTTATATTTAACTTTTTCACGACTTTATTTTTATGCAGCGCAGTTATTTTAGCTCTAAATTGATTTTAAACTAACTACAAAGTTTCTGCTGAATGTATAATACTCTTAAATATAATAAATAAGTAACAGCTTTGTACAGTTTATTACTTGACACATATTTCATTTTTATTTTTACTTAAATAAGCATAGAAGCATATAAAAATAATTTTAATTGCACTTTTATTTTCATTTCTAAGTGTTTTTCATTGCCCTACAATGCTTACCAATTTTACTTATATTTATTTATTTATTCCCATTCCATATTTTTTATCTACATATTTTAAATATATAGGTACTTCTTCTTCTTTCTATTCTTTTTACATAATAAAGCATAATAATTTGAATTGCATCTTTATCTCCTGAGTGTATTTTTGGTGTCTTCTTCACATTTCCCTAGTTCCCTACAATTTCCATGCTGGTATGAATTAAAAGAAGCCGCCGAAAACGGACACTTTCTCCGAGAAAGTTCCTCGGGCTGCAAGTGCAATTAGAGCTAAACATAAGTCGGAGCTTCGGTTCGCCCGAGGCCCCGATGTTCTACCTTCTACCCATATCTCATATTTCCCGTCTGCCGTTTTCCGATTGCACTCTAGTGAGTCGAAGAGTCGGAAAGAGTTGGGCCGAGTATTTTGCATTTGAATGCAGCTTGTTAGTGAAGGTGTCATCGAGTTGTCTGAGTTTGTCTGATGCTGTTCGGTGGAGCGGAACTAATGCCCCTGACTATTATGCGTTGGGATTGCTCGATAAGTGGGCCAAGTGTTGTATGGACACATTAAATACCCACTTAACACTCTGTTTCACTATCAATTTGTTAAAGTATTTTAATTTCTTTATGGCACAATATTAATTGGAAATTCCTCATATAATTTATTAAGTTTATTTAAGACTCTTTATTTTCCCCACAATTTTCCCATATAATAGTGCCATATAAGAGTCGTTATATGCACCAGTTCCAGGCACTTCTTCGCAGCTCAATGTCTCGGGTCACAGGGCAGCCGTTCGCTGCCTTTTCCCCGAAGGACCTTTTTCCGGCATCGCAGCTGGAAAATTTGCTCCTTATGCTCTGCAGCTACATAAAAATGAAAATTTTATTCGCTCCGTAGGCCGTTCCACCGATCGATGGCAGATATGCCTGTCACACTAAGTATATCAAGTGTAATCAAGTGCATACATATACATAGGGATGCTTGTACATATATACTTGTATTTGCTTGCGGGGACATGACTTGGATGTTGGCTACATTTATTTAAATCCCAGTTACAGGCCATTTGTCGTATTAAATAAAACTTACACGGACACATGCGAAGTCGGGCTGAATTGTGGCCGGAAAAAAGGGACATGGACGGAATGGACAGCGAAGAGTGGAAGGACGAGGCAGAAGGAGGTCAAAAGCAATGCAAAGACAAAGTGCCGGCAAAATGAAACGTGCAAAGCAAATAAACACATAAAAGTCTAAATTTAATGCTAAAAGCTATTGAAGCATGTTTAAGCCCAAAAAATAAAACAGAAGAAGGATTCCAAAAAAAAAAAACCAACCGAAGGGACGAACAGGGAAATAAGGATGCACGGAAGAGGTAACGACGTGTGCTGAAATATTCGGCTCGAAGGACCAAACAGACTTGACAACAACAAATCGGTCGCTTGTTGATGCTTCTTTTTAGCGTTTCAGGACCTTTCTGCCCTTCCCTTCTTCCCCTCCTTTCTCGTCCTTGGTCCTTCCTTGGCTTTGTTTACACTCTCCGCTTTTCGTATTCCATGGGCGACATTTTTTATGGTCCTCATGGTGGGCCAACATGCGTCCCGATAAGCGAAATCAAATGTCAAAGTGAGAATGTAAACACTCCTAAATGTCTCTCTGTATATGTATGTGTGTGGCAATGCGATGGTGTGCGTTGGCCGCAATGTGTGAGTGATACCAGCAATGTAAACGCCATAAACAACGTGTCCCTTGCACAATTGATAACAAAACTCCGGGGCGAATAGGCATCTGTAGGTGATTTAAGCACGCACAAAAAATATATCACAAATTTCGATATCTTTTTGAAATAACAATGGTTTTTATGGGCTCTTACAAAATATTGAAATGCAGCACAATCGTTTAGCTAAACATCAAACCGAGCTAAATTCTATACATAAAAAAAACAATTCTTAGGTTATAAAAATAAAATTTCAAAACATTTCGATTAAATTTTCATTAAATTATCAAAAATATATAAGATATAATAGCTCAAGGCCCCGTAGCTATAGCTAAGTTTAAGTTCGTCTGTAAATTTTACATTATATTCGAACACTTTAATAATAATAATAATAATATAATAAGAGATCAACTACTTTTTATCCAAATAGTGCACTGAAAAAGGATTTATGAGGAGTATTTTTTATGAAGGTTTAATATATTTCAGCAGAAGTCACTTTAAATTGGAGCTGATTCATTGTTTCTATCCCAGGTTCAAAATCAAACTGCCATATGAAGCAGGGCTCCGAAAAAGCCCGACTGGCATTGATCCAGAACACTGATTGCTCATCAACACTAGACCTAATCCGGCGTCCCCAGACCCTCTCTTTGGGCCAACAACAACGAGTCGTTGGTGGAAAAGCAATTCCAACTAATTTTGAACAAATTTGCTTGCATAATGTAAAGCGACCATTTGAATGCCACCAACAAACACGCTACACAAACACACGAGCACCAACACACGGAGCTAGACAAACACACATACAGCTACAGTGACACGGCACAAATACATATGCACATGGACATTCCGGAAATTGGTTTCATTTGGGCCAAAGGTTTGTATTTGTTTGTTGGTCAGCCAGCAGCGAAAACAAAACAAAACAAAGTAGAGCAAAAAAAAAAAATAAAACAGAAATGCGGAAAAAGACAAAATATCTAAAAGCAATAGCTGGGGGCAGGAAAAAAAAGAGCAGCAAAAACGCAATTTTACAAGCAATTAAAACTTGAATTGAAATTGAAATGTTTGCAGTCATTACAAGCGGTGGCAAAAACGCCAAAGAAAATCCCCTTGGTTTTGCGTATGCTTAAGCTCGCTTAAATCCAGCAAAAAAAGCCATTCACCATTTTTTGTGGAAATTTCTCAATTAGCGATATTAAAATTCGCATAGCGTTACAATAACAGAGATAGCAATTAAAAAGAGATGACCGAAGGTGAATTCAATCAATCTGTGGCTAACCATTACATATCAACTGGGATCTGAAACTGAAATGTTTTTAAGCGGAACTGATTCTAGGATTAAAGGATAATGCAATAAATTTTAAGAATGTTATTAGCTCATATCTTGAGTTTTAGCTTAAAGATCCATTAAAATAATTTTTTGATATAGTGTTTTAACGTTTAAAATGTTTTCTCATAAGAGTATTTGGACATACAAAAAAAATGTGTCACATATGATATGAATATTTTCGAACTATTTAATTAAATATTAAAAATATTGTGATTCTGTGTTGTGATTGGATAGAAACTTCTTCTCGACATTCTAACGACATCATTTAGGTTCCAGTTGTGTGATTTTTTCCAGTACACATCCAAAACGATACTATTTGTGGACATGTGGTTAGCTCAACGATCCGGTTGCAGCTGTCCGGCTCAAACGCTTTCAATTGGATTCCTCGTTATTGGTCAATGGCAAGTGCTGACAATTATCCACCCACGCACCCCGAGCTTTTCGGGGTGGTTCGGGGGTTCCGGGGATCCGGTGTTTAGGGTGTTCAGGGTGTTCAGGGTGTTCAGGGTGGTGCTGTGTGGACTTTTCGGTGGTTCGACATGGCCGCTAATCCCCTGGAAATGGCCAGCGCCAACTATTAGCGAGTGGCAACGGGCGTTGGCCCGGTTAGTTAGCAGGGCTTTGGCTTTGCCATTGGCTTTGGCTTTTGACCGTTGCCCATTGCCCGTTGGCCTCTGTTTTCCGGCGGTGTTTCGTGGTGCGATGAGGGCTTCTCTCTTTCGGATTAATTGCTTTATGAGCTGCAATAAAAGCCGCAGCGGCTGTGCGGCATTCCCTTCACCGTCACCCTCCTCCGATGGTCAGTTGGCATTTTGTGAACTGCAATTAGCAGCAAATAAAATAATTTACGATTGTAATGACCGAAAATGCCAGTACAACGGGGGGGTTGTGAATGGGGGGATGGAATAGTTGGCCGAAGGAGCAGCCGTTACCAAGTTGAAATAACAGCAAATTGTGATTTTTCGGCTCCACTCAATCTCAATTTCTGGCTTATTAAACCCCTGGATATTTATGGCATGCACTAAAAATAAAACAAAGTTCGAATTTGGTTCTTGTAAATTTTTAATATTTGAAAAAGTCCTTATAAGAGTTCAAAAACGAAATTAGCTTACTTCATTTCCCTCAGTGCGGGGCCAAAAGAAGTGTTTTCCTGTCAACTGCCCCCAAGTGAGTGCGAGAAGCGAGAAAAATGTTTACAGCAAATGAATATGAATGAGTTGCAGCCAAGTCCTGGCTAAACCACACACACACTTTCCCTTCGCCCTTCGCCTCGTCCATTCAGCCATTCAACCCACTGCACTTTCTATGCCCGCCAGTTCGGTAATACACGTAAAAGTGTTGAAAAGTTTAATAAATCACAGCGGACCCAAAGCCAAAGGATTTGACCTTTCGGAGCGCTTAGCGCGGGAGTCGACCAGTCGAGTACCCAGCAAGTGCTGGTGCTCCTGATTGATGGCTCGATTATTGCGATACATTAACCCCGGGTGTAACGCTCGGTCGCTGTCGATATTTATCGCCCGTCGCTGCGAGTCGATAGCGATAGCCCCTGCCCACAAGGGGTACAGTTGTGGCCACACAAATGGTGGTGGCTCCGCAGTTTCAGGGTTCCTGTTTCTGTTTCCTGCTTCTGGATTTCTGTGGCCTGGGTGCTGGAGCATGCATAAATAAAAATGTGGCATGTTGGGTCAGAAATAGCATGACATTTTGCCAGCCGGCCGACATAAAATGGCGGCCAGCGTTGGCATAAAATGAAATGTTTAGCAAAAGGGTTGACTCCACAAGGAAACCCACGGGAAAATGTCCTGCGGGGGCGCAGTGGGCGGTTGTACATGAGTGGGCGAAAGTCCAGTGAGCCATAAAAATCAATAAAGTCAACGCCGCCGTCCCCTGTAACCCGTTCGCCTTTCCCCTTTCTTGTGTTGGCTTTGTCGGTCACCTGGTTAAGTCATCAATGGCCAGGCCACCCAACATGCCACCCTACATCACACATCCCACATCCCACATGCACCTTTCAGCTTAGCAAATTTAAATTGCTCAACAATTTCCCAACTAACAAGCAACCAAAATTCATAATCAAAACTGCCGGAAAAAGGATAGTGAAGTGGCGAAAAGCTCCATGGAAAACCAACCCAAGTACACTGGCAAAAGAATTAATAGGGGAATAGGGAATTGAAATAAATATAAATAGGCTTTCTTAAATTACGAAGATAATATTGAAAATATTACCTAAGAAACTTTACAATATGGGTAATTATATTAATATTATTAACCAACGTATTTTATTATAAGTAAATATGGTAAATTAAATACCAGTTATTTGTAAACCAATTTCAAATATATATTTTTAAATTTTACAGGCTCCTTGGTTTCTTACACAGTGCCCTTTCATATGCGACCGTCCTTTTGGCAAATATGTCAAAGTTCCGTGCCAGCAGCCCCTCACTCCGCACTCTCCACTGTCAATTGGCAATTGTACAAACATTTTTTCTCCTTTTATAATGCGATGGAGGGCTGGCTGGATGGCAAGTGGCAGTTGCAGGAGATCAGAATGGGGATGGGGACCGGGCACATGTTGGGCTCTTCATTAGCAGAAAAATGATTCAACTGACATGCAAAACCCAGCCTTTCAGGCTACAGCCCCCACCCTTCGGTCCTTCTGCCTTCTGCGGCTTGTTAGTGTCCATCGCACACAAAGAGCAACAATTTCCAGCGACTGAGAGTGGATCCTTTCCTCCTTCGGTCCTTCACCGCCTTTTTTGCCGCTCTTCTGCTTTTCTGCCATCTTTTTGTTTTTTGTTTATGCCCGTCGACCGTCGACAATTTGTTGTGCTTTTTATTAGGACAATGGCGAGGGGTGCCGTTGGGTGGGCGGAAGGGTAGCCGCATCCCCATCCCCATCCCCATCCCCCAAATAGGCCGGTCCTGGCATAAATGTTTCATAACTGTGGGTTTTTTAGGGGGCGCGTCGGCTTCTGGCCATCGCAAAATTATTGGGGAACACTTGGCCTGCGGCCCAGCAAACACACACCTCCAACAGAAGCCTACACGGCAAACTTACACGATTAGTTCTTAAGGAATTCATACTTAAGAATGCGTGATTTGATATTACTAATTTAGGTGGGGTGGTAAAAACACCAAATGTTTTGGTTATCCATAGAGGTCACTATTAAATACAAGAATTAAGGAAAATTATAAGAAAAGTGAATTAAAGATTGATGCTTGTATCATAAAATTTATTCGGAAAAATATTTAAATATTACTGAAATTAAAGTAAATCAAAATTTACTTTAAAGTATTTTATTTCTTAAAAGATACCAAAAATTGCAAATAAAATTAAATTATTTACTTTCGATACTATTGATAGTGCTCTCGAATTTTGTACCAACCCTAAATTTAGGTATCGTAAGAGTAATAGATCTTCAAGACTTTCTTAATATTATGATTTTTGCTACAAAATATTCAAAGAAAATGGCCACAAATTTTGTCGAGTGCAGAATGCCCCTTTTCGGGGTTATTTCTATGCAAATCGTTTGTCTTGCACCGCCTGTCAGCGCAGAAAAACCAAACTCAGTGGCTCGGTGGCACAGTGGTTATTGACTGGGGCCTGACCCTCCATTAACAATTCAGGGGCTGGCCGAAAGTACAGTATGTTTATAGCCGCTTAGAGGCAGGGATATAAGTTTGCCCCGAAATAAATAGGCAATCGGACAGAAGAAGGCACTTTAAGACCCTGCAAAACTGAGCAATCAAGTGGTGGAAAGCCCCCGTTGTCATTAGTTAAACTCACCCATCTGAATCGGTGAGGAAATAATTATAAAGTGATTTTCTCCCCGAACATCTGTACTTGCAACCCCATCCACATCCAGTAATTTTGAAACATTTTACAGTCAATTGATTGGACGCGTCCAAGGCCCTTGTACTTCTGCCAGTCGATTTGGCCAGTCGATTACTTTTGACTGCCACTGTTGCTGCTACAGTGTCCCACAAAAGTGTGCTGCTGCTGTGGACAGTTTTGAATATGGAGCGTGCTCGCTGAGGAATATGCTGGGGAAATACATAAATTGAGCGCATAAAAATCAATTTGCCGTAACCGCAGCGAGGCAAATAAACTGGGCCCCAAAAAAGCGAAGGGGCTGGGGACAAAAATTGTCTCTTTCGTTGGGGGGGGGGGCTATGTATCTGGGTATTCCGGATACCGAATCGAATTTCGACCGCCCAACGCATGTGGCTGCATAAAGCGGACGATGGCAATCAGAGAGCTCCGCTTATTTGCACACTTTCCGGCTGCTTTGCATACTGGTTGCGATTCCGGCTTTTTCGCAGCGAAAGTGTTTATATTAATAACCTATTTATGCCCGCAGCAGCAAAACTGGATTTTGGATTTGGGATTCTGGATTCCGGAGGCTTCTTGAACACCTAAAGGTCCAATGAAATTTATGCGAGCTCAGTGAGTGCTGGTAATCCTGACCCAAAATGATTTACACCCCCGGAATATATTCCTTGCAGGCCCTTTCGGCACTGAGAAAAATAAAAGGAACAATTCTAGTAAATAGCAAAAATTTACCATGCGCATATCGATTTGATCCCGGCGTGTTTTTCTTAGTGTGTAGCTCGAGCTGAACCAACTTGTAATAGTCGTAATAATAGCAATAATAATTTGCACAACCCTTTCGGCTTTTGTCGATTTTACTGCTCAATTTGATGACCAGCCAGGGGGAAGAGCCACTGCCAAGGAGGCAGTGCCACATCCGCACCCACATCCGCATCCAGGGTCCAGAATCTGCCATCCACCATCCAGAAGCCAGCATCCTGGGAACATAAAAGTCAATTGTCTGCAACAAATTGAACATTTTTGTAGCAGCTCCCACTCGGGTTCAATACATTAAGCTGCACTCGTCGGTTGGAATGGAGATGGAGATGAAGGAGATGGTGATGGAGGTGGAAGTGGAGTAGTAGGTGGTTCTGAAACCGAAACAGGAGCTGACAGCCGGAGGTGAAGCAGTTTTACATTCGATTTTCACAAGAAGAGCAGCGACATTATTATACCAAGGTCCTTATGCTGTTTCGATCATATCGGGTTTACTTATTAAATCTTATAGCAGTAGCACAAATTATAGGTATGTATATTTAATATTACAAGTTTTCAACTCAACTCATGTAAACTGTAAGTTCAGATGTTGCCTTCCCCATTTAATTGGTGATTCAATTCCGATGAATATGGAATATCGGATTCTCGCGAGTTGATCAAATTTTGGCCTGTTAATGGATTGCAAACCGGTGGCGTCGAAAAAAGGAGAACCAACTCTTGCCGCACCAACGGGCTATTCGCATTTATTGAAGCGCGTTGGTCCGTTGGGTTAACGGGTTAACAAGTTAAGGGGTTAAGGGGTGTGAAGAGTCATGCGACTCGGACACCTTTGGGTTTTTGGCTTGGTTAACATTCGGGGCGAGCAAAAACCGATTTTGAATTTTTCATGCTTGGTATCGATTTCGATTTCGGTTTGGTTTGGTCACGACTGGGGGTCTGCTCTGTTCTGTTGTGGCCTTGCTGGACTGGACTTGATTTAGTCTTTGATGCCGAAACTCATTGCAATGCATTCAACTGCAAACTTCGACACGCCACACACTCGAGTCTCGAGTCCCGATACCCATACACACAAAAAAAACACTTCGCGGTCAAATCGATATGCGCATGGTAAATTTCTGGTATTGTATGCGCATATAGTTTTTACGGAAGTCTCTCTCTCTTGGAGATTCTTTGATTATGAAAAAGAGAGGAGTAAGTAAAGCGAGAAGTTCAAGAAAGGGAAAAAGACACAATTGAATTTCGAGCATATCGAACTGAGATGCCCGCATATCAACTCAAAATCGATCCTAGATTTATATCAATTTTTTTTTTGGTGTACCGAGTCAGAATACGTATCCCAGTTTTCGGTGGACGGAGGAGTGCCAACAATTTGTGCGGCAAATGGGGCACCTGGGCGGATTCTGAGCCAGTCTGAGCCGGACTGAGCTCATTGAGGGCCAAAACCCAGAGCCCTGAGCCCGAACCCCAAGTAGTTGGCCCGTGTTGCGGCAATAGTTGGCCAAATTAGTTGCACACTCGCCCTCGACACACAAAGTGAAAGTTTTTCGGCTTTTCGCCCGAGAAGTGCCTTTGTGCATGGCCAACAAGTCTATTAGCCAAATTGTAATTGCTGACCTAATCCAAAGATTCTGTTCGTTCGTTCCGCCCACTGGCGAATGTCGACTCTCGACCCTCGACTGCCGAATATCGATGTTTGGCACATGTTTGTTCGGGTTTCATTATTGTGCAAATGCGTTTGCCTACTTTGGGGGCCCTCCCGACCACTGGCCTTGGACTCAGAAGTTGGGCAAACTCAATGGCAACGGCCACCCACCTGCAATCTCCGGACCACACTTGTTTTCCACTTTCTACCCAGGAATTGCCCTGCACCAAGGAACAAAACAATCCACCCAAAAGCAAGTGCTTTCAATGCTTTAAAAGCAAGAAATAAACTAGAGAATTTAAAAAATGTATATTTGTTTGTCATTCGTTAATTAATGGTGCATGTTCAATTATAGCAAATAATGAGCCAAGTGATTTTGTTCAACTAAGCGCTTTCGGTTTAGCAAATATTAAGCGCAGAATTTCGATTAGCCAACATGAGCACACAAATAAAATATATTTAGTTATTTCAGTTGACAGTTTTTTATGCCAAACAGGTTTGCAGGTTTTTAATTAGCCTAAAATCGTTTTTTTTTATAATAATGACATTTATTTTCTAAAAGAAAATTTAAGCCTATTACCTTGCCTATGAAAATGAAAGCAACAGTTTAATCAAATTACACTAAACAAAATGTTGATGATTTTTTTGTAATTACACAATTACTTATGAATTTTAATTAAGCCTTAAATGTAATACTTGTTTGTTTTCAGTGTTTGTTGTTTAGTTTTCCAAAATCATACGGAAAGTGTTATGGATTAATTGATAATTTTGTTATCTGTTCAAAACAGTATGTATTTTTGGTATAGGACCATTTTTGGCCAAGTTACACCAAAAAACCAAAAGAAAAAATTACAATTCCCGATCAAAGTTGTATATCTCTTATCTAATAGTCGGGGCACCCGACTATAGCGATCTCTCTTGCTTAACTTTAATTTTTGGCCCTACATTCTTTTAGCAACTCATAGAAGTTCATTTATAATGTTTGTTTTTTTTCCGTTCGCTCCGTGTTCTTGGTGATTTTTGTTGGGAGAAGGTTGTGTCGAGGTCGTCTGGGTAATTGGACTGCCTGCCAGGTCGACCGCTCGCGGCCCCCGCAGCTGCGGCTAGCAAATTGTAATTTGCATTAAGTGTTGGCACACTACCCTCTAGAAGGCCCCGACATTTCCAAACCCCCAACCCCCAACCCATCCGTCCAGCGAGTCGCACGCACTCGCAATTGGACCTGCTAGCAGCCGTTACGTATCCGCCGTGTTGTCGGCGGCTTGCAACTGTTTTTTCACCCCACTTACATGCTGGCTTTTTGTGTTTGAGCCGCTTTTAGCACACCGCAGCCACCCAACACCCAACACCCGACGCCCTGCAACTCTGGCTGCAAAGGGATATTATAACTTTGTCGTGCCAGAAGCCAAGCCAAAGTAATATACTTTAGCACATGGAGTGTCCAGAAAACAAAGTTCCGCAAAGAGTGGGTTAAGGGGGGTTCGTTCTGAGCTGGCAGCATATCAAAGAGTTTTATTTTAGTTGCTTGTCAGGGATTTAATTAAGTGCAGCTATGCCATAAATATTAAGTGCAAGAAGAATGCGGCTGCAATTTCCGCAAATTTAATTTCGCATTTCTCCCCGCCACAGAGCCGCATTTTAGGCATTGTCGGTTACTCGCACACACAATCGCTCAGGTGGGTTTTACCTGTCCCCCATCACGGAAGGAAAAAAGCTGGGCCTTCAAATGTGACACACATAATTGCATTTGTCAATTTTGGCCAGACTTTGCCTAGCTGCTTTTGTTTAGCAAATGAATATATAAACTCTTGGAAATTGTCGTACCTTTTTATTAGAGAAGAGTAGAGTAGAGAAAGAATTCCTTACTAAATAAAGATGAAAACAGGTGTAAACTCCTATTGAAATGTAGAAAAAAATTTTAAAATCGGAATTTTCACTAAAAAGTTATGCGCAAATAATGAAATAAGCAGTCACTGCCTGTCAGAGCATAATTAATATCTTTTAATAAAGAGCTAGGCAAAAACTTAATTTACCGTGTATAACCCATATTTAGCAGTAATAACCCGCCTGTAAGCCAGTTTTTGGTATTTTATTTTGTAAACCAGTGTAATGAAAGGGCAGTCGATTTTCCTGTTCTGAAATTGCCCCGGTTTTTTGGGCCCATGCCAATTGCTTAGCTGGCAGAGGCAGAGTGGCAATTCATTGAGGTGGCACGCCAATATTTGCCACATTGTTAAAAACAGTGCTGCACATAAACAAATGAAATACGACGATGGCCAACTGCCCAAAAAGCATTCACATATATCGCCAAATATATTACCATTTGTTGCGTGAATGGCCGGCACACGAGGCCAATTTTCGGCATATTGGCAGCTGCCCAGCTCCGTCGCATATATGTATATTAATTACAATATTTTTCGGACCTGGGGACATGGGGACGAACCTCGTGTGTGTGTGTGTAACGGCCTGGGAAAATTGGGAAAATTGGCAAAATGTGTGCATGGGTGCGTATAATTGTAATCTTGAATGCCAAATCGCCAGGCAGCCCAGCAATTGTAATTCGTAATTGAATTTAGCTGCGTGAATTTATGGCACTACAATTAAAAAACAATTGGACGGCCGATGAAGAATAGCAATGGCCCTTGGGCGGTGGCAAATATTTGGCTAAATAATATTGGTTCCACTGAAAATTGGCAACGGGGCACCTGGCACAGAATTCTGGATGATAAGGAGGTGGTTAAGGACTTGTGACTGGGGACTGGGGACTGGCTGCTCAACTTGCTGCCGATAAACTTCGCAAAGCCAAAGTGTTTGGAGCAAGTTTCGGTTATTGTTATGACAACACTCGATGTTCTTGCGGCTGCATCAGTGATGGCAAAGACACACAATAGAATACTTGGTCATTGGATTTTAAAAGGCTTTGTAACCAAAAAAGTTAAGTTGTTAAAACAAAGGTATATTCTTAAATAAGTACTTAGTACTTAAATAATATTCCGGAATTTAGTTTATCATTAGAAACTTAACCGAAACTTAACGGGAACTTAATTGAAACTTAAAATATAAAATAAACAAACCTATGTAAATATAATATTAATACAACAGGTAATCAAAAACTTGAACCCTTCCCATCGCTATCCCTTCCTTCCCAGGTCCAATCCCCATGTGGTTCTGGGGGCAATATCGGTTATTGAAATATGCTCGTGGCAAACTTTTGCCGGAGACTGCAAACTGCCTGTCTTTCGGCCAGAAACTTTAGCCAGTAACTGTTACTGCCTCTGCTGCTTTGTTCTCCGGGATTAGCTGTCAGGCAATGTCGTGCGAATTGCCCCGACTTATGCAGAATTCTGGGCAATAACGATAATGCAGCGGAAGCCGATTATGGGGGCATAGGGCCAGGAGCTCTATTCCAGTTCCCTGTCAAGTGCGAAGGGCCAAGAACAACTGGCGCTTTGTTACGTAATTAGAGTCTGGCTGGCGAGGCAAAGCAAAGTTCCAGCTGTTGCCGCATTTCACTGTTCATTCTTTGCTTATCTGCGGCTCTTGAGTTTGTCAAAAGCAATTGTTTGACTTTACTTGACCGGGCCCACAAACACACACACACAGTCTCAAATAGTCGAGCACAATGGCCGGTAGTGCCAAAAACCGGAACAAAGAGCTCCAGCAGCATCACACTTAAAAACGATTCCGGCACTAAAATGACTTCAAATGAGTTAGAAAAGAAAATAGAGCCAAGAAGTTACAGATCAAGATTGGATTTAAAGCCTCAATATTTTTTCCATTTCCCACAATTTTTAAAGGATTTTAGATATGTTTATAAGATAGGTTAAGTATCTCTATTAATTTATTAAAATGTTTTATCGCTAAGTGAATAAAATGTTTATAATTTGTTTGGCCTTAAATTTAAGCTAAAGTTATTTTTAAAAATTCTTAAAAAGGCACTAAATGATTGTCAATTTTTACTTTAATTTATAAGTTCTTTTTTTGGCTTAAACCATCATTTAAAATGCATTTTTGTGAAGTTTTCTCCGAGTGCATTGGGAACAACGGCAGCAGCATTTGACGCCCATTTGTTTTACTTCGCTGACCACAAATAACCCTGGCCCGATGTTGTGCTGTTTCGGTCAGCTTGCTGCCCCATTTCGTGGTCCAAACATTTTCCAGTTGCCGTCGTCGCGTCGCTAACCGTTTGTTGTTTGCCCCTCGGCCGCCGAGAGTGGTGTTGCGCCCCTCCGGGGGTGCTGGTCATTTGGACTCCAGGTCCCAGTACCTCATCCCCAGAATCCCCCCAATCCCACTCGCACTTGGACAGTGAGTTATGTTGTGCATATGAGCCCCAAGGAAGTGCAGCACGGCAGCAACATCAGCTGCAACATCAGCAGTCGGCATTCAACATTCAACATTCAGCGGTAATGGCATCAGCGACATCGCAATGACAAGTGCCCAAGTCGAATGCAGCTGCTGCGATTCTCGAATATTTGTGTCATTGCCGCAGAGTCCTGGCTTAAATTCGCTAGTTCGCTTTACCAGAAGCATAGATATTGACCTTTATAATTGGTTCTTTGATAAAGTCATAAAATTCTTGACGCAAACTCATGTTTAGGGAGAGACACAGAAACCAGTATTTTGATTAGTCCAACTTACTAGCAACAAATATAAAATTAAAACATGAAAAGGCGCTTGCAAATTAATTAAATTTTTTATCTAATATTAATAATGTATTTAATTTATTCAAATAATCATTGCTGATAATATAATTAACGTTATTTACTGACCGGTAAACAAAAAGAAACTTCCAAAAACTATTTCTATTTATTTTACGGACTTAGCATGCTAACATAATTTAGTTGGTTCAATGTTTAGGGAACTCGTATGCAAATCCCTGAACTTTCCCCTAGAAGAGTTGGCTAAAATGACCGCTGGCAGAGAATGAAATCAAAGTGCGCGTCTATTAACGCCATCAACCATCAAGAGCAGCGGCTTCCATCATCATTCTCACACTCATTCCCATTCTCAGTGCCATTTCCATTTCCGTTCCCACTGTCATGGCCATATTCATTATCATTTTCAGCCCGGTCAGCGAAGCAGACAAATTTTCCCGGCCAAACTGGCAGCCAAGTGGCAGGACGAACAGGACCAACAGGACGAACAGGACGAAGGTATTAAGTGCTGAACTGGCGGCTGCATCCCGACGGCTGAAAGCAATGGACCTGCTCCTGCTGCAACGGCTCCTCCTGCTGGCCATCTAATTTTCAGCTCCTTGTCGCAGCACCACAACAATCAAGTGGCATGATTGCTAAGCAGCATAATGCCATTTAGTGCCACAACAAGCCCCAGAGTCGCGCTGAATCAGTGTTGCACTGACTTTGCCTTTGGCGGTGGTAAAATAAGTCGCGATTTTGTAAAAGTGTAAATGCAATAAGGTTTGGTTTAGTTATACCTACCGATATGTAGAACTAAATTTTTAAATCGAACCACTGATTTAAAAGTTATGAGCGCATAATATCTCTCACCTCAATTAGCTGAATAACGATTTTACCATGCAATACTGGTAAAATTGATATTGAACAATATAATTCTCTGACTCCAAAGAAGAAAGTAAGAAGCAATATCTCTTGATTCGAAATAGACCGAGATATCGATTAAGGAACCTGATTTTTCCCCGATAAAAGGTGAAGCTAACCTGGCTGCACTAACAGCGTGGTCCAAACTCCTTTTTCCTTGGCAAAACTTCGCTCGCATTCGCATTCATGGGCCCCGCACACAATATGCTAAACGCCCGGCCAACGGGGATGGGGGATCGGGGATCGGGGAATGACGGGGAGGTGCGAAGGAGCCGTTGCTCCGGAGCCAATGCAATCATAATTTTAACTACTTTAGTTTTATTCCACCCCCAGCCAGCAGCGGCAGCTCCTGCACTTAGTTCTATTATCCAGGCGCTTTGTTCGCGCGAACGGCGCCTTCGTCCTTTTCCCCGACTTTCTTTTTCCTAATTTCGCGCGGCCACAATAAAAAGCCAATGGCATGGGGCGCCAACGACAGCCGGGAGTCGATGTGAGAATGAAAATGAAAATATAAATTGCCTTTGTGCACTGTGCGAAATTACCCCCCGGGTATGACAGTCGATGCCGCGGGATCGCCGGATCGGGCAAATAAAATGGAACGACGGATAATTCTGCGCCGTTTTGAGGCAGAGTACGAATTAACATTAAGACCAAGGAAGATTAAAGTTGGGATAGGAACATTGATAATAACTGCTAGAAGTTATTAAATATAATAACTATTATAACTTATTAAAAGATAATAAAGCAGATAGCTTTAAAAACCGTGTCAGTATCTCAAAAATAAATAACTAAGAATTGTAAGAGTTAAGGGTTTTTTGTTAAGTGGTTTTTTAATTTACAAAAAAAGTTTAATTAAAATGGTTTTTCCTAAAATATTAATTCAATTAATGGAAAATGAATTTAAAATTACCATAGTTGGGCTTATTAAAAGTTTGCAAGAAACTAAATAAAGTAAAGTTGGCCAAAGGAACATGTTTTGTTTCCCCATTAAATACTAAGTAGTTTAAGGTCTAGCATAATTAAATTAAAATCCAATTAATTATGAATTCAGTGCAGTGCGGGCGAAAGAGTATTCGAAATGGATCTTGACCCGGCCTGAATTATTACCATAGCGATTTTTTCGCCCAATGCAACAGCTGAGCAAGCAACCGTGGCGAATTTCAATTCGTTTGTGGAAAGCTTTTTGTGGCTTCATTAGCGCCTTGCTGGCGACTCAGTGGGTCAGGGGTCAGGGGTCAGGGATTGGGACTTGGACGGAAACTGGAAATGGGAATGGGACTTGGGGGGTTTGATTAACACTAACAACAGCCAGCCGGGAGCCAATGCAGGAGGCACAAAGCCAAGGCTTTGGGCTTTGGGCAGCGAGAAGCGCAATCAAGGCGTATGGATTTTAATTAATTTTCCCTGCTGCAGCATTTTAATTAAAAAACTTGAGCGCGGCCAGCGAGAGCGTTTAGTGCCGGCCATGTCAAATGCAATTTGCCAGCGTCCTTGTCTTTTGTAGGCTTAGGTTTAAAGGTCCCTTACATTCTTCGGGGAAATGGGGGGAATTTCGAATTTCTCCAATACCAATAGTGAATTTAGGTGCTCTAGTTTACTAGTTTATTTCTTTTTTCCTCTCTTTTTCGATATGCGTATAAATACCAGACATTTACCATGCGCATATCGATTTGGTCCCTGCGTGTTTTTTTTTGTGCATGCATTAATTTGAGTTTCAAACGAACAGTAGAAGTTTTTTATAGCTAAAAGCCCTAAGTTCCAGCTGCTACTTAACTATTTGCTGGTACTAGAAAACTATTAAGACTTTGATATACCAATTAAATATTATTTAAGCGTTATTAAGTATAAGCTATCAGTACAGGTTTCACATCCTTTAAAAAGAACCCACAAACTTACCAAATCAACCTCTTTCCTTTCGATTTCAGTGCTGGACTGCCAGGTGGGCGATTGGGGCGCCTGGAGCGAGTGTGACAAGGGCTGCGGCACTGGGATGATGACGCGGAACCGCCAGATCCTGCAGGCGGCCCAAAACGGAGGAAAACACTGCCCCACATTGGAGCAGAAGCGCAGCTGCCAAGGATACCGCTGCCATGGACATCACGACAAGAAGATTTTGCACGGTGAGTTCCATATTCTGATAGATGATGGTAAAAAATACTACTTGAAAAATCAAATAATATAGATGATATAATATCGCCAATGAAATAGTATTATTTCAAGGGTCCCGCTTTAATTAACTTCCACATCCCCAGTTGTCAAAACTTATGCTGCAACATTTTGTGTTTCTAAAAAAAGCATTAAATGGTTGCGTTGGCAACTTTCGACTTACATGGGCAACAATCTGGCTAAAATGAAATTAAGCAAAGCTCCCGCCCCTCTGCCAGCGAACCTTAGACGTCATAAACACGCTGATTTGATCATCCCACAACCCTTGACCCGCTTCCTTGCAAGGATAGGAGTCGCAGGATATCTTTTGTCCCGACACGACATTGCACGGCAAACAGCGATTCGGGGCAAAAAGCTTTTGCACCTAAACCAGACTAAGTAGACTGACAGCGGCATCAAAGACCTCCGATGCACTCCATCCACTCTGCCATCCATTGTTTTTGCGATGGTTTTGTGGGTGGCTTTTCGGGTGGTCTTCTGGGTGGTCGGGGCTGTCTGCAGAAAGTTGAAACCCTTTCAAATTGCCTTTTGCATTCACACAGGGAGGAAACACAATGGATATCAATTCCGCGCTGTAAACTCAATTTAGTACATATTTTACCAGCAACATATTAGCAATCCACTGTTTGCAGGCACTTAAATTTCTTATAGGGTTTAGGTCCTTGGAGTTGAAAATTGGAACTAATTGGTCTAAGCAAAAAATTTAATTTCATTTTTTAAAAATATATAGAAAGTTCTTACAAATAAACATTTAATAATTAAGAACATTTTAAAAATAAAAGCAGCTAAATATATTTTCCATTTTAGAAACAAATATATTTGAAATGTTGTTTGGACCCCTTTTGGGCTTTTGAACTACATTGACTATTTCTCCCTGTGTATTTGCATCCGCACAGCCAAAAGCCAAGGCAAAAACGGATCTGCCAAACTCCAAACAAGAAAGCCGGAGTACGTGAAAGAAAGCTGCAGGAGAAAGGGCGTAGAAAGTTGGTGGGTGGAAAAAGTGGCGGCGGCAAAAAATGCCATTGAGCCAACACCCCTCGCCCCCGCCCTTCACCCCGCCCCCCGATCCAAAGCAATTTTCTGCAAGTGGCTGACATAAAAGCCATATTATATTTGGCTAAGTGTCACCGCCGGCTTAAAAACACACAGACAAAGGGGGATTGGGGATTGGGTCGGGGGAAACTATTAAAATATCGCTGCGAAAGTTTTTGTTTATGTTTTGGGTCGCCTGCGCTCCATTAGCCTTGGACGTGCCCTCCCACTCGCCTACTCACCCACTCCCCCACCACCCACCACCCACTCTTGTTTGGATTTAGTTTCGCCTTCTGGTTTGCCATTTTTTCTTGTTGTGCTCGGCACATGTGTGCACCGCACAACTCTTTAAGCGTTTAATTAAAACTTTGATTGCTGCCATTAAAATATTATTTAACCGCATGCAGAACCAGAAGAATGGAGCTGCCAACAGCACAGATGAATGCGTCGGATTGGCGGAGGAAACAGGAGAAAAAAGCCATTATTAATTGAAGCGAGTGGCAACATTGTTTTAGACACTGGCTGCAAAATCTGCACTCGGCCATTCGAAGATAATGGGAGCAAATTTAAATTGCGAAACGTGAGAGGTGGAAATTATACACAAAAAAAAATCACGATAAGCGCATGGTAAATTTCTGGTACTTTAACGCATACCATGTAATTGATTGATATTAAATAATATCTATTTGCCGATTTCTTTCTCTCGGAGTTTCTCTGACTTCGAAAAAGAGAGAAACAAGCAATGTGAGGATTTAATTTACGTGAGTTGGAGCTAGAAAAACTAATTCTCTCATATATTTATTTCATAATATCTATCTCATTATATATTTGCACAAAAAAAAAAAAACGAACACTAATGACTGCCAAAATTATTATCCTTTATTATTCGTTAAATTAAACATTTGGGGGAAGGGGAAAACTCGCTCAGCAAAATTGCAGCTAACGAATTTCCGAAATTAAGCTGTTCATTAAATTCGATGTTGTTTTAGAGCTAAAATCGCTTATATGTAATTACATATTTAATTACAATTATAATCAGGAAAGGACGCACGCGAATTGGGAATTAATTGAAGGAATTCGATAAAAATGTTGTGTGCAATCGGAAGTTTTCAGTCCCCACTGAGTGCCGCGGACCATTGAAGCTGATATTAGTTGTCGATAATATCCCGTTTCAAATGAAATGAAAATTATTAAAAATAAATTCATAATCACATTGCTGGCAAAATGCGAGGATATTGTTTTTGGCTAATTCCAGGGGGAGTGTGGACGTGAAATTCCGATTTATAAATCGGAATGTTTGTAATAGATTAAAATAAAATTGACTCGACAGGGTATATTTATGGAAAATACAGCCAAAGTCCCCGCAAACAAGTGGCTAATGCGAATTGTAGCTGCGGAGCCCCCAAATCGGAACCGACAAGATAACCCCTGCTATCGCATTCCAACCTGTTTCATAATTGGTCCGCAATTATGTATATCCTGGCACACAGATACATTTACATTTGCGGTGTCCTGTCGTCCTGGTTCTCTGGTTTTCTGGGTTTCTGGGAGGAAATGTTAATTAAGGCGTTTGCTGGTCTTCGTGTGTGTGTGTGTGGTGTCCGTCCGTGGGTGTCTATATGTGTGTTTAACGCTCATAATGCGCTTAAGCTGTTTATTGTTTTTAGCACTTCCCACTCCCCCGCAGGCCACGCCCACCGCCCTCGTGTGTGTGGGCGGAAGGCGGAAGTGGGGCTGTGTTTGTACTGCAAATAGCCCACAGACACTCGCCGCAGGACTAGCGAAAGAGAAACAGATACGGATACTGGAGCAAATATGGCCGGAAAATCGTCTTGTGTTTCCCCAGCAATTACAGGGCATTAAAATCGTCGTTTAAAGCACATAAAGCACATATTTGCTATATGGCATTCAGAGCAATACATAGCAAATACAACTATTAACTATTAGTCCGCCTACTTTTAAAATACCAAAATTCCTTTAATTTCCTATATCGCCCCAGTGGATCCGCGCATAAATTATACTGTCATAAAAATTTGATTCGATCCGAAAATAATTTCAAAAATTTAAATATAATATATTATATAATATATATAATATATTTAATATAATATAAGGGTTGAATGATGCTATTATAAATATTAGTAATATAGCTGATATTATGGCGATGATAAGAGTGAACAAGATGCAGCGTTTCCTGGCTTTTGACCTTGCTACCCTAGGAGCACCTCCACTTCCCATCCGCATACCTTAAAAATGGGTCGCGTTAGCCAAGACAAATTCAATTCGCTGCCGGTTCACCGGAAACGGAAACGGAATATGTCAGTGCGGTGCGCCCTTAAGTATGCTATTAAAAATTTTCTAATTTCCACTTAATTGCTAACAAACAAGTTGCTCTGTGTGGGGGGGTAAGAAAAGAGAATACACGCACATGGGCAATAATTAAGGTAAACAAAGGGGCAGGGGCGTGGCCCGGAAGACAAACAGGTTAAAGGTAAAGACAGGTAAATGGCGCCAAGGCAAAGACAAAAGTTAAGGAGCCATTGCGGCTGAAATGATGATGGTAAGCAGGAGGAGGACTTTCCCGAAAGCCATAAAATATGCAAGATCAGTCCGCTCCTCGCCTCTTAAAAATACAGAGAAAAAACAAACTCTGCGGTAATTGCCATCTACATAATTCACCAACTCGGGCTCAAGTTGCACACAATTTTCGGGAATTTTCGGTTGGCTGCTTGGATTTTTTGCCTCTTTTTCCGGTTTTGTCGTGCGACATTTGCCACACGTGCACGTACTTTTGGCCCTCACTGTGGCCTTCGGAAGCCCCAAAGCTCAGAGCCCAAAACCCAAAACCTCCACACCATTCCCCATTCCAAAATAATGCGCTGTGCTCATTAACGTTATAAAAATAATTGCTTAACACTCACCCACACACACACCCTCTCGCACACACACACACACACTCAGTTGCCATGTGCTAAATTCCAATTAACTGGCGTCTGTGAGTGTGAATGTCATCTCGGCTGCTTGGCCGCCAAGTCGGTAATCGTCCGAGATGAACGATGAAGTGCCACCGCGACAGTTTTGGGCGGAGCTAATCAGCCGCAGACCCCGACCCCCGAATACCCTGCCCTCTCCAGGGAAATGCATTATATCTCGTCAATAAATCATATCATATAGTTCAGAATTTTTAAAACAAAAAAGGCATATATGATGGAAATTGCTAAGATATTTCACGAAATTTCAAGAACAGCATTTGGAAACAAATATGCCATATATTCAGATATAACTATAATAATACGTCCATGAATTATTAAATATGGTAGGAGAATGCTAGGATACTCCTCTATATTTTAGATATAAGAATAATATCTAAACCATAAATATTAAAATATAGTTTAGAATTTGAGAAACAAATTTGTCATATATAATGGAAAATGATAAATTATAAAATATGGTCGGGCATTTAAGAACAGCATTTTCAAGCAAATAGGCCATATATGATAAAAGATACTTGTTGAAACTTAAGCTATAAAGAATGTAGCCTTAAAATATATTAGATTAAACCAATAGTAATCAGTTTTTCGCTTGAAAATCTGATAGACTTCAATCTCCATCATATCTTTACACATCTATGCCGCTGCAATGGACTGTAACTGATTACCGCCCAACTCGGAATAACTATTGATCTGATCAAATGCAGCAGCACCTGCTGTCGGAGCTTAGAAACTCTCGGCTGAAACGCTCAACTTTTCCAATTTTAACGCAGCAAGTCAGCTCGCAAAGTTTCCCGGGAAGTGAATATGCCCAAGGCGATGTCTGAGCGGAAGGACCTTGGAAGGGGATGGCAGGGGGGTGGAGGGGCAAGGGCAACAATATGGCATTTGATTATGCAAATTCGCATTCCCCCTTCCGCTTGCCCCGCCCCGCAAAGCGCTTAGCACTTGGCTCGTTAAATTTGCATAAGTTGCGGCGCCTAAAATTATGCAACGCATATGGACCAGCCCTGAAATAACACATCCCTCCCTTTCCGCCTTCTGCTCGTTGGGAAAACTTGTGCCGAGTACAGAGGACACACCATCGTGTTTATTCCAAAATTCAATCTGCATCACAATCGAAACCAAGTCCAAAATAACTATGCCAGCACCACGCTCGACCCATCGAAGGACTACGGAACTTAAGCCGGAAGTGCCGACCACCACTCAATCCCAGGGCACGTCCATGGCATGCCGCTCGGTCCAGGAGCGGGCGATGCGGTCGTACCGCTCGCGGTCCTGCAGGAACTGGCCGGCGGCCTCCGCGTTGTAGGCGGTCAGCGGATCGGCGTCGTACAGGAGCGCCGACAGCGACAGCAGCAGCTTGTCCACCGTGAGGCCCGGCGACCAGCACTGCTGCTCGTCCAGGATGTCCACGCAGATGTAGCCCAGTCCGTTCACGTTGCAGTGGTAGAGCGGCGTGATGAAGCGCACGATGGGCGCCTCGAAGGGATAGGCCTCCGGGAAGCTCAGGGCCAGCTCGAAGACCCCGCCCTCGTAGGGACTGCCCTCGGGTCCGCGGATCTTGGCCCGCCACCGGAGCAGGTTGCTCATCGACTTGGGACGCGCCCACGTGTTCTCCGGCGGATCGGTCTCCATTACCTGGGTGTATTGTTTGTATAAGTTATGAAAAATGATTAAGAAATTACAAAAACTAAGGAAAACAAAAAAAATTAGGGAAAATAATATATATCTAATATACTTGATCTTAAAATGTACACAAATTTAAAAAATAATTATTCGGCTTAGCGATACTATCGATAATAAAAGCAAGCCATCAATGTTTTCTACATTTTAGAGCCATCGATAGTATCGATAGTAGAAATAAATGTGAAATTAAATATTGAAAGATTAAACATAGTCAAAATATTAATATGTTATTATTATTATTAGGGTCCCTGAAAAATATTAATTATCAATATTAATTAATATTAATATATTATAGTGTAATAGTATTTTTGTATAGTGTAAAAGTATTTTTTTTTTAATCCCCATACCTGGAGTTCCTTGACAAGACGAAGTACCGCCGGAATGGCATTCTTGGCCGCGGCTGCCAGACGTCCGGACTGCTCGTTCGGAGGCTTGATGATCTCCAGGCTCCACTCCATGTCCCGGTTCCGCTCCCGGTTCCGCTCCTGCTCCCGCTCCCTCAACCGATCCCGCATCCTGTGGCGCCTCTCCAGCCAGCGCCTGTGTCTGTTCTCGGTTCCGTTCAGCTGGACGCCGTCGCCGCGATCGCCCATGTCCATGTCCACATACGGTAGACGGTGGCCCATCATGATCCCTTGTTTCAACTGATTCAACTGATTCCACTGAATCCCTTCTTGAGTTCCTGCTTCGTTTCTCTGGTAGTCCGTCGGTGGTCGCCAATGGCCGCCAGTGGGTTAATCACATGCAGAGGGCAATTTATCTTGGCTTTTGCCGTTTACGAATACAATAATTTAGAATACAGGATTTACAGGTTCCTAACATTCATTACAACCGACTGAAACTGAACTGAATGGGCACTCTTCCCTCACTCACCCCTCGCTGCTATACCTAAACTGCCTCTGACAGGCAAAGCAATGCATTCTCCATGCCCCGTTCCCCATTCCCCACTCACCATTCTCCGGATTATCCATCCAACACCCAGGAGCACCGAACACAGAGCACCGGAACCCCTTTCTCGATTCGGCGGAGGACCTTTGAGTGTTCGAGAGTCTCTGCGCAAACAGTAAACAAATCGCACACGTAAATTATATCGGGTAAACACAGTAGCGAATCAAAGAAGAGCATAAGGGGCAGCACACAGTGCGAAAATTTGTGTGTCTTCAGTTTTTAATTCTACAATTAATACTTTAATACTAAAATCAAATAATAAAAATGAATAATTAGTGACAATTAATGAATGTCCTCAAGAATTCGCGTTTATTTTACTTTTCGTTCTATTCTCATATTAAGTCGAATTTACTTGTGATGAAAATATGTTGTTAAAATAATTTGTTAAAAACTAAATTAATTTTTTTATCAAGGAACATAAAGAAAATAAGTACTTTTTTAAGGCCCTCTAAAATTAAATATGAAAAAAAAACTATAGGTATACAATTTTTTTAATAACGGAGAAATATTTACTTTTATTTATCTTAAAGTTAATCTTTCACAAAATAACCGGTTTCTTTATTAATCATAAGTATTTCTATTATTATCTACTTAAAACTTCAAGAAGAGGGAATTTCAAAGGGGTTGCCCAAATCTGTTTCTTCTTAATTAAAGAGCGATTGTTACGAATTTCAGGGAAAGAGTTCCTTTTGATTTCTTAGAGTGTAGAGTGGCATGCGGCATCGTTCTGCACCCGCGGCACGTCGGGTCATCCAAGGTGTTGGTGCTGGAATGGGGTGTTGTTGTTCTTGTTCTTGTTGCTGTTGGTGCTGGCGGTGCCTGACGTGTTGTCGCTGGCTTCGTGACAGAAGGGAATGGAATGGAAAGGAATGGCAGTGCGGTTCGCATTTCTATGCAATCTGCGGTCGGAGGAGGAGCAAGAGGAAGAGGAGCGTGTATCCAGCTCATGCTGTTTGCCTGACTTTTTTATTTGGTCGCCTGTTAATGGCATGTTTTGATTCCGCGCTGCTAAAAAAAAAAACAGTAGGAAAAGAGCAACCGACAGGGCAAACAGCAAAGTGCGACGGAGGCGGGGACCAAAAACGTAGCATAGCCCCAGGCGCTCCGGCACGCATACTTCCGCTTTCGCCGACATACGTAATACGTATGTACACGAAGGTACGGAGGTGTGCGTAGCGATTGAATTATGGCGGCTATGCGTGCGTTACAAAACTCACACAGAGACACACACACAAGGAGCAACCTTGAGCTCCTGGGATTCCGCGCGTGGAAATTGATTTCCCGAAAATAACGCTGCATTTTCCTCTGTATTTTCTTTCAGAAATGGCCCTGCTCCTGCCAGCTGCACTCTCGCACAATCGTCACATCAACGACAGCACTGATATCCGGCGCAATCTGCGCACGCGCTACCGCGACTCCTACAAACACAACCATGATCATGAGTAAGTATACGCCCTGTTGTACAACATTTTGGTAGAAAATTGTATTGCTTTGAAACTGTGAAACACTTTTAAGAAGAAGTCATATCAGGGTAATTGATTTTCAAAAATAAATTGTTTGCTAATTTTTGCGTTTTTTTAAATTTTATTAAGTTTAAATTTCCATATTTAAATGCCAATAGATGGGGAATTTATTAACGAGCGCAAAAAGGTATGACATTTCATATTCTGACCGTTTTTTCTCATGTTATGCCAAAAATACTAACATTTTTGTGCAAAAAAAACTAAATATAGAAAATTCTTCTGAGTTTTGAGCTGTTTTTTTCATTCCCTTCGATTTATAGCCCTGGTGAATTGCCATTCAAAATGATCCTAGAACCGAATATCAGAACTTGGCTGGCAAATCCCTCATTTCGGTTACAGATGGCACTTACTTGGCTTTTCTTTTTATGGGAAAACTTATAGCTTTTCCCCACGCCTTTGAGCCTGGACATTACGACGGGGCAACTGGGCGACTGGGTGGGTTTATCCCAAATTTGCTAGCCGTTGAGTTTTTATGGCGCGCGACATGCAAAATAATTTCATGTCCCGACGGAAAACATGGCAAAGTGCGGGGCCAAAGGATGGAAAACATAAACGCTGGCAATAAAAGTCCATCATAAAAGGTGGGGGCTCCATTAAACTGTTCTAAGCTGGCCCTGATTTGACGCGTTGTTAATTCTTTCGACTTTCTCTGCGTTTTTCTTGCCGTTTTTTGTGCCGTTTGTTTGCCTCCTTTGATTTTTATGATTTGCTTGGCCAGGTTGGCCAGACTTTTCGGGGGTCTAGGTCCGAGTGTCTGCGACATGTCCTTAAGTGTCCTTGATGTCCTATTTGTGGTATGGTATGCCCAGGCGAAGGCAAACATGAGCCGAGCAAACAACTGGCATTCTAATGCCCTCTCTTTCTGTATTCTTCAAGCCTTCTCTTTCTAGTTGTCCAGCCCATTCTCCTGGTGGTTTTCCAAACTGACTCGTGACATTTTCGTGTACTAATCCGGGATTTGACTTGCTGACACCCTGGCTAAACACAAAATAAATCTGATATTTTTCGAGTTCACATTTAGTCTGATATACCCGGAATCCGCTACAGCTCAAGAGGTAGCAAAAAATCTGTCGAACATATCTTTCGCTGGCCCATTATGGATGCCACAATGAGCGCACATCAATCACGTGCCGAAGAATCCTGACCGAAGGACCTTCTCAGTGCTTCGCGTTCTTTTTTGATGTTTCACGAGTCCCTTGACCTAACAAAAGCCGTTTATTATGATACGTTTCGCCCTTGTTATTTATGTTTTCTGCACCTCCAGAATAAAATTCTCCCTCCAAAAATAAAATTAAATTAAATCCGCGTTTTATTATTTTACGGTTTTTCATTTGTTGCTTTGTTTTTATGTCTGTCCGGCTGTCCTGTTTTCAGGATTCCTTGGCCATCTTGTTTGGCTTATCGCCCTGTTTTGTCTGTTAGAATGTTTTTAACTTCTTAGATCACAGAGAGAAATTATTAATAAATTTGCTTAGGAAAGAATAACCTTTAATTGCACAAAATTCAACCAACAAATGCTTGATTTCTTGTTCGTACTTGACTTGAATTCGCTGTCAAATAAGCGTTCTTCAATGGACTTCGGTAGCTAACTATTGCAAGGAGGCAATTTAAATTTTCTGCTCCTTTTTCCTGGACAAACATCTGCATGTGTGTGTCCTGTCTCTTCCTCTGGGCTTTAATTAACAGTCGGGTGGTCAGGAACAAGGACGAAGACGAAGGAGAAGGCAGTGGGCTGACAGGAGACGGAATACAGGAGACACTAAGCCGGCGTGGGAGGAAGGGAAGTTTACCTAAACTGTTGCTGCTAATTGAAACGGATCGATGGCAGTTCCCATCAGCTTGCTCTGGAGCAGCAATTCCGAGTTCTGGCACTAAGCCGAACCCATAAGTACATACATACGTCGGTAAATATGACAAAATGACGAATGACTAATAAGGAGCTATGGTTCATTTGGAGCCTGAATAAGTGTAAGAGGCTTGACTATTGGAAAAGTACAAAATACACATACAAAAACACGCCGGGATCAAATCGATAGGTGCATGGTAAATTTCTGGTGTTATCCGCATATCGTTTTATAATAATATTATTATTATTAGAACATGTCGTTTACATTTCAAGCATATCAAAATGATGTACCTCATATCAGGAGAAATTTAATACAACATATTATCAAATTGATCATTATATCAAGTTTGTTTAGGGTGTTTGCAAAAAAATTAAGAAGCAATGAATAATAATTTGGATCAATTACAACTAAAGATTTGACATTTTGTTATTAAAAATATTTTCATTAAAAGTCGAAAGGGATTTAAAGTATATTAAAGTCTTCTGACAACAAGTAAAGCTAATATTAGCTAATTTTAATGACTCCCCTGACAAAGTCTCGATATCCTAGCCTCCCCTCCCCCTGCGCTGCCCACTAGCAGGTGCCACGCCCCCTTGTCCAGCCTCCCTGGTGATTTGTTAACTTGCTGGGTAAACTTTTATTGCTTTGTCAGCGATATGAGAGGCGGCAACAGGAACCAAACCGCAAATTATGAATTATACACTCGAACAACAGGAGAGGCGACAGGCAGCAGATGAAAGTGGAAAGTGGAGGAGAAATAAATAAACATATACATAAATTACGCAAAAGATGGGGCGAAAAACAAAGGCACGCGAAGATGGGCGAAACCGAAAATAAGAATAAAAACAATAATTCGCCACAATTTAATTTACATAATGACAGTGTCAAGCGGCTGTAAGGCTGTAAGGTGAAGTGGGTGGATTGGGTGGAGTGGGTGGAGCTTGGGAGGAAAGCAGAAAGAAATTAAAAAGGCGAAGATGGAGCAGGATGTTCAAGTTGAAGGGAAATGGAAAATGGAAGGGAGAAGACAAAAAGACAAAGGAAGAGGGGCCAACGACGTTGTTGAGAATTCACACTTTTTTAATGCGATAAATTTACAAGGCAACTGGGAAATCTGCAGTCGACAGCCGTGTGTGCCACGCCCCCCTCCGACGAAGGCCACGCCCACTGTCTGCGCCTACGTGGGGCAACAATAAAACGTTTTAAGTCCAAATCCCCACGAGGATTAGCCTGGACCGCATAAATTTGCCGGCAGACGCGAGCAAACAAAGCGGCCGAGGAAAATGCCAACTAACCAGGGACGGACTTTCCACCCGCTCTCCCCTTCATTTTCCACCCCGCTCCTGGCTAAGGAAAAGAAAAAAAACAACGAAATAAAGCAAAAAGTGTGAGGACCCCAAGGATCGATATCTGCTGCTCGAATGCCAATGTCCAAGCTGGACATTCCGATAAGATGTCGAACAAAATCGCTTTTCCATTTTAGATGCCATCGAATTTTATTAAAGATATTTTAAAAGGGAAATCTTATGTGTTGATTACCTATTAATTTTTATCTTTAATGGAAAATTATTAAATAAATAAGTCAATTTGATTACCTTGATTACCTATTAATTTTTATCTCTAATGGAAAATTAATAAATAAATAAGTCAATTTGATTACCTTGATAACCTATTAATTTGTATCTTGAATGGAAAATTAATAAATAAATAAGTCAATTTGATTTGGGTGGTGCAAAAAGCTCAGCTCACAACTAGATTTAATTTGATTATGCCACTTTAATTATTAACATTTTTAAATGAAAGAATAAGGAATTTAATTAAAACTTTATTTAATTTGATTACCCCTATACCAAATTTACCCAAGTCAATATAATTAATTAATAATAAATGAATTAACCTAAATAAATTTTAATTGTTTTAAAAAATAATCAAAATTGCTAATATTCTTTTTTTTGTTTAACTATGAAAGTATAAGGTCAGACATTTTAGCAGGGTTAACTGAACAAAAAATCTTTTTGCAATGTCATTTTAAGGTAAGTAAGCTTCAATTAGGCATTGTGCATAAATGTAAGCACTTAATACATTTATGAATCTACAATTTATTTTGTTTATTTATTATGCAAGTCTGGTAAAAATGGGCCCCAAACCTGCCCGCAATGCGCCCCCAAAAAGGGCGAAGAAAAAAAAGGCCGCTTGATTGCTAGCCCCTGGAAATTGAAGACAATGAGTCTGCGAATTGACAGATTTTACGATCCCATCTTCCCACCTTCCTCATTTGCATAGAGCAGGTGGGTCGTCCTTATTCCGCCCCATTCTCCCCCTAAATCCCCGCCGCATTTCTTGGAAGCACATTCGCATTCACATTTATCGCGCACTCTGTTTTTGTTTTCCCTCCTTGTTTTCGTTTCGACTGCATACGGTTGACAGCGGAATAAGAGCCATAAAAATGCGTTAAAGCTGCTACTTTATTTTCATTACAACAGGCCCCTTTATACGTGGCTATATGTATGTATATATGTATACCGGCTATATATACATATATAGCCCCTCTTTATGCCCGTTGATCTATGCAGGCGGCTTTTCCTCAACGCGGAGTCTGCGGATGCGGATTTCTGTTTGTCCGTCTGCGGCTGCTTTGCATACTTTTAGGGGCACTCAAAGTCGGCGGCTTTACAAATTGAATTATGCACTTAATGGCGGGCAGCTGCCAAGCAGAAAGGCGGCTAAAAAGGGGGCTAAAGGTGGGCCTGGGCCAACCGAAGATTCCAGGACAAGGCTAAGCATCTGAAAGAGCCCAAATGAAATGGTTAAATGGAAAAATTCCCATTGAGCGAGCTATTTAAACGAGTTTCCATCTGCAAGGACAGTCCGTTTGCCACTTTAAGGGCTTCTCCTTGAGGGCTTTTATGTAATTCTAACTGGCTTGTTTTCAAAAATATTTCGAATAGCTACACCCAAAGAAAAACACGCTGGGATCAAATCGATATGAGCATGGTAAATCTCTGGTATTTATACGCATATCGTTTTTACCACTTAACATCAAATCATATCAAATTTCATTTTGGACGTAAGAAACTAAATAAATATTGAATATTGAATAAAAGGAAAATTGATAAAGCCATCAAATTGATGCGCTTAAATTTGCCATCCATTCAAACAGCGCACCATCCTCATTATAACCATCCACATTTTCCCTTCGCCATTATGGCACATTTTCTATTTTTAATCGGCAAGCGAATGGCAAAGGGAAATAATCACCTCTGCACCTCCGACACTTTCTTTCCATATCAATTATTTGGTCGAAAAGGGAAAAGGGAAGGGAAAAGGGAACGAGAATGTTTCAGTTCAGTCTAATCTACATGCCGACAGCTTTATTTGCACAAAGCTTTTGCTCGCGGTGGCCAGCGATGCGAAACTGTCACAGTAATCCCCCAGCCCCCAGCTTCCAACCCCCGGCCACGCCCCCGAAATTCTGTGGAAACCCCCCCTACCAAATCAGCTTTTGCATTGACTAAGTATGCAACAAGGTTTTCCGAGCTGCGGCCGCCTCCGCCGCTCAATCATCATTAAAAAGCAAGAAAGGCCGGGTGGCAAAGTGGGTGGGTGGGCTTTCGGTGGGCTGGTGGGTTGGATAAGGCTGACAACAACGACAACAAACGTCCAGCGGAATCCCTTTAACATTTCCCCTCGGAGGCGACTCACTCAAGCGCCGCAAAGTGCTTCCTCTCTGGCCGGGCAAAAACCAAAACGAAGACGAGAACCAAGACCAAGTCGAAGTCCGAGTCCAAGACCAAGAAGTCCTCTTTCCCTGCTGCCTGTTGCTCAAAGAATGCACAGAAACAAAAATTAGAAGACAGCTAAGATCATTTAAATAATATAAATTTGAATACAATTGCAGATCAATTGTTTATATTCGAACAAAAAAATTCAAAAGTAGAAGATTTACGAAAATATTCTATCCATTAAGTTGAATTTAATTCAATATAATTTACATATGAATATTCGGTTTATTTAAAGAAAAATACAAAAATTATTAATTTCTCAAGCAGTTTAGATTTTTGGTTAAATTTAAAGCAAACAAAAACCATTAAAACTGAAGTTCAAAACGGGAGATTTAAAAAAATAATTTCTTTTCTTGTAATTTCTTCTGTCTTTAGGTTATATTTAATTCGCAATTTAATTTAAATACAAATATTATTTATTTCTTTTGCACTTTAAGTTTTATCTTCAATTTTAAACAAATGAAAACCATAAAAACCCTTGATAAATTGTCTATATTCTGAATTCATAATTTAATTCAAGTGCTTATTTCATGTGCTCATTTCATTTGCACTTTTAACGAATTTAGGATTTTCCTTCAAATTTAAACCACTAAAAGGCATCACATTTTTCTTATAAAACTATTAATAAAATACAATCACTACAGCTGCTTTTTTCTCAGTGTCTATTCAAGTCTAAATTGCAATGTCGCCTGCCCCTTGTCGGCGCCATCGTTTTCGTTTCCGGGCATCGCCATTGGCATCGGCGGTAGGCAAATGGAAGCGGGTCCTGGGGGCAAAAGGGGGCGGAAGGACAAGGGGGAGGGGGCGTGGCAGCGGGACATCGTGTGGCCATCCAGCTGTGAGCCAACTTTGTCGAGCAATTATTTTTAGCGCAGCTGGAGCGGCGCTTACTTCATCTCGTGGCGGCTCTTGTTTGCCTTTCATATAAGCGAGTGCAAATACTTTTTTAAGTGCCTGTATGCTGTTGTTCCCGTTGTTGTTCCATTGTTGTTGCTGTTGCCGCTGACAGTTGACGGCCTTTGAAGTGGCAAAATATTTGACAAGAAAATGACTTTTCCGGCGGCGGAGGAGCAGGAAAGCGAGGAGTGTGTATGTTAATGTTTTTGGCCACAATTTGCTGGCCGACAGAAGTTGATCCATTGTGGTCAGTGGCTGCCATTTGCCATTGCCGGTGACCTTAATTCGAGGTCCTGCCATTTCAAGGAAGCCCAATAACGGGAGTCCATTGAAATCTGAGGGAGAAAATTATCATTCCTGTAAAAACTATATTAGCTAAGCACCATTAGTTTTTTTTTGACTAATTGGCTTTCAATAGTATTTTCAAATGGACTAATTGATTATTAATACGTTTAGCCACACGTTGAAGGAGAAAGTCATTAGAACGGCAAATTGGGACAAATTGGCTTTGACTATATTTGCCTTTTTATGGCCCAATGCACAGTTTGCATAAAGGCATAAAAAGCATATTCAAATAATATGTAAATACGCATTGGCTAATTCGTGTTTAGTTGTTTTGCTAACCAATTTATAAACATAATTAAGAAGAAATTTATTATTATTTTAACCAAATAATATTCGAGGTTTAATAAACAATATTTAAGGAGAAAGTTTAAATTCTAAACATTTAATGGTTATTATTCAATATCTGCAAAAGCACATTTTTCAATACATTTAACTATCCATTTATTAGAGTCCAAAAATACCTGAGATGCTTTTAAACTTTAAAGGGGTAAATTGAATAAAATATTTCATCTCCTCAGCTTGGTAATTCGTGAAATATTAAGTAAACGACAAGCATTTTTGCTTACAAAGGATAAGCTGAGCTCATCACTGCTTTCTAGACCCCTTTCCTCCCGCCTTATGGACTTTCTAATTGGGTTCGGAATTTGCCTGGTTTAACTCTTAAATAAATTCGCAGGTATTTTATTCAGAGTGAAATATGTTGCTGTACTTTTTGGTTTAGCTTTGAATGTGCGTGCATGCAGAGAAAAAAAAGACAAAAGATTATTAATATAATTTTGATATGAATATAGATTATGTTTATCTTTTTTTACAATATTTTTTGAAAAAAATATTAATTTTGGTATTTAAAACAATATTTTTTAAATTTTATGGAAAGATAAAATATTAATTTGATATATTTGAATTATAAATTTGACATTAATCATATAGAATTTTTTTGTGTACAACCTTCTTCAGGGGCTTTAATTTTCACACATACAAAGTGAGCATATTTATTCTGTTAATCCAGGGTGGATTTGCCAGGTCAGGCGGATATTCGTGTGCAAATATTAAAGCCCTAAAGTTTTGTGAAAATTAGCTTAGACTTTGTGTTTGTAATTAGCATTGTAGTTATGTAGTTGCACTTACGCAGGATGAGCCCCGGAAAATGATGAATTTTAGGATCCACCTGCGCCCAAGTGCTGCACATAAAGTTAACAGGCCGTAAAAAACCAAACTGCTTAATTGTGAATTTTCAACGAAATTCAACCGACTGGAAAGCGGAGAACAGCGGTAAACTGTTGATGTGACAGTAATAGTTGGAGGCTCTCGATTAAAAGCAAAAGCCGACAGGTCGACAGTAATTCATTCTGGCTTTTTTTTTTGCTTAGGTCCATTAAAGCTCCATTAAATATTCGGTTTGCCGTGTGACATCGAATTGATTATAACGTTTCAATTTACTTTTTAATGAATTATTGTGTGTGCTCTTTTTTATTCGATTTTTGATTTGATTTGTGTGCGATTCAAACGCGTAATCAGTTAATAAATTAAAAATTCCGGCCCGTATCTGTGGTTGCCCTAACCCGAAAACTTTTCCCTCCATCCGTTTATCATCCGCGTGGACATCGTTTCGTTTTGTGATAAATCAGTGGGCTCCTTCCACAAATTTCAGCTTAGGCGGCCCTCCTAAAAATGCGGGCTTGGGCTATTCCACCGCTCACCGCAAGCCAAGCATAACAATTGCTTTTTATTTTATGATCAGTGGCCAAGGACTTGGGCTCCGGTTTCCCCCTACTGTTTTCCCGGCCAGACAAATACCCCCGGAAAAGCCCGAGCATTGCTTGTCTTTAATTATGTTTTGGTCCTCGAGTTTTGTGCATTGCCTTGTTTATTTTTATTACTCGGCGCGGCGTCTGCGCCTGTTTATTTACATTAATTTTTTCAATTTACCTTTATTGCCTGGGCGCAGAGGGTCCTTCGGTTTGGTTTGGCTTGGTTTTGCCGGGACTTAATTAAGCTGTCAGCTGTTCCCCGCTGTCCTCCGCCTCGAAATCTCGACCGGCGACTCCCCTTTTTAATAACAAAAATTCTTTTTATTTATGACTCGGCTGCGGGGATCTGGGGAATCGTCTGTTTCTGCGGTCTGAGTGCCAAGCCAATTTCCATTTCCGCTGCATCCCGGCTAATTTGCCTTCGTCATTGGATTGCGATTGCGAATCTATGGCTAAGGGGCGCCCCTTTTTGCTAAGTGGCCCGGCCTTCCGGTTGAAGGGGGGCTAGAATCAAAAATGCCCCAAAACGTCAGGCACTTTTGAAATTTCCTACGCAATTTCCGTTGTCAACACCTTGACAGCTGTCAGACACACACACAGACACTCTCGAATCACACACGCACACGTACACACACTCATGGGCACTTGTCAGTTCGATTTGTTTTCATCTCTTTCCCTTGCTGTTTTTGTTTTTCTGCTCTTTTTTCGCTCTTTTTTGCCTACAGGAAACGGAAATTGTTAGGCTTAATAGACAATTCGCATTTCCTGTCCTTTGAAGTCCTGAATTCGCCCTCCTTCTGTCCGCACAATTGCACAAATCAGGACCTCCATCCGCCCGTCTCCTTCTGCTGCTCCTCCATTGACGGAGCAGAATCACAATAATTATAATATTTAACATCTCAATGGCCAGCCAGATCCTTTGGCACTCTAATGAGGCGTCGCCGAAGGACATGCATAATCAATGAACGGCCAAACGGACGAATGAATCGGTGAATGAATGGGTGAACAGACGATGCAAACTATGGGGATGGACAATTAATTAAGGAAATATTTAGTCCTTGGCAAACGAATTTGGCTTTGAAGTCGCTCTAGTTTTGAAATTCCATTCACGTCTTTTGTAATCTATATTTTCCAACAGTTAAATCTGAGTTGAATTAGGGTATATTTTACACTCTTTCTGACCAAATCCGTTTACAAATTATATTTAATATTAACTTGTTACATCTATTTGAATTTTACTTTCAGATATTGCGTGGAATTTGAGGTAATAAAAGCCTCCAAGGCCTGCCACAAACTGCCGCCATACAACCTGATGCTAGAGGGTAAGTACAAAGTAGTTGAAAGTGGCGCCATCTATCGGAAATTCATTATCTTCTCATAACTTTTTAATGAATTATCCGATTTAAATGCAATAAATTGTATATATATAAGGGCTTTAACGGTTATTCATTTTTAAATCCTCAACGATTTTACACCTTTAATAACTCCACTTGTTAACTTGTTTCTCCCTGCAGGCGACCGTATAACGGTGCGCTGTGACCTGGAGGCGTTGATCCAGGACTCTGTGGCCAGCTCCACCACCGCCAGGACACCGCAGGGCCCCAATCCGCCGACCAGCACCACCGCTGCCGCCTCCTCTTCCGGCCAGCGGGCGGATGACCTAGAGGAGAACAGCAGTGACGGCGACGACCAGGACACGGAGGCGGAGGAGGAGGAGGAGGAGCAGGAGCAGGAGGAGCAGGACGACCTGCAGAACGCCCTGGACACGGAGAGCAACGAGAGTTCCGATTACCGCCACCAGCGGTCGCACAGCCGCCGGACAGCGGGAAAACGCAGCGCCGCCGTGCCGGCCACGCCCCCGCCCACGCTGGCGCCCACCTACCACTGCCGGGGGGAGGGGCTGGCCGGGCGCACGACACGCTGGAGCGCGCTGCCGGCGCCGTCGTGCCGCGGCAAGTGGCTGCGCCTGACCGTCGGACCGCCCAAGAAGTGCGGCCACGCCCAGTTCATCTTCGTCTAAGGCGATCACTTTTTTTTTTGTCCCCGTGTAGGTTATGGTGTACGGTTATGGTGCCCCCCCATCATATCATATCATATCACCCGCAAACCCCCGCCCCCAAGCACCCCCGCAAGCACCCGTCCCCCCTTCACTTTCGGCCCAAATAAAAGTAGCCCATCGTATGTAAGCGTTTAAACATTAAGCCAGTGGATTAAGAAGATCTTAGCATATGTGTGTGAGGTCAGGATTTTTTTTTGTCTCTCTAGAGTAGCGATCCGGAAGATAGAGTATTAGAAATCCATTTTCAATGGATATTTCAATGGGAATTTCAAAACTTTCTTATAACACGAATCCAATACATTATCTTTCGGCTTTTGTGGACTTTCTTCGGAGAGCTTTCCTCTAAGTAGCTTAGGAAACCCTAGCAAGAACTCTATAAATGCTGGGGATCAATGGAGACGCTCATCTCGGATCGGATAATACTAGAAACTAGAGACTAAGTCATCAAATACCGCATAACATCGGGCTGCGTAGTGAAAGAACCCTTAAATATATATATGCTGAAATATATATATATGGATGTGCATGAGTGTATCTGTCTAATCGTTAGTTCCCCGACTTGCAAACATACACACACTTCACACCGTAGTGAGGTCCCCATTTCAGTTGCCCAACTGGCGGACAAACTTCTGGAGTCGGAATTAACGTTTGGATCCTAGCATTAATCTGAACTTTAGGTACACACGAATGTCGAAAGTAATTATTAAAATTATAATTAAACCAATAATGAGATCATTCAATAAAGAACGAGTATAATTTTAAAGTAACCAATTCTTGTCTTTATTATTCCTGGCTTTCCAGCAAGTAGCTTGGTTGAGTGACCACAGTGGAATGAAAGTATTCGAAAAAGGAGCACTTGCTAAAAGAAATATATATATACGGCACACGAAGAATACAAAATTAATATAGAATACCAATAAAATCTTCAAAATTGAATCAATGCGATTGTCTATTTACAATGATTAGTAAGTGGACTATGTGAATAACAATATTCTTAGCTTTCAAATTCAAGTGAAATTATTTAGGATAGGATTATATCTCAAGAAATAAAAATTAAAATTTTTTTACATCTAATAATGATATTTTGTAGTCTATAAAATACGAATCCACGCCCACTGTGCTTGGCTCGACTCTCAGCTGATTTGGATCTACCGGTTGACCCAATTACAAATAGTCAGGTGCCCAGCGCTCTTTCGCTGTCTTTGCCTCTCGGCGAAGAGTTCACGGTGAAGGCCAGAAGAAAGACGGAGGGAAAGAGACGGAGAAGCCGACGAGCTTCGAGTAGTAGAAAGAAAAAAGAGTCGAGAATCGGCCAGAGGCGGCCACTTGATTAGTCCGAAAGCGATCGCAGACCGACACGGACCGTCGCCGAGTGGAGTGCACCTGTCCGAGAAGCTGCAGTCCAACCACCGTTAAGAGTAATTCTCGATTTGCATTCTTCTGGTCTCCTCGCCGCCGGTGTGATTCATCAAGAAGTCAGTGTGGTTCCCGTTCTTTCGGCTTTGGGCCGCGAAGAAAGTTGTCTTCGAACATGTTAATTGTGACGCGACTGTGGGCCGTCGAGGCAGTCGATTTCTTTTAACGGTCTAAGCCACTTTTCGTTTGAGCCGATAATCCAATACGTCAAGACAGTTGCCAGAGCCTCACTTAGGCTTTCTTTATTCCGGCTTAAAGTACTTGGCATAAAGCAGGTTTAAAGTCTAGGCAAAACATTACTGGCTTCTTAAGAAAGGTCATTTGGGGGCCACTTAGATGATCTTGCTTTAAGTGTAAACATAAATCTCAGAATATTTAGCCATTATTTTCAAGAGACTCTGGTTTGTTATTACACTTTATTTTTTGGATAAAAGTTGTATATCAAGTGTTTGACTTTGGTATATAAAATTCATAAAGTCAGCAATTAAATTATATTTAATTTGTAGGGTGGTAATTTCCAACTTAAGATTGTACATATGCCTATATAGCTAATATATTATTCCAAAATCAACGTAGATATGTTGCCAGACAAAAAGGCGGCGCTGCTGCTGGTAACCGCGATCACTGCCCTCAAATTGGAGGGAATCGATTCCTTTAGGCGAAACTTCGAGGCGCGCCAAAGCAGCAATTCGAATATTCCCCTGTGGAAGCAGCGAGTAAGTTCGTGAAAACCGCCTAAATATATTTTACCACTTATCCCAAGACCTTTTGTCAACTTTAGGCCTGCGAAAAGTCGCAGAAACAGAAGCCAAATGCCCATTATGTGTGCGATGAGAAGGGCGACTTCAAGTGTCTGCCGGGATGGCAGGGTGACCTCTGCCAGGTGCCCATGTGCCGAAGAGGCTGCGACCCCATGAACGGTATGATTCGATATGCAGGTGATCCGTCTTCCAAAACCTCTGACCCCTTCGACCCACAGGCTACTGCCAGCGACCCGGGGAATGCAGGTGCCGCATCGGATACAGCGGCGAACTCTGCGACAAGTGCATCCCGCTGCCCGGCTGCCAACATGGAGGATGCACCAAGCCCTTCGAGTGCATCTGCAAGCCCGGCTGGGCAGGACTCTTTTGCACGGAACGTAAGTGGAGTTCTAATGGGATGGGATTTATTCTTCTAAAAACATTTGAAACAAGAGAGAACTCTGTAGTCGACCATCAGATACCCTTTGCTTTGATATCACCCCCCAGAACAAAATTGTAGATCCGCCCCAGGTCGGCCTTGATTTGTCCAAATTACGACTGAAAAAAACTTTTTTTTTGTTTCAAGTTCGAATCCATGTTTTCACCCTAAAATATCAGTTTTTATGCTGAAACAAAGGAAATAATTGCTTAAATATGGAATGTCGATTGGCATTTAATTCTGGACATTTTAATTTTTTACCTCTTTTAGCAAAAAATATGTCAATGATATCAAAAAGGCAAAAATTGATGAACAATTAAATTTTCCCAAAAGTGATGATAAAATTTCAGTTTATTTGCCGAAACAAAGGACTATAGCGTTCTCTGTTGTTCAATTTAGAATCATCACTTTTTCAACAATTTAATTTTTAATTAAGTTTTGCATCATTTTTTGCTAGAAATGGCAAAAAATTAAAATGTCCAGATTTAAACGCAAATCGATTCAGAATTAAGCTACGAGTTCAGTAAGGTATTTGGTAAAATTTTGATTTTTTTTTGGTAAAAATTGGAGTTTTTTTTTGTTTTTTTTGTGTAACTTGGCCAAAAATGGTCCTACACCAAAAATACATACTGTTTTGAATAGATAACAAAATAATAATTAAATTAAAATTTTGAAAATATAAAATTTTCGCCAATTTGAATTTTTTTTATAAGGGGGTACCTCGGCTAAGGGGAGAGCGAGGGAGGTGGATACAAAAACTGCGGTTGTATATTAAAAGTTCCTTGAATGGAACTGAACATCGATTTGGAGCTAGGATGACTGATTACTCAATTACCTGTTTCCTCTGACGACCCGCAGCCAGTTGCCGGAGCGGATGCCACAGCACCCGGGGATATTGCGAGGCGCCGGGGGAGTGCCGCTGCCGCATCGGCTACGCCGGACGCACCTGCTCCGAGTGCGCCACGATGCCGGGCTGCCAGCACGGAACCTGCAACAAGCCGCTCGAGTGCCTCTGCCTGCCCGGCTACACGGGACTGCTCTGCCAGACGCGTAAGTCCTGTCCTGCGATCTTCACTACCTACCCACTCAATCGTCTTAATTTCCAGCCCTTTGCGACTCCGAGTGCAGCAAACAGCACGGATATTGCCGCAAACCAGGCGAATGCCGGTGAGTAGCAACATATGAGCAACAACTTATTCCAGGAAATGGGGGAAAAATACAAGAATTTCAAAAGGATTTTCAGATTGAATTTAAATAAAATATTAGATAAATAATATTTATTTCCATTTAATGCCTAAAGAAAATCAATTCAAACTTCATTCGAACCTTTAACCACTTGTATTTATTTATTTACATACTAAAATATATCCAAAAAATTTAAAATTGCTATGAGACAAGAACGAAATTCGAAAAGTAGTACCCAATCACTGATTAATTTGCACTTGAGCCACACGAATTGAGCTAACCCACACCCTCCACTATTTTCCATGGACACCACACTCGATTTCCTCCGCCAGCTGCAAGGTGGGCTGGACGGGCAGCCAGTGCGACAAGTGTTTTCCGTACCCGGGATGTGCCAACGGAGATTGCGAGGCGCCGTGGGAGTGCAACTGCCAGCCAGGCTGGGGCGGGATGCTCTGCGATGAGAGTGAGTATAGTGACCGCCCCCGGGGAATTGACCGACCATCCGACCAACCGACCTAACGATTTGACCCACAGAGCTCACCTACTGCGTGGAGCATCCGGACACGTGCGAAAACGAGGGCAAGTGCATGTCGCTGAGCCGCGAGGATGGGAGCTACCGCTGCCAGTGCCGGCAGGGATTTCTGGGCAAGAACTGTGAGATACGCGATGACTTTTTGCTGACCTCGGTGGCGCCGCCGCGCATCACCCCGCCGACGCCCACCGAGCTGGAACTGGAAGTGGACCAGGACCAGAACCAGGAGAAGGACAAGGAGCAAGCCATGCCCACAGGTGTGCTCGATGACAGCAGCGCAATGGCGGAAAAGTTGCCGGCGGTTAACGAGCCGGAGCGCCGGACAAATGACACCGCAGCCGTGGTGGCAACCGCAGGAGCAGCAGGAGCCGGAGCCACAAGGACGACAGTGGTGGCAACTGGAGCTGGCAGCCACAATGCGACTAATGAAGCGTTAAGCGCCGTTACAACGAGGCGTGCCACCCCCGCAGCCACCACACCGGCAACAATCGGGGAGAAAGCCGTGAGGGGCAATGCAACAAGTGTGGCACGCCCACCACCCATCGGCCCCACGCAGTCCACTGGCCAGGAGCAAACAATAGCAACTTTGGCGCCAGCTGCAACAGCAACAGCAGAAACAGCAACACCAACGGCAACAGCAACACCAACGATTACAGCAGCAACATCCGTGACCAGCCACAAGGATAAGCCAAATGCGGAGGACGAGGAGGAGGAGGAAGAGGACGAGGACGATGAGGAGGACGAGGATGGCGAATATGACGAGGAGGAGGACGAGGACGAGGACGATGAGGAGGATGACAGCGATCAACTCATACCAAATATTATATAGTTAAGAAGCTGACAAATGACGGGTTTTTTTTTAATACCAGTTACCCGTAGAGAAAAAGGGGAAAAGTATGTAATAGTATAAGTTTATGTATTCTTGAACAGGATAAATAGCCGAGTCGATCTAGCCATGTCCGTCTGTCTGTATAAACGCTGAGATATCGGAAACTATAAAAGCTAGAAAGTTGGGATTAACCATGCAGATTTTTCATTTTAAAAGGTGTCTGACGTCCTCGTCTTTAAAGATTTCGGCAAAAAAGAAATGCAACTTTATTGTGTTTAATAAATACCTAACGAAATGTAGAAGACATTTTTTAAACCGGACCATTCATTAAAAAGTTATAAGCAAATAATGGAATTCAGTCGCTTTCTCTTAGATGAGTAACTGGTATCTAATAGACGATGTATTCGACAATAGCGTTCATTTTTTTTTTCTATAACCAAGGCTCTTAGGTCCTTAAATTCCGGCAATAATGAGTACCGAGTATCTCTTTTTTTTCCCATAGCTAACAAATGGGCCTCCCAAATTAGAAACCCAAAATTTTGCGATAGATATACATATATAAATTGTATTTATTTATGATAATTTTAGGGATTAAGCTAAGCAATTTTCGATTTAACAAATGTCAAAAAAAAATGATAATAATAAAGTTTGCTAATCTTAAGTGCTAAAAGAAATCGTTGAATCGAAATTGGGTGTTTTAGGGGGTGGGGTTCAGAGAATTAGACTCAGAGCTGGGAGAGTTCAATTCCTGCACTCGGATTGCACTTGGTTCGCTTAAACTTAAGACAAGGGGACTTCTTTGAGCGGGTTGAAGGGGGATCTATATGGCCGTCGTAGCGCCACCGAGTTGGGGGAGAGTGAGAGGATCGGGGGTTGAAGAATCGGGGAGTTCGGAAACCAGCACAACATAAACATCTAAACATACATATGTATCTTGCATATGGGCGTTAATAAATATATGTATCTGGTATGGAGACTTACGAAGCGACAAAAAAATATGTAGAAATATGGGAGAAATAATAAACTCAATACAATATCGATACGAATAAGAATTATTATAATAATTATCCCGATATTCTCGGGTTCCACCTAGTTGAGCTCCCGCTTGTCGCGCTGACTGATCTGGGCCATGGTGATGTACTGGCGCACCAGGCGCGAGATCTCGTGGGCCTGCTCCGTTTGGACGCGGATGACGCGCTGCTGCATCAGGTTGCCCACCTTCATGTCCAGGAAGAGGGCGCCGTCCTCCGAGCGAACCTGAATAATACAAAAAATACAATTAACAGAGTTACATTAGGTAAATAAAAACCAATAAGCGCACCTTTCGCGTGGAGATGACCTCCATGAAGCTCCAGTGCTGCAGGGTCTCGTGGGTATTGGGGTCCAGGAAGAGGACTCCCCGCCGGTTGAGCGCCAGGATGAGGTCCCGCCACATGGGACTGTGGTTGTCCTCCACATGCGGCCCCTCCTCCGCCCAGATGCGCTTCACGGCGAAGAAGCTGCTGCCGAAGAGCGGCCAGGTGGCCAGCACGTTGAGGAACTGGGCCTTCACCTGGCCGGGACTCAGGTTGGCCACCTGTGGCCACGCGGACTGGACGAGGCCCACCCACTGGGCGGGACGGATCTCCCGAATGCCCAGCGCCGGCTTCGGGAGCAAGAACTTGATCTCCTTCATCGCGGGCACATGACTCAAATCGGCGGCCCGATGAAGCAGGGCCGCAATCCTGGCCATATCCCTCACCATCTCCGGCACCGGCACTCCATTGCCGGGCAGCTCCAGCAGCAGACCCTCCAGATAATCGGGGGCCACCTGGTTGAAGAGCACCTCCACGTACAGCGGCATGGGGGCGGGTTCGCGTTTCAACGCGAAGTGCCAGACGGAACGGCAGAAGATCAGGTAGAAGGGCTGCCCCGACTTGAGCAGCTCCGTGGTCACGTCCAGGATGTACTCGTCGGCGGCCAGCGGCATGGTGAAGGCGTCGCCCTGGACGATGCAGTACAGGGAGAACTCCTGCTGCTCCGCCTCCGATTCGACGCCCAGCAGGGCGCACAGTTCGGCAATGACGTCGGCCACCACCGTGGAGCAGCGGGTGTTGACCACGCGCTCCGCTCCGCCGGGCAGGCGGTAGATCTGCCGGCGGGCCGAACGTCCGGCGGACACGGCGGTCACCTCCTCCACACTGGGCACATTCTTCCGGCCGCCGCAGCGAGCGGTCTTCCGCAGATTGGTGAGGCAAACGGCCGCGGTGCCGTGACACGAGCGCCGCCGATCGGAGGCCGCCGAGGTCAGATGCTCCATCAGGTAGGGACGCAGTGCGTCCGAGCAGCCGAAGTACGCCGCCAGGATGCTGAGTAGCCGCCAGGCGCGCTGCGAGCTGTCCGGACACGGCGAACGGTTGGCCGTCGTCTGCTTCATCAGCTGGCAGTAGACCTCGTCGCGCAGGGCCAAGTATTTGTGACAGTGCTGCAAGATCAGATGGGAATAGTGAGTAAATAATACAGGTTATTTAAAATAATAAATATAATAATAATAATAATAAATGATCAACCAAACATTTTTTGTGCTAATAGATTCTAGAATATCGTGACTTGGCTAGTGCATAACATAGTTTCCATAAATTGTAAACCGTTTTGAATTTTTCTGTTTTATCGTGGGAATTTTGTTGTAAGGCAAGACTTACAAATAACAATTATACAATTTGATCAAAAATTATTCCCATTATTGCATTTGATTCGCAAATAACTAAAACTTTTTCCCACAATTTGTACAACTTTACTGTTTTCATAAAATTATTTATGAAGAAAAATTGCAAATTTAGAGGTCTTAAATTTATATGACCCAAAAAAACCTAAAGAAACTTGAATTAATATTTTGTAAAATTTTTGAAAACTGCTTTTCCTCGATAAATAGTGCTGCTGAAAGACTGTCATGATCTCTAATCCACTTTCGGCACATAAAATTCCCCTAGCAGTTATTTGACTTCGAGGTGTCCACAATTTGTTTCCGGTTCGGGTGCGAAGCTCGAATTTCTAGGGCAGCAGAACAGCCAGCGATTCAGTTGTCGCCCCAAAACCTGTTGCACATATTTGCGGGACCACCTCAAAGACGTTGATTTGAACCGGTTTGGGTAACCCAGAACTCGGAACCCATCACACACCACACACTCACCATGAGCACGGTGTAGACGCACTTGACCTCGGTGAGGTCGGGATCCAGCGGGATGTCGCCGCAGTAGCGCAGGATGCAGTCGAAGCACTCGAGCGCCAGTGGCGCCAAATCGTTTGGCAGTCGGAGGAGCGGCAGGCGTATGGCGTGGCCCTGCCACTTCACCAGCTCCGCGTACGAGCGATTCGCGGCGGACTGGTGCCGTTCATGGTGGCGGTCAGCGTCCCTCAGTTGGCTGTAAAAATAACAACAAAATGAATTAAATATATTCGAAATAAATAATTTGTATATCCTATCTATTAGAGCTTGAAAAAATATCGGCAGTTTTCTATTTCTCGATATCTAATTTGTGTTTTCCCTTCAAAACATAGATAATATCAAATCAATATTGTCAAAATATCAAAAAACCAATCATTTTTAAGCTCTACTATCAATAGCCTTCTAGGGAGAGGTGGGGCGAAAACGACCCATCTCACAACCTTTTTTTTAAATGCTCCTAAATAGTGATTTAAAACGCTTCAATCAGGTGATCTTTATCAAGATGATGATTATACAAATATTTCCTACTATACTTTCCTATTTTACCTATCATTACTAAAAGTTTTTTCTAAATAATAACAAAAGAGAACGCTCTCGAGAGAGCGAGGGAGATGGATATATGCAGTAAACAAAGCTAATGGCGCCATCTAGCGGCTGTTGAAATTTTTGATGACTCCTTCTAGAGGCTGTTTTAATTTTCCTCATAACTTTTTAGTGAATGGTCCGATTTAAAAAATTTCTTCTGCATTTTGATAGGTATTTTTAAACACATCAAAATTTCATATATACTTTTCATTTTTAGCGACTAGATCAACTTACTCGTTGCGGAAGTGCTGCATGGCGAACTGGAGCAGCGAGTACTTGGTGACCGAGGGCGGAGTGCCGCCGTTGCTGTCGTCCTGCAGATAGTTGGCGTCCAGGTCGTGGTGCGGCAGGGACTGCGACTGCTGCTGCTGTTGCTGGAGGATCTGCTCCTGCTGGTGAACCTGTCCGTTGGTCAGGGAGGAGGGCTGCTGGCCAGCGTTCGACTTGCGGGCGGAATGCAGGTAGCTCTGCTGCTTCAGGAAGCGCTGCTGCTGGCCCTGACTTTGCTGCTGCTGCTGCTGATGCTCGGCGGCCATCTGCTGCTCCTCCAGGGCGTCCTCCAGCTGCTGCTGCTGTTGCTGTTGGTGGTGCTGCAGGTGGTGGTGCAGATCCGACTGCTGCACCTGGTCGCTCTGGCGCGATCCGCCGACCTCCACGCCGTGCTCGTTGCGCTGGGCGTGCGCCTGGCGGGACTCCAGGCGCTCCAGCGGCACATTCAGGGTCTGGGCGGCGGCTCGGGCGCCCGATGACAAAGTGGAGGCCTTCGATTGTGACTGCAAGGGGAAGGAGGGCGAGAGCTGAGTTATTGTTATTATAGTAGAATATTTCATAATATTATTAAGTAGAATATTTCATAATGTTATTAAGTAGAATATTTCATAATACTTATTAATAAATACCTACAATATCAAGTTATCATCAGTTAATTATATTTAAAAGGTATAGTTATATAATATTTATGCAAATATAAATCAGGAAAATTGTTACCATTGGATCATCACCAAGTATGTCATAAGCCAGGATAAGTAATTAATTAATGTAATCGCTGCGCTTTTCAATACTCGGCGAATAAATTGACAAAAACGATGGCTAAAAATGTTTTATAGAGAAATTACTTTCAAACTTAATTGCAATATTGCATATACTTTAAGCCAAAATTACACTGAAAAAAATTCCTACAAGGAGTGAAACTAGAGCTTAAAAAAATATCGACAATTTTCTATTTCTCGATTTTTAATTTGGGTTTTCCCTTCAAAACATTGATATTGATATCAAATCAATATTTTCAAAATATCGAAAGTGTCGATATTTTTTCTTTTAAAGGAGGTACAATAATTTATTAATGACTTTATTTATATAATTATTAAAATGCTTCAGCCATTTTTTAATTGGCACACACAGACTTTGCGCAAAGGATTGAAAATTGGTTTTGAAAGTCAATTTCTGGCTGGCGATAACAATTATTTTTTACCGTGCACCGCAGGAGAGTGCAGCTTCTCTCGGCTGCAATTTGTTAATTGACTTGCAAGGCGCAATTCGCCATTCGCCATTCGCAATTCACAATTCGCAGCTCGCATATTTCGCTTGGCCATGTCAATGGCATGTGAAAGTTGCTGGGCGCCTTTTTGGCCAGCTTGGAGCAACCAGTTGCCATTTTCTGTACGCCCATCCAGCGGGACCGGTTGGTTACAGGGGGCGTGGCCGATGATTTATGCTACCATATTGACCGGTGACAGCTGGCGGGGATTGGGGATTCGCGATACTAGCGGAACACACTGCGTTTTTGGCAACGAAAGTGTTTGGCATTCGGTGATTTTTCACTTTTATTGCCTGCATTCAATTATTTGGTGCAATTTGTTGCAAGTGCTTTCTTTTTGGTTTTTCGTTGTTCGTTTATAACTTTTGCACGCCCCCACAGACACGCAGCTATATACATATACATATGTATATATCTTTTTGGCTATATAGATAGACTTAGTCCGGTGTATTTACTCCCCCCAGCAAAATGCATTTTGCACGCTCATGCGAGAAGAGATTAGTAAAAGTTGTTGTTTATGAAAGCGGAAATCTTTCACCAATCAATCAACTTGCCATATGTGAAAAATTATGCGCATTGTTCAAATTTTGGCCAGCATCGTGAAAAACCACTGCAGGAAAATAACAAAATGCAAACAGCAAATGAAAAATAACAAATAAGAAACAAAAACAAACTCATTACACCCAACTGGTTGTAAATGAGGATTGTTTTTGGCATTGCAACAATTTTTTTAATCAAACAAAAATGCACCAAAGAGCCATTTTTTCGTCCGAAGAGAGAGAGGAAAAGTGGATCGATTTATATTATACGACATATCATTTTCAAAGTAGCGAATCAATCAATATCAATACAATATTTCCTTTTGTTTGAGTTGCTATCAATATTTTACGCAAGACCAACGGAAATGTAAATATAACAGAGGTTTTAGGTTTATAAATTATGCATGATTTTCGCTCATTTTCCTGTCTTCATTTTTTAGATTTCTTAAGTGCGGTGAAGAAAACCACAGAAATGAATGTACAAAGAAGTCAGATGTGTTACCAAAACGCCATTCGAAATTTTCATAACACTCGGCTCTTTTTGGTGGTTAAATGATTGCAAAAAAAAACCCAAGAACTATGTAAATATTTTATTTTTTCTGTTAACAAGAATTTAATAAATGTTCAATTTAATAAAAACAAAAGAGAGCACTATAGTCGAGTTACTTTACTATCAAATACTTGTTACTAATCTAAAGGAAGTGAGAGGAAGATGGAGATATGCATGCAGCAAAGCGACTGCTTGCACTGCTTGCATTTTGAATTCCATTATTTGCTTATAACTTTTTAATGAATGGTCCGATTTGAAAAATTGCTTTTACATTTCGAAAGGTATCAATAAACACAACAACTCTGCATTTAAACTTTTTCGAAATCTTCAAAGAGTAACAGGTATATTTAACTAATTTTTGTTAAAGTGCAATACCATTTTTTTTTGATTAATAAAAAAAACAAGGGAATATTTTGTAGTGCTTAATGGCGTGGGTGCTACCCACAACAGTCTGAGCGGCAATCATTGTAAAATAACAGACATGGAATCGATATCGCCTGGGGACAAGGATCACCCAGATCCAAGATCCCAGATCCGAGTGCCTAATCCCAGCCAGAGGCTCTTTGGGACTTGTCTGGCTGTCTGGATGCGATCGAAACGACTTGGCCTGTTCGCTGTCAGCCAAAAACGGGGCCAAGTCTCGTGTTCACCGCGCATATGGGTATTCGAGCATGGGACTGGACTGGAACCAGGCTCCCAACTGGGTCAGATGGCCTGAATCGGACTCTAGATGCTCCAGTTTCCTCGAACACTCGACTTGCAGCGATAATTCTCTCGCGCAGAGTCACAAGCACTCGCCTAACACACACGCATAGGCAGCAAAAACAAGAGTTAAATTTGGAGTGTAATTTCTAAGTGACCGCTAAAACTTTCTTTTCGGCTGGCCATTTGTTATTTCATATGTGCCCCTCTTTTTTCTTTCATTGTTTTGCCAGCTCGAGTTAATTAAAATTCGAAATTAATGCGCACCACTCCGTCTGTCCGCTCGTCCGCATGTCCGTTCATTTGGATGGATTTACGGCGGACCAAACTGCAGCGGATGAGCGCTGGTCGAAAGAAATTAAAGTAATTTACTCGCAACAGAGGCCAGAGACGCATAATACACAAAAAAGCACACACGAAATGTGTAATTAAATTATTGAAATCAAATTACAGTTAAATTACAATGTTTTTTTTAGCGCTCGGAAGAAACGGAGCTTGCGTAGAAGTATTATAACCCATATTGTACTATCGCCTCTGCATCTTTGTGGGTCACTAACAAACCAACCATCCAACCAACCAACTCATCCCATTCAGCCATTCTTATTGTCTTGAATCTCTTCTGTTTTTATGGATCGCACACATCGCAGACTCACCGAGTGGTCATCGAACCCGAACTATAAACGTGATGGCATCTTCTTTGATCCAGCACGCTCCTCATTTTCCGGGGCCAAGAAAGTTCGCCAGGGAATTTAGAACGTGCAATACCCATCTGCTAAGCTACCCATACCCAATCCCCTGGTCAACTCAATGCAACCTCTTGCAGTTGGACAAGATCGATTAAACACAATCTGCGGATTCATTAAAGCCACTGGTCAGCAGCAACGGAGACGTTCGAATATTTCCCATTACTAGATTTATTTGAATAACTGAGTGGCAGACGTGCTTCAATATCGAAACATTTTTACTAAGCATTTAATAAATTATTATTTTTTTTTAATTTTAATGTTTTTTTTTGCATTTCTCATATAATTCCTATTTTAAAATAAAGTCAATCAATATAAACCATACAAAAAGCACAGCAAATAGCAAATTGGAAAATATACGAATATGTTTGGGTAGATTAAATACAATATTTGTATGTATATTCTTCGTGCTTAAATCTGAAATATACAGCATTTTTAAAATGAATGATGCATTCTATCACATCTAAATTGATCACTTGAATAAATTAAAAAAGAAAAGAAGCGATCCGTTGTAAAATTCAATAAATCTCTGAATAGACCCCGAAATATATATGTATGCATATGAATATTGTTGGGGGTTGTCCACTAACGATGTTGACATAGAGGCTGTCATGATGCGGGGACCCCGGCTTAATGTATCACTCGGTTGTATACTGGTTGTATAACCGAGATCCGAGATCGCAAGTTTACCCGCTAATTAGCCCACCAACCGGGGGGCCCAGCAATGAGGATCGTGATGTAAGAGAGAGCGACTGTTCAGTAGGCTGATGGGTTGGTAAGTTGGTGAGTTGGTGGGCTTTGTGGGCTGCCACTTCGTCTGGCCACGCTAATAATGCGATTATGTGTCGACTTAATAACACCGTTAGACCCGAGCACTGCGAGCATTCATCTCACTCGATTCACCCTGCATAGATCCGTATAATTTCTGGCCTTATTTTTGGGAGGGGGTCCACTGAAAAGCGTTCGTATTGGTTTCATTTCTCGTATGTTTTTACTTCCGAAATTGTTAAACGTTTAAATATAATCGATATATTTTAAACGGTCTATTTTTGAAAACTTAAAATTAAGGATTTTTTGCAAAAATTGTCTAAAAAGTATTAAGAAGCCTTGAAAAATACTACTGAGATTTAAGAAAAGAAGAAACATTTTTTTTTAGCTTTAACATGAGCGGATCCCCCCACTAAAAAAATATTAAAGGAAATTTGGTTATCAACAAGTATGTAAAACCCCCCAAATTCTTCGGTAGGTTCCAAAAGTATTATTATTTAAATCCCTTCAAATAAATCCCCGAAAATCTAGACTGTTTACCTCATTTGAGTTCATGGTCTCGAACCGCGCGAGGATCTCCTTGACGGAGATCTTGGACTCCGTTGGCTCCTCGAGGATCGTCTCCATGCGGCTGACGGATCCGCTGCTGGCATTGCTCACCCTCCGCGTCTTGTTGCCCCCGGCGATTAGCAATGCTCCCTGAAATCCAGCCAAATTCTGTGCAGGAATAGATGGAGCAGTAGGAGCAGCAAGAGGAGGAGGAGGAGGAGCAGGGGAGCAGCTGCCATCCATCTGAGAATCTCCGATCTCCTCCTCGTTGTTGTTGTCGTCTCTTTGGCTGAGCTGCATCTGCATCTTCAGGCTGAGCTGCTCCTCCAGGCAGCACTGCTCGCACAAACTGCCCGCTGAGGAATTGGAGGCCAAGGTGGCGGTGGTGCAGCACTTGTACACGATATCCTCCTCGACGCTCCAGGCATTGTCGTTGGCCAGTCCGAGATCGCCGTGGGCATCGCCTCCCCCGCCACCACCACCCTCCTGGTGGTGCAGCGTCATCGAGGCACAGCACTGTTCGTTGAGCTCCCGAATGCTCTCGTTGGTCAGTTGGTCAAGATCACAGCGACGCATCTGGAGCGACTGCTGCATCTGCTGGACATGATGCACCTGGGCGGCAGTTGTGCCCGTGATGTGGGCTATTTCCGCATCATCGGAGTCCGTGTAGAGCATCTCGTGCTCGTCGTCCGTCAGATTGTTCAGCGAGTCGAGGGAGGCGCATTTGCACTCCTGTTCCTGATCCTCTGGTGGATGGCTATTCGTATCCCTATCCATGTCCTTCTGCTGCTGCTGCAGCAGCTTAAAGTTGTTGACCTTGTCGTTGTGCATCTTGCTAATCAGCGACTCCACCTTGTTCACAATGCTGCTGAACTTGTGGGGCACACTGCCGCCGGCGGTGGTCAGTTGGACCGCCTGGCAGGCGGATGACTTGCTGGCCCTCACGCTCTGCGACATCCTGGGGAATTTCGAAGGGGCTCGGGGTTCAGGATAGGGTGACAGTCACGACCATTACGTCTCCTTCTCCTTTGCCGTCCCAGTGAAAGTTAGTGCATTGTGATGGACGACGGCCTGCAGGCTCTCTCAAATATTATATATTGTTTGCACAGCACAGAGGGGAAAACGTGAAAAGCACAACGACAACAACAAGAAAAACAAGGAAAATCGAATGGCGAAAAATGAAAAACGAACCGATGCGGCCAGCGTTTGCCGCACAATGAGTTTGAGTGGAATGGATTCGGATTCGATGGTCGGACACACACATCAGGCGGCCCACCATACGTATACGCGATTTTTCTTGCTATCGGCTGTAATTTGTTGTTGTATTTCTTCTTTTTTTATTATTATTATTTTGATGTGTGGAAATTGGCAATGCAGTTAAATGCGTGCCGTATTTGTTTCTTTTCTCGCTCCGAGTTATTTACTTTTTTCTTGTTATTTTTACGCTTTTCTGCCTCAATTTATTTTAATTTGCCATTTGCAGTTTGTCTTTCCACTTGATGGACTGGCGAAAATCCCCTCCGATCGTCGCCAGTGTTTTTTTTTTTTATTTTATTTTATCTCTGTGAGAGCAGTTGGAAAATATATGGCCATATAATTGGAATCAATGCTGAGTTGCGCGTTTTTGGCCAGCACGGATGGTTGGCCAAATTGTTGGCCAATCTGCGATACCGCGATCGGAATGAAGTAACCATAATAATAATAAAGGGGATGTGAGTGCATTTCGATCCAGTCATTCAATATTTAAGTATTGCTATGTTGGCTTTATAGGTTTTTTTTTTTGGGGCTACTAAAGTAATTTTTTTTATTTTTAATTTGTGAATTTAATTTTCAATTAATTAATTTATTTTTTATTACCTTTTTATATAATTTTATTTTTTTAACTTTTTTTAACTTGTTTAAAATTTATTTATGATTTTTGAAGCTAAACAGAATAATATCAGCAGTAAGTTTTAAAACCATGTGTGGAAATTAAAATAAATATAAAGACAATACAAGTTAATTATTATAAAAAAACAATCATTCAAGAAACATAAACTCGGATAGCAGTAAACATGAAATATCATTTACTCTGCCGATTTCACTGAACTTTTAGCAATTGTCCGCTAACTATCATAACTAATCCAAGCGAACTGACTGTTCAGGGAACAAAAGTGGAAAGTGATTTTCCCCAAATGGGCTAGGCGTTATCTCCAGACACTTTTCGAACTGCTCCCACAAAAGGTCGTTGGTTTATCTGAAGACCGCTTTGTGGCCATTCGATCGAATCCACCTGACTTGTCATACATTTGTTTACGATATCTTTTGGGTCAGCTTTGTTTTGTTTCGGCCCACAAGAAAGCACACATTTTCTAGCCACACCACAGAGCACAGTAAAAAAAGATGAGGCTAAACTTGGTCAAATCGACGAGGCACGATGGCAGCAAAAAGGCCAAAAGAATTCGACGCGAGAGCGCGCTGCGTGATGCCGTTACCGCACATTCGTAACAACTAACGACTGAAAACTAAAAGCTAAAAACTGAAAACAGAAAACTGGCCAAAACGGCCTGGTCAAGACTGGCCATTTCACTCGCAGCCGAGCAGAACAGAGAGTTAAAGAGCTGAGGAGCTGAAGAGCCGTAGAGTGGCTTTAAGCCAAGTTAAGAAGACCCACTCTCCACTCTCTCAGCCATCAACTCTTGGCCCAGCCGAGCGGAAAGCCCCCGAGAAAGAGCGGGAAAGTCTTTCTCCAAACTCTGAATCCAACTGCCATTTCCATTCCCTGGTGAGATAACTGTTTCGACTTTGGCTCTTTGGCTCCCGACTCTCTTTCAGATGGCGTTTAACGAGTTTTCACGCATAAAATGAATTGAATTAAAAAACAACTTAAAAAAAAAGAGCTGGGGGTATGAAAATCATTTTGTTGATCAAACAAAATCCCAGCGCACAACGCGAAGCGGAAATACCCTAGGGAAAACGATTGAAGAAAGTTCATTTCTGAAGCTTGCAAACCGATTTTCGCTTAGTTCTCATTTTATGCAGAGATGCAACAATGATTATTTATCATTCTATTAAATAGTTCTAGTTTTTGAGTTATAACTTTAACTGAAAAATATAAATAAATATTTTGTTTAAAAATAATTATTATTAATATATACTCTGGTTAAGAGGTAATTACAAATTGCCTATAATTGTAGCTTAAAGCAGCTGTGGCCTTTAAAAATTAATTTCCTTTTTTTGATAAATGAAATATTAAGAATTTACCAAGTATTAGGAAAACAAATACAATTAATGTATACTTTTCGATTAGGCTATTTTTCTACGTTTTCCAGTAACTTAATTTTGAAAAGATAACACAAAAGAAAGTGATTAAAGACAAGATTCGAGGAAAGTTCAGCTTTCCTCAAACTTTAATATGAACGATTTAGTCAAATATTGAAATAATTTTACCAACATCTCCTTCAAGTCTGATTGGCGAAAAGTGCATACCCGTTTCGAGTGTCAAACGGAAAAGAGAAAAGAAAAGTAAACACCGGACTGGAGCTCCATTCGAGTGATGGACGTGCGCCAACTATGAATATCAGCCATGCGCGGATGATGCTTATAAGGCGTTGGAATCTGGAATCTGGCTGGAGCCACTGAGACCCACTGAGCTTCGAGGCGACCAAAAAGAAAACCCAGCCAGATGCCTTCAACGAAAAAGGCCTCCAAAAAACTCATTCTTTTGAATCAGTTTAAACAAATACATTAAAAACACATACTTTTACAACACAATGGGTCCTTTTAAGATCTTAAATCTTTGTTTTCCAACTTCCTAACATTTCATGCGACACTGATCAGCAAAGGCAATCGTTTGTCTGGTCGATATAAAAATAACACTCTTCAATTACCCAGCTGCCATATTATTATTATCTTGAGGCCGTAAAAACATTAGGAGTTTCATTAAGGCCACATTATTATGACCAATGTCTGCCATTATTCACGCAATTAATGCAATTATTTTTCTATTTAGCCAAAGTAAAGTGGAATACAAAATAATTGGTACGCCAAAAATTGCAATTGGGGCAAGATATTATTTCAGTAAATCACTGAAATAAATATAAATACCCATGAATGTCAAGTTTTGTCTATAGAAGGCTTAATCATTAAGCAAGCGGGACAAATATTTAGAGTGAATTTAAAATCACCTCATTTCGGTTTACAAATGACTTTTGATTTTAGTCCAGAATAATAAAATCTCTTGCTTTCCTAACTACCAAATCAAGTTCTAAATGGCCAACTTAGAGAGTTTCAAGCTTGGCTGCCACGAGCTTTGAAGGCTAAAAACTTTTGAATATTTCTAGCATACTTTTGGGGACTATATGCAATATGCAATAGAAGGCGCCTACAAAATGCTTGACTTGTACATTAGACACCTTCATGAATGCAATCAATAAATTATTTTAAATCATTTGGTTTAAATTTAATGAATGAATTTTAATTTTTAGGTAAATAGAACTAAATGCATAAATGGCAGGAATATTAAGAAAACAATAAATTTAATATAGGAGAATCAAATGATTTTTTATGACAAATGGCCAAAAAATAAAATTTCCAGGTTTAAGTGCCAATCGATTGGAAATGTAATAACGAGTTCAGAAAGGTATGAAAATCCATATTTGGAAATATATATCTATTGTTACGGTCAAAAAACGAATAATTTTGTAGTGGAAAATTGGGATCTGGATTTTTTGGTAAAATTTAAATTTTTTCTTTTTGTTTTTTTGCTGTAACTTGGCCAAATATGGTCCTACACCAAAAATACATACTCTTTTGAACAGATAAGAAAATTATAAATAAATCCATAACACTTTCCGTGTTTTGGAAAATATTAAATTTCGAACATAAACCCTCTGTTAACTTATATTTCTATCTATAATAATAATACATAGAATAGTCCCATAGATGGTACAAAGCACTCCACTCACCTTTCGGAACTCCTGGACAAAGCTGGTGACCATCGACTGGATGGCGGCGGCGCGTGCCGCGTGGAGAGCCAGGTGCTTCCCATTGCGCAGATTCAACTGCAGGGCCGCCGGACGCGGCAGGGTGACGGCGCTCTGGATCTCGGCGAAGGAGATGGCCTGCACGACGATCAGGTAGTCGGCATCCCGGCGGGCCAAGTAGAGGCCGCTGTGCGAGACGCCCATGATGCTGACATCGGGATAGAGTGGCGCCCCCTGGACGGCGAAGAGTCGGGCGAAGTACAGCGGCCAATCGCGGGCCATGTCCACCAGATGGCGCTTGACCAAAGCGCGCACCTGCCCTCCAGTTCCTCCTCCTCCTCCTGATCCTCCTCCTCCTCCATTTCGATTAGATAGCGTATCCACACTGACCCCATGACCATGGAGCATATTGAGGGCCGAGCTCTTCTCCTGCGGCGTGATCCTCAGGCAGGGAGTCACCCCGAAGACGTCGCCCAGCACCTGGGCAAATAGCAGATCCAGGGCCACCGGTGGACCGATGGGCTCGTGCGGCTGGAAGACCTCCTTGCGCACGCGCAGCTTCCAGGGCACCCGGTTGTAGGTCAAACAGGCGCTGCTGGCCACCACGCCCAATCCTCCGGGAATGTTCGAGGAGGAGGAGGAGGTGGTGGTAGTAACCGGCGGCGGTGGCACTGGAGCGGGCACCATCACAGGCGGCGGCGTCGCGTCCAGCTCCTCGCGCATCCCGGAACTGGCCGAGCTCTTGCGCTTCCTCTCGTGCTCGTACTTCTGGGCCATGTGGGTGCGGAAGGTGGCCAGTCCGCTGCTCCTGGTGGTGGTGTCCAAACTGGCCTGGATCACGCGAGGCGGTGCCGGCTGGTAGACCTTGTGGCTCTCCCGCTCTCGCTCCACCTGGCGGATCTCGTAGAGCCGTTCGCGCTCCCTCTCCCGCTTCTCGCGCTCCTTTTCGCTTCCACTGCCAGAGGCGGGACCCTCGACCTCCGCTCGATCCCACACCGATTCGGAGTAGTCCTCGCGATCCCTGCTCCTGCTGCGGCTGCGCGAACGCTCTCGCTCCGCCTGATCCCAGGCAGCAGCGGCCGCCAGCGAGGAGGAGGAGTGCGGCGAATGCTCCTCCAGGTGCAAATGGTGGTGATGGCTGCCGCCGCCGCCAATCATCTGCAGTTCCCTTTGCTGCTCCCGACGCACTGCACCGAAGGTGTCGCGCTCCTGGCGCTGGATGAAGGCGGGCACGTGCTCCTTGACGGAGACGGCTGCCTGCTGGTGACTCTGGTGGTTGGAGGAGCGGTAGTCGGGCTCCGGTTCGGGACTCCTGGCCGTCGGAGGACTCTGTGGCGCCGGTGGCGGAGCAGGTGGCGCCATGCTGGGCGGACGGATGGGCGGCGGCGGTGCCGGTACGCTGGGAGCCGGCGGAAGGAGCACTCCCGGCCAGCCAGTGGAGGTGGCACCTCCCGGCGGAGCTGGTGGCGGCGACAGCTTGCCCTCCATCCGCTCGATCTGGTTGCGCACCGTGTCGATGCCTCCTGCTGCTCCTCCTTGACCTCCTCCTGATGAGGCTCCTCCCGTGACGCTGGCAAAGAGTCCTCCTAGCTGCTGCTGCAGCATCAGCTTCCGTGTGTCCTCCAGCTTGGCCGGCGCCCGCTGCTCCGACTTGGTGGACACCGTGGATCTCACTGAATGACCGGCGGTCACTTGCTCCAACCGCTGGCGCATCTCGGAGCTGAGCTTCAGTTTGCCCACACTTCCAGGCGGCGGACGATCCGCGCCAATCTCGAAGCTCTTCTTGGCCAGCTTGGTGGTGACCACACTCTGCATGGGCATCGCTCCATCCTGGGCATCTCTGGTAGCCATCGAGGTACTGGTGGTGGTCTCCAGCCGGATGCTGCTCCTCATCAAGGGCGGCGGCGTGGGACTCTCGATCTCGAACTCCTCCCACTCGATGGCGGTGGCTCCGCGTCCTCCTGAAACAGGTTCCCCCATTATGATACCTCCTCCATTGGTGGCTAGTTGGTGGTGCTGGGATTGCGGAGTAGTCTTCCGCTGATGCTGGCGCATCTTGAAGGCGAAGAAGTCCTCCTCCGTCTGGAACTGCGGCTCATCCTGCGGCGGCGGCCAGCGCCACTTGCCAATCCGCACCGTTTTGGCCCTTCCATAGGGATCGAGGAAGTGCCGCGTCTCCGAGGGATCCTTGCACTCCAGCGGCGGCGGCATCGGTGGCGGCGGCGGCGGTGGCGGCGGCTGCAGTGCCTCCATGACCACCAAACTGGATCGCGTGGTCTTTATGCGCATGGGAGATTGCAATTGCACTTGTGGCGGTGGCGACTGTGGAGGAGCAGCCTGCTGTGGTGGCGGTGGCGAGGTGGAGCTACTGGCAGCCGCCGCTGCTGCCGCCTGCTGGCTGAGCAGCGTCTGGAGTGCCTGATTCTGGGCCAACAGCTGCTGCTGGATCTGCAGATTCTGGGCCATCGCGGATTGCAGGAAAGCACGCTGCACCTGCTGCTGGTACAAAGCTGGACCGGATTCCGGTTCACCCGGCAGCTGCATCAGCTGGTGGAGCAGCGGATCGCCGCCATTGCTGTCCGTGCTGCCGCCGCCGCGAATACAGGCCACCAGCTCTTCTTTGCTGGTCAGGTTCTCCAGGGTCTCCTGGATGGGTAAAGTCTGGAATATATCATTCAAGTAGTCATCCAGGTCATCGATCTCAGATTCAGGATTACTAGTCACTCCGCCACCCTTGATGATAGTAGCCAGTTGATCCTTATTAATCAGCTTCTCCAAAGTCTCCTGAATGGGCAACGGTTGGAAGATGTCATTGATGTAGTCATCCAGATCCTCAATCTCCGATTCACCCTCATCCTCTTCCATGGATAGATGCCCACCACCACCGCGAATGCTGGCCGCCAGGGAACGGGCATCGGACAGCTCGTCCAGGGAGCCATCGAGCACGGGACTAAACAGATCATCCAAGAACTGATCCACATCGGAGGCCTGCGAGGGAACCCTCACCCGGCGCACATGGGAGGCCAGCGAGGGCGCCTCACTGGTGTCCGACATGGCCGACGACCGGGTGGCATACTCGGCTTTATCCGCATATTTCGAGGAGTGCGATCCGTGCGAGGCGGCATGGGATCGACGACCGGCGTGCTGGGACTTCTGGTAGCGCGGCGCCGTCTCCTTGCCCATCGGAGCCAGTCGCTCCGCCGAATGGTAGCGATCGTTGAGGCGACTCTCCGAGAGGCCCAAAGTGTGCAGCGGTTCCTGGGAATCGCAGTCGACCGTTTGATGCGAGGGTGCAATGTCCCCGGCCAGCAGATCATCGAGTGACTTGGAGCGCGACTTGGCCTGTGATCCCTGACCACCTGCTCCTCCTCCTCCTGGACTCGGTTCCCTCTCAAAGTAACGCTCGTTAAGCGCCGAGCTCCTGGAGAGCAGCTCCCGGCTGCTCCTGCGCTCGCGCGGCACTTCCTCCTTGCTGGCTAAACTCACCGTCGGTGGCGCAGGGGGCGGTACAGCAGGTCGTTTCACCGCTTCCGGCAGCGTCGTTCTAGCAAACTTGGCGCCCGAACGCAACAGATCGCTGCGGGGAGCGGGAAAGGCGGGACACAGCTCCTTCTCGGCTATCAAATCCATCACGTAGTCCAGGCCGCAGCTATCTGTTAACTGCTGGCCATCATCCAGGACCAAGGTCCATCCGCGACTGGCGACGCCCAGCGAGGAGACGGCCAGGGCGGCGGCCTCCTCGCAGCTGGTCCACGAATCCACGGCCACCGTTTGGCTGGCCTCGTCGGGCAGAGTCAGTGGTAAAGCCATGTCACAGCCCCTCGTCCAGGCACGCCACTCCAGCCAGGCGGGCACGAAGCTCCGGCAGGCACCCACACTGGACAGAGAGGTCGATGAAGATGAGGAGGAGGAATTGCCCTGCTGGCGGAGCAACTGACGCAGGAGCAGTGGCCTCAGGTTCCCAGGTGCCTCGTCATCCACGAATCTCATCAGATACTTGCTAAAAGCGGCACTTGGCTGGAAGCAGCAGAGGCACTGCCCCAAAAGCTGCCACAATCGCGTGGCCTCTGGCGAAGTGGGCGGCAGTCCATGCACCTGATTGCACAGCTGCACCAGAATCTCATCACGCAATCCCCTCGAGCTCAGGGCCTTGTGCACAATATAGTCGGCCAGCAGCTTCTCCTTGGCTCCCTCCAGCGCCTTGTCGTTGCTCCAGCGCAGGATCAGCTTGAAAACGGCCAAAGCATCCTGGAAGTCCTGATCCCTCGAAGCAGCCCTGGTCAGTAAAGGCGCCGTGATGGGTTCCCTTCGCGGCTGCAATCTCAAGCCATTGCAGTAGACACTGCTGAACTTGCCGAAGGAGAACTGCCCCAGATCCTCGGGCAGCTGGACGGCGGATGATGGTGGACCCGGCACAGTGCCCAGCACCTTGACCAAATGCCGATCGCCGTGCGGCGGCGACCAGCCCTGCAGCTTGGAGTAGATGAAGGCCAGCTCGGCCGGTATGTCCAGGTAGCTCAGTTGGCTCCGTTCCAGCACAGCCTGTTTGGCTTCCCGGGCTTCGCGAGCCCTCTGAGCTGCCTCCCTGGCCTCCTGACGTCTCCTATGATCGGATCGCAGTTGGTGCACTCTCCTCCTGGCCTGTCTTCCCCGCCACAATCGCTGGGCAGTTAGGGCTCCCCGGCGCATCTTCTCGTATCGCTGCTGTTCCCGCTGACCTCGCCAGCGTGCCTGGAGACGAGTGGCCGCCGCCTGGCGACGCGCCAACTGGCGGCGCACCAGCATGCCCCTCACATGCCGCTGCACACTGACCGCCGCCCGACGCAGCCGCTCCGTTCGTCCGCTTTCCAGCGCTCGGTGAAGGGCCTCCCGGAGGAAGACCCTCGTGGCGCCCAGTTGATAATCGGGTCCCTCGACTCCTGTCCGTGGCATGGCCTCCAGGAGAGCGCGGCACAGCTCCCGGTAGGGAGTTCCCCTGGCCAAAGGTGAGGATAGCAAATGCCTATAGCGCTCCACGAAATGCTGGAAGCGCAGGCGCACCGGATAGCCACGCTGCCGTATTTGGATGGTGTCCAGCATGCCCAGGTAGCGCAGCTGCTGCAGCACACACGGCATGTCCATGCGCAGGGCGTGCTTCTCCTGGTTCGGCTTAATGCAGCGCACGAACCAAGGATGACAACGGCCCATGGACTGAAGCAACTGCTGCAAGGAGTCCGCGAATCTGGCGGCCACCGTGGGTGTCCGTGGCTTCATGGTGACAAACCTCCCATTGCTTCCTTTGGGTAGAGTTTTCCCTGCATCCCGCTGGGCACGCAGCTGCTTGGTCAGCTCACCCACCAAAGGCAGGCGACTGGAGGCCAGCAGTTCGAGGACATCGCCGCGCAGGGCGTCGCGATTCTTGTCCAGAAAGCCGTCCACGCAGTACCACACTTGACCCGCGTAGTGGGTCACCCCGAATTCCTGGGCACCGATCCGCGGACGAGCGTAGAGCTCACTGAGCGCATGATTATAGTGGCACTTCTCCAGGAAACTCAAATCAGTGGCACGCGGAAAATTAGACTCGTCGTCGAGCAGGTGGCAAATGCCCACGGGTTTCTTGGCCAGCAGATGGATCACCGGCAGATTGTCGTCCCAGGCCAAAGGTGTCCATTCCAGTCGCTCCCTGGCATATTCCGCCTGCTCCAGCTTAAAAACATGCTTGTTAAAATAAAGCTGGAGGTTCTCGTTCGCATAGTTGATGCACAGCTGCTCGAAGCTGTTCTCGGCGAGGTCCTCGAACCCGAAGATGTCCAGGATGCTGATGCGATGGGCATCGTGGGTGCCGCCCTTCTGGACAATCGAGTTGATACGGGACACCAGCCAGTTAAAGAGACCGGCATACAAGGCCTTGGCGAAGGCATCCCGGGCATCCAAGGCCTGATCGATACCGAGTGGAGTGTGCAGGCGCTCCGCTCGCGCCTCCGTCGTCCGGCTGGTCAGCGCCCGGTGGAGTCCCTCGGCGCTGATGTGCAGCAGGTGGGCGGCCCACTTGATCTCCGCATCCGAACCCACCTCCACTCCTTCCTGGCCATGACGCAGCTGCCGGCGATGGAAGTACACGTTGCCCAGATGCAGCACAGCCGCCAGGACGCGTACGATGCCCTCGCGTTCGCCCTCGGAAACGCCGAGCACCTGCATGGCTCCCTGCAGCGATTCCCAGTCCACGCGACCACTCGCACAATCGGTGGCTCCCTGGTTCAGGTAGAAATACTTGTCCGCCTCCAGCAGGCCGTACTTGGAGCGCTCCGTCTCGGATAGACCGCCGAGAAGCTCGTAGAAGACATGGTAGTTGCGCTCACCCGGCGCCTGCGTAACAATTCGCGATTTCTCCAGCAGGTACTGCGTGATCTTGGCGCCCACGATGGCGCCGCTCTTGAAGTAGACCTCCAGATATTTGCCAAACCGCGAGCTGTTATCATTCCGGGCGGTGCGGGCATTGCCAAAGGCTTCTAGCAGGGGAGCCGCCTCCAGGATCTGCTCGGTGATGACGGCCGAGGCGGAACCACCGCCGGGAACGACGGCCGCCAAATACTGCATCACCAGCTTGGTGGACTCCGTCTTGCCGGAGCCACTCTCACCCGAGATGACCACCACCTGGGGCGAGGGCAGGGCGGCATGGGCCGCCGCTCCGATGGCAAAGAGATGCGGCGGCAGGGAGCCCAGCGGACGGCCGGCATACTGCTTGGCCACCTCTAGGCCGTAGGCGTCGGGAAACATCTTGTACGGATTGACGGCGATCAGGATGCTGCCGGCGAACGTGTAGATCAGGCCCTTGTCGTAGCGCAGGCGCAGGTTCCACAGCAGCGACGCCTCGTGCAGGTCGTCCAGCAGGGTCATGTCCTCCACCCCGCTGCTGCCCAGATCCTGGCGGGCACGCAGGCTGCCCTCGCCGGGCTGCAGGGCGAACGTCTGTGGCTGCAAGGGGGAGAATTTTAATTAGAAGGGTTTAAGTTTGATAAAGTAGGAAAAATCATAAATAAAGTATGAAAAAATCGTTAAAGCATAAATGTTCTCATTTTGATAAGAAGGTTCTCATTATGAGCTTAATGTTCTCAATATGGGAGAAAATGGTGAGAGGAGAAAAGTCTAATTGGGTTTATTCATTAACTTGTTGATTACTTATCACTCAAAAGGAGAGTGAAATTCGAACTGGAAGTGCACCCAAAAAAAATCGATATGAAACATAGCTCGATTTTACAATATGTAATATCAATTTTAAATTAATAAGCGGCCAGGTAAATTTGATTTCATTCGTTAGGAAAACATTTTTAAATAAATTGAAAAAAAATAAAATAAAACTAAAAAAAAAAAATAAAAAAAAGCAGGATTTGCTCAAAAAGAGTATTTCATGTAAAAACGATATGCGTATTGCATAACCAGCAATTTACATGCACGTATCGATTTTACGGTGACATGCTTTTTTTGTAAAATAAAATATATGCACAGAGATCGCATTGTTATTGAATTGAGAACATTGGCTCTCAAAAACCGTTAAAGCTCAAATGTTCTCATTATGAGTTGAATGTTCTTAATATGAGAACAAAATGGTGAGAGGAGAGTAGTTAAATTGATGTAAACAATGTAAGTACCGCCCAATCAACTTGATGCAACCACATTGAAAACATTTATATTAAGTTTTTAAGATCATTTTGATCATCTGAGATGAGAACATCAGAATTCTCTCTTTTTGGGTTCTCAAACTGATCTTATCTTATCTGTCTACAGAACTACTCTCACATGGCGCGCTATCACATCGCTGCAGAGGGTGGACAGCCGCTTGACCACCTGGGGATATCGGCACTTGAGGCGTCGCAGGCGACTGGAGGGCAGGGCCGGGTGCTTGGATGCCGAGTGCAGATCCTCGAGATGATCCTCAAGACTGGCGGGTCGCTGGCGGCGCAGGACGTGGGGTGAGAGGAGCGCCAGCGAGGGCGACTGGGCGGGACTGGGCGTAACCGAACCGCCGCCGCCGCGTTGCCACGGCTCCAAGTGAAAACGAACGATGCGCATCTGTGAGTTGGGTTGGGTTAGGTCCCACCAACTCGATTCTAGGCCGAAAAGCACCCGAAACGGGATCGCGTAGATCCGAGAACTAGTATCACACAAAGACGCTTGTGGCCCGAAGACTCGAATGCAACTGAAAGGAATCGGATTCTGTTGGCGGCACTGCCACAATTTCCCCAAACGTTTCTAAAACGGTTTTCGCTGCATCCAAACACGTTCTTTAAAAGCGGCGAGAGATGGGGTTTTTGGTATGGGTATATGGATGGGTATGGTAGACCGGATCACTTCGAACCCGGCCAGACCAGATGACACTCCTGTTGGCCACTTGGCTACTTAGTGTGGGCCACCAGAACGCACAAAACAGCAAAAAGAGAAGAGTAGAGTGGAGAGGAGAAAATAAAATAAAATAAAGAAAGACGACACCCGATCGCATTGATATTGATGCAGTCTCCTCGATGATCGCCATTCAATTAGGCGGCCAGTGTGTGGGACTTTCTCCCAACCAGTTCAAGTTCGATGGGTTCTTGGGCCCGTCTTCAGTCACCAGTCTTCAGTCTTCAATTCTCCAGTCTTCGTGTGGGGCAGGGGATTGTCATTTGATAGCCGGCCCAAACAAAGGCGTGAAATATCTTCTGTGGACCGCTGAGAATGCATTCGCTTCGGCAACTTCCCCATTGATATCGATCTGTATTCGCATCAATGACAGTGCCAAATGATGTGAGTCAATTGATAAAGGGATTGCCCCGGAATTTGAATTTATTCGGGATAACTTAAAGTGAGCTTGTCTTTCCAACAGACTTTTTGTCTGAGAATATTCTCAATCGCCTTTATAAGTATTTAAAATTCTATCGAATAATATATAATAATATTATGAATATGTAAGTTGGTTGATAAAATACTAAAGTAAATAACTTATAAATGCAAGATAGTTAATAAAATTCTAAATGATATCGAAAAAAAAAATATAAAAAAAATTAATAAATAAAAAAAAAATAAATCTGATAGAATTAATAAAAAACTATATTCTTTTAATAACTCTAAGCCTTTAATTTATTTTAGAACCCGTTAAACGGCAACCTATCAACAAAAACCAGCAATAATCCCATTTAATTTTCTGGCTAGGGATGGTACACCATTTGTCTGCAGCAATGCATTGGCCGATAATTGATCCACTTGCTCGATTACGCCTTTGCTAGCGGCTTCCCATGGTCTCAGTGGCCGATCCCAGGGCAACACATGTGCTGCCAACAGGTTATTTCTTGGACACTGGTCACTGGCCACACGATGCGAACAGGATACGAATCACATGTGGCCGGTTTTCTGATTCTAGTACCGCTAGACCAGCCAACATAAACGACTACTGCTCACAGTGCAAAAATAATAGTATTTGGTAACAAAAAAATAACGAACAAGTCGGGGTTTAGTACACTTGATACTTGCAAAAATAAGAGTTACCTATTGAATAAACTAATTTCCTAGGCACACTTTTTGCTTTCTTTTTACCCAAAGTACATGAGTAAGCACTTACAAAGTAAGTGTCTGTTTATGCAGTGAAATCGGCAATTCTCCAAATGTTTAATTACTAATAAAGCGTGCCTACAAATGTCGATCATAAAGTTTTGGGTTTCACTTTGAGTACTGTCGACACTGGCACACCCATTAGCAAGATTAAATGTATTTATTTCAGTGTATTTGTCAAATTTGTATGGGAATTGCAGGCTCAACGAGAATTCATAATAGACATGTTGATGTGACAAGATTTAGGATAAGAATCTTAAGATCATCCAGATCTATATTATCTGCTGTCATGTTAAACTGCAATTTAATGTAGTATTTTTTTTTACTGTGCTAATGTTGCGCCTGTCAGTCGACGACTTGCAACTGATTGCCGTGAGTTCTCAATCTTGATATCTGCTCATAATTGCTGCTGAGTGGCAGAAAGGAAAAAGGAAACGCTGTCCGCTGGCAGGTGCAATTAGGTGCACTGCACAGGTGCTGCACTGTACAGTAGACACGCGTGCCGATGGCCAAAAAATAAATCCGGCTGGGCACAGTTTCCGCTGCGAATTTTGTTTTTTGTTTGGTTTGCTTCATGGTTGCACATAAATCCAAGTGAGCACATTCCATAAATTCCAACCTGCTAAACACTCCAGGGCAGCTCATGAAAACCGAAATAAATATAAACAGTCGGGCAAACAGTTCATGTCGGGTGAAAATAGTGAAAAGCATTCATGGGCCACGGCGAAACCGAAAACAAATTGGAAATTCAAACAGTAAGCTACGAAACGAAACCAAACGAGGCGATGGTGCGAACTCGCACCTTTTACAGAGGGTGCGAGACTGCACTGCGAGAAAATGTTATATGTTTAAAGGGGGAAAAAAATTAAAAAAGAGAACGGAAACTACAAATGTAAAATATGAAATAATAAACCACGAAATTTATGAAAATACATATGTCAAAAAACTTAAAACTTTGACCTATTATTTCTGGGAGCTATAGTTTACAGACGTCCGATTGGAACGCGCTTTTACCCCAATCAATTTGTGCATCAAAAAATAAGAATGAAAAAAAATCTAAAAATGTTGTAACAAATATCCGATTGCTTTTTTGGGAGCTATAGGATATAGACGTCCAATCGGGGGCTTTTCAAAGAAGATCTGCCTTAAAAATTTTACTACATTTTTAATAAATATTTTCAGAATCTAAAAAGCAACTTTTAATGATATTTAAAATATCATCACAACATGGCAACTGATTTTAGATATGCTAATTTCACCCACCTTGCCTTTGATGAGCGCCTGGACGACGATCACCTGGGCAGCGCGATGGACCTCCTGGATCTCGCCGGGAATGGGATGGCCCATGCCCGGGTCGAACCAGACCAGATCACCTTCGGCCCAGTCCATGGCTCCGGTGTGCTCGTGCTCGCTGCTCTCGACTCACTCTCCTCCGCTTCGCTCCGGGGGTCAAGGGTCAGTGTGGAAACGATACTCTCCCGGACTCCTTCGCTCCTGGGCTTCCGATCTCTGCTCCCTCTGCTGACGATGATCTCTGGATCGAATTTGGTCGAAATGTTGCGGTTTTGATGCGATCCTCAAACCGGTTGATTCATTGCTGCAAGAAGAAATGTCATTTGTTAGGTAAAATTTTTAAAAACTTTTCTCAAGGCAAATCGAAACGGAAAAAAAATACAAAAATCAAGGCATTCGGGAAAAATTCGTGTAATTATGGCGCCTTTCTATAAAATACCTCGCTCTTTTGCATTATAAAATTGTTGCCCGGGCGGCTGCTTATCCCCACACCTCGGTGTGATTTTGAGCGATTCACAGTGACGGTGACTGTTCGGAGTCAATGACGCGAAGGCCGCTCTATGAATGAAAGTACAGATTTTTCGTTTCTTCGCCTCTACTATTTTTTCGTGTCTCTGTGGAAATGTTTGCCAACCGAGACCGGGCTGCAATGAAATGCAACGGCGGAGGTAAAAACAAAACAATAAAAAAAATCAACTAAATCGTGAAGCGGCAACAATGACAGTAGCAATCGTTTGCATCGTTGCAGAAGATCCGAGGGAATCAAACTTATTAAATAAGACACGTCAGAAATTCACGATTGCCTTTTGAAGCGCTAGTATGCCAAAGGGCTTTAATGAAGGGACACGACAAATTGGCAAAAAGAAATAGCATTTTTATGAAATTTTAAATGGGTAAAAATTAAATTAAGTATTACGCATATCATTTTGATATGGTTGAAATTTAGGTCGCCATATTGCTTATTGCTGCTCATAGAATCACCGTGAGAGAGAAATCGGCGATATTATTTTATTTCATATAAATTTTACCAGTATTGCATGGTAAAAACGATTTGCGTATAAATTCCAGAAAATCGAGATATCCATCTTAAGTCAAGGCCATGCATTAAGCTATCTAAAGTGAGCATTCTCCAAACACCTACACATTTTTAATTGTATGGCGTTAACTGCTTCGAGATAAAAAATGTAAGGAATATGATTAATGTCTTATTCATAGGTTGACATTGCTCAAAGCACTTAAATCTTTTGTATTACCGACAACAGCAACAGATCAATATTAAATAAAAACAAAAACCAAAGGAACCAACATGACTTGCCTTCACAATTGGTTGATTAAAATATTATAAGTGCCAGCCTCAACTTGGCCCAAAGAAAACCAATTAATATGCCAAGAATGCGTTCAAAATTATGATCGCCTCAAAACGGGGAAGGGCAAAGAGAGAAGTTAAACATTCAAGTTCATTAAGAAATTTCCAAAAAAGCAATATCGTAAATATGAAATGCGAACGCCCAGAAAGCCCAAAACTACATATGTGAATATAGGTTGGCCAAAAGAATATTAAGCAGATGCGGCAGAAGCGAAAATAAAAGGAAAAAACAAAATATTCGAGACCAAGACACACTTCTTGGCTTATGCTGCCCATGTTGATGTTGATGTTGCTGCTGTTGTTTTGTCTTTGCCTTTTCTCAGGCAAAAACTTTCACCTGTTTTGCGGCAAATGCCTTTAGCACACATACATAAATATTTATGCCCAAAACAACAGAGAAGTCAAATGAAAATAAAACAACGACCGAAAAGACCGAAAGAGAGAGAAGTTGTCGCGATTCGATTTGATTTGATTTGATTCATGCAGTTTTGTCTTAAGTGAGTCAATCGGATTTGGATTTGTTGGCTGGAAGTGGATTTGGAGTTGGAGTTGAAACTGAAGTTGGGCCTGGCCCAGTAACGAATCTGTGCGATGCGAACTGGCCCGGCAAGTGCTCACGAATTAACAGAGTCAATAGAGGAACTTGTTTTCGAGTCGGCCGGGGGGAGGCTGACACTTCGTCAGACAATTTCATTCAGTTCGCCGCTTCATCAGGCCAACACGTACGCACACGTAGCCCTCTCTTTCCGTCGATCTTTTGGGGCTACATACTACATACACTGGGCGAAAATGGGATATTTTTAATTTAAGAAATATATTCAAAATAATCACATTTTTGTTAGAATGTACTTAAATCACACAAAAATAAACGCGCCGGGATTAAATCGATATAGGCATGATACATTTCTGGCATTTATACGCGTATTATTGATATTAAATAATATAATATTCCCGAATTCTCTCTCTCGAAGATTATCAGACTTAGAAAAAGACAGTAAGAACCAAGAACTAATTCGAAATGGAGCAACCGGCCTGTTATTTACGTTTCAAGCTTATCAAATTGAGATGCCGCATATCAAGACAAAATTGATACCAAATAATATCAGAATGATCATCAATTCATACACATTTTTTTTTGATTTTTGATTCAGCATAAAGTTTAAATAAACTTTTATTATTATTTAGTTATCTAAAAACTTCTCGATTATTATTTTATTTTATGCTTGCTTATGCTAAAAATTTGACACAATTTTGCCTTGATTTTGAGACAAATTAGATTTTTTTTTGCTGTGTAATAATAACAAAAACAATGGCTAAGGCAGCCAACAAAAATCTTGGCTAGCTACGGGTTCGACCGCATTCCAATGCTAAGACGTTGCTGTTGCTGTTGCTGCCTGCAGTCCATGTTTAATGCTAAGGTAGCAACAAAACCAAAACGGCAGCAACGAAAATAGCAACAACAGCCTCGGCATTAACATCATGATTATGCGACAGTGTGTGTGTATGTTCGTAATCAATGAGCAAATATCCAACGATGTGGAATAGCAATCATAAGAATTTCATTTGCGGCTAACTGTTGGATAAGTCAAGCGAAGTTTGTGCGACCGACCTGGGTTGGGCAGTTTAGATGGCAACGGAAATTACGCAACCGGGGGCACTTGCATTAGGATTCCTCTTCTTAATTAATTTCTTTTAATATAATATATCAATTTATACTTTAAATGAGACTTCTTATACATTTCTCACACAATAATAACCCATTCTATAGCACTATTTTAAAAATAGTCAAGTTTAAACCTTTGTACATTTGAATATTATATTATACTTATAATATTTTGGTTTAGGTAAGACTTCTTATTTCTTATTATTTTTTCTTTTTATTTATTATTTATTATTATTTCTTTTATTATTATTTTCTTATTTCAAAAAAGATTTCTACAACCAAAAACTAGTCAAGTTTGTTGCCTAAGTCTTTCGTTCTTAAGCCTCAAGTATTAAAATTCCAGCGTAGAGAAAGAAAATTTTCGAGTTCACTGCCTAAGTCTTTTGATTTTCGGTGACAAGTTAAATTAAATGAAATAACAGACTGTTCTCTCATTTCCATTTCGACACGGGAAATATTCGTATGGCAACCGTATTCCCATGACCACATGAGACAAAATGGAATACTCTGAGAGATGCTTTTGTTCGATTTCTAAAAATGATTTGTTATCAGCTATGACACACACACTCCACACAGAGGCAGCCGACCGCACCTGTACAAATGCTTAAATGTTAAGTTATGCATAAATCGGAATCGGGTCTTGGTGTTGGTTAGGCGGCTTGAAGAATGTGTGTCTCTGGTGGCTTGGCAGCCAGTTTCTCGTTTCGAGGGTATTGATACATTCTTGGCATAGCTGAGAAGTCTGAATGGCCCTAGAAAAGTGGCTAGAAAAAGATATATATAAGGAGCGGGGGCAGGAGGTGCGGCTTTGGATTTGGCTCTGGCTGCCACGAAGTGAAACTCGATAGGTTTTTACTTGCTTTATCTCAACAACACCTCACCATCTCGCACACGCACAGCCAAATACGATCTTTAATTATGTTGCTTTAGTTGTTTAATTTTACGTTTTAGTTTTCGTTTACGTTTATGATTTCGATTTTGTTTTAATTGAGTCGGTTTGACGAACTGCAATTTGCAATTCGAGCAGCAATTAATTTCGGTTTACTTCAGTTTACTTTCAAGTTTCGTTTTTGTTACCCACTTAACACATTTCACATTCGCTCTTTGCCTGCCGCAATTATGCATTATTTATTGTTTACTTTTTGTATTGTTTTAGGTTTATTGCTTTTCGATATGCAAGTTGGCTTTCGTTTTGGCTGCGTGTATGCCATGTTGATTGAAAGATAAATAATTAATTTATTAATTTTAAATGAGCTTGGGACCAGAAAGGTTATATTTTGGCCAAAAATCCATAAATATTTATATTTTTAAAAGTGGTTTTGTTGTAGTTTGCCAGGCAGTGAAGGAGGCGTATCCGACTCTATAAAGTATATCTATTCTCGATCAACATCACTAAAACTAGACATGTACGTCTGTCCGTTTGTTTGTCCGTTTCTATTCATTTATTTATTTTTTATAATTTTAAAATGACCATATCCAATTTAAAAACTGACAACTTCTTGTTTTCTGAATTCACACAAATTCCCCCAAAGTGGATCTGGCATACCAATCTGACCCAACAAATTCCCACTCCGTATCTGCAAGATCACCGCCAAGATCCGCGCGATAATCTGCAGCTCGTTGCCCTGTGGCTCCGCACAAATTCCCGGCTAATTCGATTTGGACTGCAGTCCAACCAAAAGAAATACCCCGCGCTTTCCCTTTCCCCCTGCAAATGGCCAGGCAATTTCAATTAAAGCCAACGGCGACGTCAACAACGTCTGGCTGCGACTGCCTGACTGACAGTTTGACTTATTGGCTAAAAGCTCTGGCCAAAAACAGTCAACAACACGCACTCATGGCTCGGCTCGGCTTGTCTAGGGAGTGACTAGTCATATATTATTCTCTGTTGTTGCAGTAAGCGGCTTAATTGCCCTGCTGCTGCTGCTCTTGGCCTGGCCTGGCATTTCTTCGTTTCGTTTTTGGGTTGGACAAATAGAAAATTTCATGTAGAAAGAAGAAATATTTAGCAAGAAGTTGAAGTCGGCGCACGATTTCACTAGCACCAGGGCCAAAACCGAAAAACCGAAAAACCAAAACCAGAGTCAAGCCAAATGGTATAAGCCAAGTTCGAGCTAAAATGGCGACACACACACACACTCACACACACGCACGTGCAGAGAGTAAGCCAAAAGGCCAATAAACCTTTGGAAGAAAAAAAGCGCGCCATGTTGCCAGCTTGCCATCGATCACAAATACACAGCGAGACAAGCCCACAATGCGACGGATAACTTTATGCATGCAGAAACAAAAAGGGAAATTTTCAAAAATCTCTGCCGGAGACAATTGAAAGTGGCGGTGCATAAAGTATTCTAACAATCAACTCAACTCAACTGAACTCAACTCTAGTCCATGTTGGTGTCAGCCAAAGGAGTGCCGCTCGATTTGTTTTTTGCAATCGTTTTGCGTGTGTGCGTTGCTGTTGCTGCCGCACCCGCAACATTGGTGGCAGCAACAAGGGACGCCGGTTACACCGAACGAAAATAATGCAATCTTCACCCAAAAAAAACTTGATATGAAACGATGATCATATTGATATTATGTGGTATCTATTTCTCGAAGACAGAGAATCTCCGAGTAAGAGAAATCGGCAAAATATCAATTTTATATATAAATTATTCAAATTTGCATTGTAAAAACGATATCAGTATAAAAAATGCGAAATTTACCATGCGCATATCGATTTGATCACAGCGAGTGTTTTGTGTGTAATAAAACTATTAAAATATTAGAATTAGATATTATAATTAATAATTGCACTTGCCATAGAATCTAATATGACAGAATTCGAAGATTTCTTCTCGTTCTAAACTGTTACAAATTATAGATTTATTTTTGCGTGTACCATCTACACATCCACACAGGCCAATTGGAAGTGGGCGCCCTCGAGCTGGGAAACAGCTGCGTCTTGGGGGCGTTGCGGAATGTGGGGCAAGGCGGTCCGGGGCCAAAAAGGTACTGCAAATCTGACGAAGGTGCCGCCACCAAAGATGGGGCTCCGACTTCAGTTAAAAAGAAATCGATTCATTACCCAATTGAATCTTTAGATCATATTCATACCTCATTAAAGGTACACAAATATTTAAACCTTAATTAAACCTTAATTAGTAAATATTTTGGTATACAATAACTAAGAAGAAATTGTGGTGAAAGTGTAGAAGTTAAATGTATAATAAGGCGAACAGAAAGAATTTGTATTCCTTATGTTTATTAATAAAGCATAAAATTAACAGATTAACAAAATATATTCCCAAAGAATAAAAGCTAACTTGACATATTTTCAACAAAAAAAAGGAATTCCATTACGCGACTTTCTCAAACGAGTCTTAAGTTTAGCCCACCGAAATTAAACTCAGCTCTATCGATTTTATTAAATCAAATCATAGCTGGCAAAAGTTCCCAGGCGAAATTGATTTTTGATGCCTCCAATTATCGCATCATCCAAATCGATTAAAACTTAATAACAGTGTGTAGGGTTTCGATCAAAAAACGAAATCGATGACGACAACAGCAGAAGTGTCTGTCCGAAATGATGACGCCGAAGACAAAGTTGAAGACGCGGGAATGTGCCGCAAAAACCACACGAAAATAAATTAATAAAAAACGTAAATTAAAAATTTCACTCAATGGAGATCACGGTTGTTCGTTGTTGTTTGTGCTGTGCTCGCTGTGACTATTTTGTTTAAATAAAGTAAAAGTCAATTAACATCTTTGTCGCATTAGCAAGAGTGTGAGTGACTGTGTGAGCTGCCATTTGCACTGGTGGTGGTGTTTGCCTTGGCTTTTGTTATGCATTTTTAGCATTTGCGGCTCGGTTTTTTCTTTGCCAGCGTCTCCAGCATGAAAATGAGCACGAAAGCGAAAAGCAAATAAAAATTATCGATAGCAAAATGGGAAAACTAGAAAACTTGAGAATATCAGATACCCTTGAAAGGATTGCATTGTGAATGAATTAAAATATACTAATTTAAAGTAGGGTTAAAACCTTTAAATTTTATGAGAAATCAGAATTTAAAGTTTTCTTTAAATTTAATAGGCGGACGAGAAATAGGCCCTAAGGACACTTTCAATATCGCACTCTATCGTATCCTCTCTTTAAACAATGTTTTTTTTTATAAATACTTTTTTTTCAAAAATATTAATGGCAAGAATTAAAACTCTCAACGAATGGAAAAATGTTTTAGACACCTGGGACTCCGTGGTAATTAAAATTGAGATGGTTAACCCAAACAGAACCGTTCAAAAGTGATTCTCCCATAAAATCACTGAAGTATGGCTTTTGGATCAAGACCTTGGTATTCTTACTCTTAACGCTGACGACCCCCGAGCGATGCAACAGTCGAACCCCAATGGAATCACCCTCCGCCTATCCGGCAGGGTATGAAATTATAGCAGCGATAAGAAAACACGGCGAAGAGCAGGGAAAACAAAAGACTCAGGCAACGAACGCGAACTCCGAGGAGAGAGGCCAATTTGAAAAGGGGTGAAGGGGGGCGGCGGGGGTCAGGGCGTTGTTGTACGGAAGTGGCACGCATACACTGACACAAGCACACACACACACAGAGACATTCGGACCTGGCCAAGTGGCCGCTGCGGCATTCTTCGATGGCCGGAACCAGTTTTCTTTTGCGCCACCACCAATTTTTTGTTTTATAGCTTTTGCGTCGATTTTTTTTTCTTCTTCTGTTTTTTTTTTCAGGCTTTTTGCACGCCTAACTGTTTGCTATCGTATACCGTTGGCAGCGCAGCGTTCTTGGCTTCTTTCGCCTTGCCATGATTTGCCAAAACGTCGCTGATCGAAACCGAACGAAAGCCCAAAAACGATACAAAACGAAACGAAACGAACCGAGGCGAGCCAAATCGAGGCATCCGATTGGGACGATCGTAGGGATCGGACAAATATACCGAAATATAGCATCTAGAACCACTCGAAAACCGTTAGGAGAAGCTTATGCAACTGCAACGGATCGGAGAATCGAAAATCGGGGGATGGGGGAGCCCCAAGTGCCGTTACACAAATTGAAATCGATCGCATTCGTTGAAGAGAACAGGTCTTGGCATCTGGGCCTTTGGATGAACACAAACCCAACTAAAGAATCCAAAAGGTTCGAGTTAAACACGTGCAAGTGGTTAGAAATCGATTGCATCTCCCCGATGAGCTCACCGCAATACCAAAACTTTATTACCTCTATAATTAGCCATGATGGGGGTGGCTTGGAGTACTCATTGTTGCTATTGGCAATGGCATTGGGCGGCCTGATTAATTGATCGACTGATTGTGCACTTTTTTTGGAAAAAAGCGTGGATGATTTCATTTGGGAGCGGTTTTTATAAATTCTTAAATTCAACAAGTTTTTAAACTGAAAACGTTGTAGGTCTTAAAAACGCGACAAGAATGGATTGGACCTACTTTGATATTAAATATTATTTTTAAATAGTCAGAATTAATTATGAATAAACAATAATATAGGAAAAACTTTAATAAAGTGAACTTTAAAATAAAATTCCATTAGTTGGATACTTAAATATACATTGCTCAAAAGACTAAACAAATTCACCGCATTTTTTAGGTAATATCGAATTCTACGCCACTAAGAAACGTAAACAATTTTCAACACCCATTTTTTAGAAAATACTGCTTTCCTAACCCCCACCAACCAATCAAAGTTGTTCAATAAAAATAGATTTTAATGGCGCCTGGCAATCCTGGTTCTATTGACATTCGTACTGTTATTGTTGTTGTTGTGTCGACTCGACCAAGATTCAGATTCTGATTTGAATTCCAAGAGAGGCTTCAGAGCTCCGCTCCTCTTCTTCCTCTCTCCCCTTTTTCTCTCTCTCAGAGCGTTACTTACTTGCTTTGTTGTTGCCTTGCGTTTCAGTTAACCGTTCTGCCAGCGTGTGAGTTTGTGTTTTATGTTTTTTGAGCTCCCTCTCTCTTTCTTCGCTCGGTTTCTTTTGGCGTCACTTCGTCACCGCACACAGAACATTAGAAGAGGAAGAATTCTGCTACATTTCATCCGCAGTGGTGTCTTCTGCTGCCCCCCTTTCTTCGCTTTTCCCCTCTTTCTTGCTTTCTTGCTCTTGCTGCTTCGTTGTTTGTGATTCTTCTTCTATTTTACGCTATGGCTGTTGCGTTGTTTGTCAAAAAGTGTCGACGCTTTTCAATTTCGGATAACGTTAACAGAACTAGAACAAATAATTGCACGGCACTTGCGAGTTGGGTAACGAAAAAAAAACAAAACTTAATTTGACCGCTTAGTGTGTGTACATATGTGTATGGTTGTGGTTGTAATCCGTGGCACGCCGCGCACCAAAAAAAAATGCACAACAAACTCCTCCGGCAGTCAAACAGCAACTGAAATGGCCGAAACCACTGGAAACCCAATGGAACAACGGTCAACGCAGATCACTTGTTGCCGATAGTGAGAGAGAAAGAGAGAGAGAGGAAGAGCGGGCTTAGGGTTGTCAGGATCATATAAAATATCAGTAAAAAAAATGTTGTAGTCTAATTGGCTAATTTGGTGGAAAATACATAGGATAGTGTTTTCGGACCATATTCTTTAAATAAATTCATACAAAATTAAAAATAAATGTTGCTATTTATGCATATACAAAATATTTAACACAAGTAACCAGAAGAGATTTTTAGGGAAAATTCCTGTTGCGTATTTAGTTTTTTGTAGAATCAAACAATGAAAATTAAATTTGCTATTGACTGTAAAATGCAACGAAGATCTTTAAATAATAATATTAATTTTATTAATAATTTTTGGGTGTTTAACAACTCTATGTGAGAGAGAGCTCAAAACTGGCCAAGAGCCGCGCTTGGGGCTCAAACAGGTTTCCCATTACACGCGCGTATATTTTGTAATTGCCGGCAGTGTGACCAATTTGAAAGCTATACCAAAAATACTAAACCATTTTAAAATTAAAAAAAATTTAATTTAAAAATAAAAAATAATGAAAATATTTTTCGGTTATAGGCATATAGTTACCAAGGATTTGATTTTCGGTTTGTACACTGAAAGGGAAATTACATGCTGATATGTCTATAACTCTCAACTAAACTGTAAAGCAGTGCGACGAACTGCTTGATAAAACCCGCGCATTTTAATTCGATACGTTAATAAAATCATTTTTAAAACTTTTTTTATAGTAACTATATATTTTTAGTGCCTTCAATTAAAAGAGAATGTTTTGTATTTCACACATTTACTTTATTTATTAAGGCGACAGAAAAAAAAGTGCTACGACTACTGCGGGAGGAGCGATCGCTGATCACTGATCACTGATCGCTGCCTCAAATCTCCGGATAGGCGCTGCCAATTAGGTTCTTTCCCCGGTAGCGCCACGAATAGGTGATGATGCCGAACTTGCTGTTGCCCAAGGAGACCGGGCAAGTGCGATCGGGCCTCAGTTGGAAGCAGACCGTGTAGAGGGCGAGCTCCAGTTCCGGAGAGGTGCCCACAAACACAGTGTTCACTGGCTTGTTGAGTCCCTGGTGCGAGAACCGGATCTTCAGGATTTTGCCCTTCTGCAAGGGGATAAATAGTAATTGTAGTTTTTTCTTTCAGATTCTAAGGACTCCCCACTCACCGTGCCAATGTCCTGCTCCTTCATGTAGCCCTTGTAGTCGAACCGGCCGTCCTTCTCCTCATCGCCAATGTAGACCCAGTTGTGGAACCCGATGATGGTGCCGTCCTTCACCTCGTGGACGAAGACGTGCTCGAATCCGGAGCTGCCGATCTTGCCCTGTCCGCGGGAGTACTGCGTGAACCAGAGCTCCTTGACCAGGTCGCGGTGCGTCTTCGGATCTGGACCCACAACTCCCTTCTGCTGCAGGAACTGCATGGCCTGGCGCATCACCGGCGTGGCCATCACCGCGTCCAGGAAGTCGTTCTCCTCCTTCCGCTCGTTGGGCGTCACGTGCTCGTTGACCAGGGTGTCGTGCTCGTAGTTGTTGAACAACAGCCGCATTTTGGCAATCGTCGGCGACTCCAGGGCCTTCGCGTCCACACTAAGGAGTCTTTGGAAAAATTTATAATTTAATAACAGTTTAATATCTTGTTAGGTATTTTAAATGGATTAATTAATCAAGTCATGAGCAATCTAGGATGGGATTTTGAGCCTATTTAGGTATATCCACCTTCTTTAAATTTTTCCAATTTAATTTTAGGAATTTAAACAGAAATTTGACATGCCCCTTAATTAATATTCATTAGCAAGAAAAGGAAGCTCTTAAAAATATACACACCGAAAAAACTCGAAATAAAATAGGGTCAAATCCTACCTTATTTCATATCAATAAAAAGCCGATATGATTTATGTCAAATTTATGATTTAAACATATCAACTGGATATTTTATCTTATCATATTACTAATTTTAGTAGTTCTTTAAACAAATAATGTAAAATAAAATAAACATAATCTTTGTCCATATCAAAATGATTTGAATAACTAGATCCTTAAGAAATATCAAATTGACCAGCACATATCAATCTGATCTTTTGTTATGGAAACTCTACTTTAAATGTAACATGTGTACGAGAAAATGGTCCTTAAATGTAGAAAACAAAGTAAATGTAAATCACCATAAGCAAAAATCTCCCAAGCGCTTATTGTAGCATCTATAAACCCTTTAAAACTCTAAATTCAACTGTTCAAATGAAGAAGGGGTTCTTATCATTGTCCTTGTAAACAGGAAAATTGAGAAAATCTCTATGAAAACCAGACCTTTGAAACAGGGGTGGCCCACTTTTGACTCCAAAAAGTCCAAATATCACAGATTACTTACGGATTGGGTGCCTCATCGGCGCTGTCGATGGATCGCGTGCGTCCCTGCAGGTTCACCTGGACGTTTCCGAACTGGTTGTTCGTGGTCTCCTTGGTGTACAGCTGCTCGGTCAGCTGGCGGATCTCGTCGTCGGTGGCCACCGAGTTGCCCGACGACTGGAAGCCGGGACGCACAGTGGTTGTCGACCCGCCGATGACCTTATGAGGTCCCAACGACCCTCCATGGGTGGGTGTGTGGGTAGACGTGGGTGGGTGGACCGAGGAGGCGGGAGTGGGCTGTACTGGAGTGGCCTTGGTGGGCGGATGCACTGGATGCTGAGGCGTGGGCAGCGGCGATTGCCAGGCCGACGGGGAACCCGACGTGGGCGTGGGCGAACTAGGAGGCGTCTTCGCCGTGGGCAGAGCTGGGAAGTCCTCCTTTTGGGACGGCCTTCGTGGTCCTGGCAGCGCGGGGAAGTCATCCTTCTGCTGCGGCGTCTTACCTGTGGTCGTGCTGGTGGTGACTGGCTTATGAGTAGTGGTGCTGGTGGTGGTGGCGGAGGTGGTGCTAATGCCTAGTCCAAAGCCAGGACGTCCTGTTCCAGCCGGGCCACCGCCATAGCTCAGGTCGTAGCTGTTCGGCTGGGGCTTCTGTGGTCGGTAGGGTGCGAAGCCAGGTGGCAGATTGGGTGCTGCAGTGCCTCCTCCCTGCTGGGGACGACCGGGAATGATCTGCTGCTGCTGCGGTGCTCGGGCGGTGCTGCTCGTCGGCCACTGAGGACCGCTGGCCGGTGGCGGGGAGGCGCCAAAGGGCGAGGATCCCGGGGTGTCCGGTCGCGGACCCAACGGCACCAGCGGCGCATGCGAGATTACAAGTGGTGGAGGCTTTTGTGCCGCCGTTGGGGTAACTACCAACGATTTGGGACTGGTCACCGCCTTCGGGGGAGCAATTGTGGTGGTCGTGGTGGTGGTAGCATCGCTGCCAAAGAACTTCTTGAAGCCGCCAAACCAACTGGACTTCTTGGTCGTCGTCTCTAGCGAGTCCAGGGGATCCGGAGTGATCTGCACCTCGCTCTTGTAGGCAGCTGATGGATTGAGAGTCGGGATTATTCAGTATGACTACCTGTGATTAAAATTTATTTCTTTCTACCTACCTGACAAATGAAAGTGGCCGCCGAGAGCCAGGCACAAAAACAGTGCGCTCAATGCCAGGCAGCGCATTTTGCTCGATTTATTAGCACTTCGCCTTGGTTTATTACGATCTTTTTTTTTTACAAATTCGGAGACAGCTCGACCAACTGAACGGAGACTCAGTAAGCGACTGACGAGAGACTCCAGCTCGGCATCCGCCTGATCTTGGCGATCGCAGCTGATGTTGCTGCTGTCGCCGGTGTTGCTGTTGCTGCTGTTGCTGTTGTAGCTGCTGCTGTTGTCGTCCGAGCAGTGGTTGTTGTTGGTTTTATTAATGAGCTTACGCCGCAATCGTCGGCGGCGTGGGTTTTGCCTCCGCACAGGTACCCTTCCGCTGTTCAAGTAGGCCATTTTAGTTTCCAAATCTCACGATTTATTCATTAAAAACAGTATATATTACAAATTATTATAGTAACAAATATAAAAAAATAAAAACATTTTTAGGAAATCTTAAAATCTTAAAAAACCCGACGGGCCTAAATCGATATGTGCATGGTAAACTTCTGGTATGCGTATAATAATCGTTGTATACATATATTTATTTCGTTTTATAAACGTAATATTCTATAAAAACAATAACGCATAAATCTCAATAGATTTTTTACTCAAAAAAAATATTTAATAATGCAAATTTTTAAAATAATATTAAATTTAAAGTTACACATTATTACTTTTATTTAAGCCATTTAAAATGATTTCAAACGCCTTAATAGCAATTTCAAATTGCTAAGTTCAAAAACAATTCTTAATTTTATAATCGTACGTATAAGATGAATCGGATCTTCATTTAAACTAGAAAATATGAAAGTCGTTAGAACCGAATGACCTAGAACTGCGATGAACTTTTGCCACTGAATTCTGGAGGGACCTGCTTTAAGGGTTGGCCGAGGGTTACGGTCCATAATTACCTGGGCAGAGCGCTAATTCCCTAATTGTCAAACAAAAAACCCGACCAGGCTGGACAAAAATAGCCGCAAACATCCAAGCAAATGAGGGGGTAGTCCGAAATTTTTATTTTGCCTTCGGAAGTGGCTCACGTAAGCGATTCAAGCGAATTAAGCTTGCATAATGCCCTGGAATTCAGCTCTCTGATTTCAGTATTGTTCTGTTCGGGTCTGATCCGTTTCCTCCCTTCGCAAGACGACTCGAATCCAATTCCACTAATTAATTGCACTCGTGAAGGGGAAAGCGGGGCGGACTGAGCTGGCATCCCATTCTAATAAATAATAATGAAACTGAAAACTCAGTGCTTAAATCTGGGGCTTATCGCCCGAGGGAAAGGCCACCGGCAAAGGTTATGTTTTTGTGTGCTCTATTTGAGCAAACAGCGATAGTCGGTTCAGAAAGCTCTCCAAAGCAAAACTTGAATGCCGAGAAGATAACCAAACTATACAAGATCTCTTGAAAATTCCAGCTAAACAATTAACCAATTAAACTTTCAAAATATGGAACTAAATTGAGAAACAATGTTAAGAATTAAAATGAGAAACAAGTAAACAAGTCCAATTTTATATTGCTTTATAATTGCTTTTCAGTATTCGGAAATGGTTCGCGTTTGCTTATTTACTGTTTGAAGTTCAGTGCTGAATTTACTGTTGCTTTCTCATTCTATGTTCAGCAATTAAGCAAACAATCTGCAAATGGCTAAATTTTAATTACGCTGTAACATTTTCAAAGCGTAGGTTAGAGTATTGTTATTTTTCTAAGATGTTTGTAACGTGTCTGATTTATATTAAACCGTAATGAGTTCTCGGATCCATGATATGGGTGATATATCACCCCCCACTCAGGGAAAATGAAAGGAATTTTGCTATTCAAAAAGTATGCATCTATGTTTTCCACTCAAAAATATACGTTTTTTTTTGCCGAAACAAAAGAAATAATAGCCCAAATATGAAATGTCATACCTTGTTGAACTCGTAGATTAATTCTGAATCGATTTGCGTTCAAATCTGGACATTTTAATTTTTTGCCATTTTTAGCAAATAATCATCATCGATGAAGTAAAAAAGAGGGAGAAGAAAAGTGAAATGCTGCCAAAATATGTATGGCCTACTTTTGGGCTGATAAAAAGTCACATTTACTTAGATGGCTTTAATTTTAATTTTTCAGTTAGCCAGAATAATAAACACCATAAATGTAATAACAAGTGATTTTATTACACAAAAAATTAAACTGTTGGTAGAAAATGAAAGTCATAGCCAAACACTGCTCGATTGGATCTGGATCCCCTGCCGATCGTCAGACGCTCTTGTTGATCAGCTTCTTGCGAATGGTCTCATCCAGCGGAGGAATCGCCTCGCGGGGAATCAGGAAGGTGGACAGGTTGAAAAGATCCAGAAACACCTTGTAGCGATCACTGAAAGGAATTTAAGTGGAATTTAGAGGTCACTGATCTCCGCGCGGACAGATCTGCGTTGATCACCTGAGAGTGGAGCGCAGATATTGATATCCGGACGATCCACCGGTGCCCAGCTGCTGGGATCCAATCATGCGTTGCACCATGATCACGTGATTATCTGTGGCGGGAGTAGAAAGTAGTTCAGTTCACTTCAGTACATATTTTTTAAGCATGCTTAAGATACAACATAAATTGTTGGCTAAAGAATAAATTTAACTTTAACTACTAATCGTTGATTTTAAATTTAAATTTCCTGCAGTTTGACTAAAGAAGTGTGTTTCTTCTTAGCTAAATAATTTTAGACAAATTTATGAAAAATAAAAATTAAATTTTTTTTTAATTTTCTAGTAAATTTAAAATAGATATCTAGTAAAAATCTGATAAATTTATCAATTTTGAATTTTAAATCAATCAATAAAAAATAAAAGTAAATTTTCTTTTGATTTTCTAGTAAAATTAAAAAAGAGATCTAGTAAAAATCTGATTAATTTATCAATTATGTACTTTTAGCACCAATAAGTTAATGTAATATATATTAAAGAAAGCATCACTCACATCGCCACTTGGTGATCAGCGAATCAATGTCCATCAGCAGGGTGAGCAGCTGGTGGGGCTGGCTGAAGCGCGGTTCGTCCCGGTAGAAGGTGATCATGATGGCGCCCTGGAGGGCCCGATGGCTGAACCGGCGGTCACCGCGCCGCACCAGCGCATCGTGGACCGCCGGATCGAAGATGGAGCGGTACACCTCTCGTCGCTTCTCGATGTCCATCAGCCGATAGTTCTTGGCCTTCTCCACCGGCTCGAGCATGGCGCTCTGGACCTGTGCCTCCAGGAACCGATCCACGCTCTCCTGGAACTTGGCCCAGAAGTTGAAGCCGTCCTCCTCCAGGCCCGGCGTCCTCTCCAGCCACCGCTGCACCAGCTCCAGCAGCGAGGGATCCTTCTCCGAGCTCCGGATCGAATTGCGCGCCTCCTCCTCGCTGAAGACATCCGAGTACTTCTGGTTGTACCTCACCCGCTGCTCGGTCAACACACCCAACTTGTTCTCGATCAGGCGGAACTGCAGCGACTGAAAGCCAGACGCGGGCGCCAGGTACTTGCGAAAGTCCATGAAGTCCAGCGGGGTCATCGTCTCCAGAATGGGCACCTGGTCCACTAGAAGCTAACAGAGGAAAGGGAATTATTAGCTGTTTTTTAGGGACTTTGCTTACACCCAAAAAAATCAAAAGTGTTAGCTCTTTAAGCTTTGTATTAAAAATATACTAGATGTACTATACAAAAGTGGTATTGACCTAATACCTAATAATATAAATTCTATACTCAGTAGTATTAATTTCATATGAAATATTATTAACTTAATATTTTGTGTTTTCTTTTATACATCGAAAGTTTCAATTTAATAAGTTTAAAAGTGTTAATTTAATACTCATCTTATTATTGCATTATTTTACACTCAATAGTGTAAAATTCAAGTAACAATAGTTTCGTTTCCTTTTTTTTGGTGTAGTCACACAGCATTGGGCACACGTCAATTCCTTTTGTGTCCCTGTCCGCCAACAACATTTCCATCGATTGTTTGATGAATGTTTGTAGTTTTTAGAACTCCTGCGCTAAACCCTCGAAAATAACTCACCTTCAGAATGAGAACCACTCGGTTTAGTCGCTTGACAATCTCCAGGGTCTTGGTCTCTTCGATGACCTCTGCATCCAGCATGTCCCGAATGGAGTCGAACTCGAAGATGATCTGCTTGAACCAAAGCTCGTAGGCTTTTGGGGAGATATATGGAAGGAATATAGTATCGCACTCATGGAGTATTCATTTATACTCACCCTGGTGCGTGATGATAAACAGGTGCTCATCGTGGACGGGTCGCTTGTCCTCCTCGGAGAGCATACACTGTGCATCCAGCAGTTTGTCCAGCATCAGGTACTCCCCGTAGATTTTTCCCACCTCCGTGGTCAGGGGCACCGCCGAGTCGTCGTGGTCGTTTCTGGTGGGTGGGAAAGGCGGGGACTAGAGATTGAGGGTCGCCTTTTGGGGTGGTGGTACCAGCTCACCCGTTTCCTGCGTAGGGACAGCTCATGGTGGCGTGGCTCGTCGAACGGTGGACGCCGGCAAACTGAAGCGGTCGCGGACCAGAGATGCGGAGATGGGGAGATGAGACGATGAGACCCCAGCGAACCGATCATAACCGAAAGCCCAAGAGAGAGGGCTCCAGTTCAGTTCCGACTGATTGCACAGTCGGCGATCTGATCCCAGATAGGCTGGGAATTATCAAGCTCTGGAGGTGAAAGTGCGGCGCGCACAAATCTTTTGCAGCATGGAATGGAACTGAGGAATACCAAAATTAAATCGAAAATATCAGCTGTTTTAGGGGCATCCTCTACATATATCTTTAATTACTTCCAATGATATTATGGTCAAATAAACAAATTGAACTATTAAATGGAATAAGAAATATTTTTTAGGTTTAAAAATATAAAGATTATATTTTTCCTGAGTGTATGTGAAACAAAATAAATTGGTAATCTAACAAATTTTTTTGTTTTTTGAAAATAGGTCAAGGTTGTATAAAAATAAAGCATTTTGATAACTGGGAACTTGTTTTTAGATGATTGCACCATACCATTTAGTAAACAAACCATGACTTCTAGAGTAATCAAAAATATATAATACAAACCAATTTATTTGACTTTTTCGTTGTTTAATAAATTTATAACTTCCCCTTTCCCAAAAAGAAAAAGGGTAAACATTATCTTGCTTATCATTTTTATATTTCTCATATATTTCTGGTTTTCTTTTTGTTTAAAATTTATTTTTGAGTCATTGGCTCAGTCATATACTTGTTGAAATTTGTTATATACTTGTGCCGTTCGCATCAATTCTCACTTCGATCCATCGCTTACATCATCTTGGTTGTTCTTCTTTTTTGTATTTTTGTATTTTTTTTTCTTGGATTGGTTGTTGTTCCTTGCCCCACATACATATAGCGTAATGTCGGGGCATAAATATCCGACCTTATTTATACTATTTCATACACATTTTCTGTTTTTTCTTTCGTAACCTTCTGCATGTCCAAAGTCGCAACTCAAGATCTTAAACGAAATCATTCGAATAGGATACTGTCGATGTAAGTGTCTAAATATATGTATATCGTTTTAATTTTATAATTTTCAACTACTTTTGCATAGAAAAAATCGAGTTACATCTGGAGTGAAACACAAAGAGTTTGGGGGCAATTTCATGCGATTCTGAATTTGGGGCTCTTGCAATGTGCTTGGAAATCGTTCAATGCCATTTATGTATTACATAAACATCTAGTATATATCCATGTATATATTGTATGCCTGTATGTATATATATACATATATTTATTTGTTTTTCTTTTAATATTTATCGCTTTACTCTCGCTCGCTATCTGGCTCTAAATGTATTTATATAATATGCAAATCGCGCTGCGTTTTCTAGTCAATTCTAGTATCGGAATCTCTCATTGGAACCGCGAAAAAGAACGAATAAAACCGAAGAGCAAAAAAATGTAATATCGAACACCTAAGACCACGCTTTAGTTATTGTTTATAGTTAATCGTTAATCGCTGTGTAAATGTGTGTTGGTTTGTTTGTCTTTAAATCTATGACTAAATTGTTTCGTTATGCGCGCCATCTCTGTCACTCTTCTGTTCACCGGCTATCTGCATCTCTGTCTAACTGGCCGACAATCCTCTATCTCGCTCGCACGCTCTCACGGATTTGCGTTGTCCTTTTCATCTTGTTTTAATTTTTATTTTCCCGCTTCCGTTTCCGGTCAGCGGTAATTGCCTCGTTAACATTATTGCACTTCTTAATTTGTGTTTACTTTCAATAGTTTCAATATGTTCGTTATAGACATTAACACAATATCTGAATCGAAATACAATATTCATATTTTTTAATATATGTTTGTATGCATGTCTGTATATCATCTTAATGTTTTCTATGCGTATGTTTCTGTGTATAAATTTATATATCGAAGAGATACGATATTATCTCCAGATCAACATGACTTTGTGTATCTTCTAACATTTTGCTTATGATTGCACGATTTATATGGTATCTTTATCAACTAGATGAAGTGACTGGGAGGTATGGGATGATTGAGAGAGGTTTTGGGATGCAAGCTTTTGGCACTGATGCTCTCACTTTGGGAGAAAGGCGATATGAGATTTTCTGAAATATGTAGAGATTAGAAAACAGAAGTTTTGAATGCCTAAAAGTATGCCACACAAATTTTGCAGCATACTTCTGGACACCTTTGTCTTGAAATCTCTCCGGGTTTCAGGATCATCTCGTTAGGTCTGGAATGTGGAAGATGCGGAATGCGATGCAGGCTGATCGATCTACAAAATGAAACCCAAACAAACTGTAGCATACGAAACATACGTACATCTAGATGTATTCGCCTATGCATTGTTCATACATAATGTTTCAACATGACGGTACATTTCTTAAGCGTAAAAAATCAAATATTGTTGAAAATTGTAAATTTATTGTACATAAAGAACAAAAAATAAATTTAAATTAAATTTCATATAAATAAAGCCTAAGCCTAAAAATATTCCTATAATTTCGATACTCATAAAATATATATATATATATCTTTTAATATAATTCTCTTTGATAAGAGGGCTTTTGGAGTTAGCAACAAATTGCACTACATTGGAAATATTTTATAATATCAATTTAATTCAATTCAATATAATTTAATTATGTATAATTTAGTTTAGCATTCGCATATGTAGATATATAATTATGTATGTGTTTATATAGATGCGTTTAAAATCAAATGCACTTTCCATTGAGCAAAACTCTGTTTTCTTGGCTAACAGCAAAAAAAAAGGTAATTAAAAAAAAATATTATTACATATCCTTGCTTTAGGTTTAACTTTGTTAAATATACTTTTCATAGCTTAATTAATTTCTCATTGGTTTTGTTGTGTTTCTTGTTGTTGTTGTTGTTCTTGCATTACTAGCACCCAGCATGTATGTATATGCTCGAAATAAATTCATGTGATTTGGTTGTATTTTGGTTTAGATTTTCATCTCTCCTCACTACACTTGACTAAATATTAATAACTATAAAATAAGATCCTCGACGACAAGGCAAGGCTCAACTTAAAGTGTTAATTTCGGAGTATTGCATAACGTTGATGGTTTAAGAATCGACTGTATGTGGATTCTTTTTTATTGGAGGTGCCACATAAATTTCCAGAGGCTTAAAACCAATAGCAAAAGCAGGCTGCAAAACAAGTCTATTGAACTTTTACTATTTTTCGATATTTTATATGTGCTTTCCCTTCAAAACATCGATATTATCGAAAATATCGTTATGAAAATATCGAAAATATCGATAATTCTTAAGCTCCAGTGTTGTAGCATACCGTTGGACAATATGTGATAATATTTGAGTTTTTGCGACACAAAATACAGACAACATGGATACGGATACGGATAAAGGTAATGATAATGATACTGATGCGGAAACAGATACACGGATACACTTGCTAAACGGAAGATCAAACTGATTCAAAAACGCTCGCTAGGGTCAACTGAGGGGCAACTCAAATCAGCGGATGGGACTCATGGGAACTCGAGGACTCCAAATCGGATTCAGAATTTCGCGGGGCGGGCGCTCATCTGCCGCCCATGCCGCCGCTCCCCAAATGCACTGAAGTCGCTGACATTTCGACAAGTTGACACTGGCGGCGCTCGACAATGACCGCCGCTGGCAGCGACTATTCGAGCGCGGGTCATACGTTCATCGCATAATACACGGATCCCTGTGCCTGGGCGCCCACGCCCACTCCTCCGGCGGCCTGTTGCTGCTGCTGCTGCTGTTGCTGCTGTTGTTGCTGCTGTACCGCTGCTGCTGCTGCCGATGTCGGCGATACCATGGCATTGCAATCGCTATGCGATACGGCGGCTGCTCCTTCGGGCACTCCGCGCTCGCTAAATCCGGGCATTCCGCCCTCCGGTCCGAATTGATAGTGTCCTTGCATCAGGCGCTGCTGTTGCTGCTGCTGCTGCTGTTGTTGCTGCTGCTGCTGTTGCTGTTGCTGGTGTTGCTGCTGGTGCTGAGCGTAGTGGGCGGCATGGCCACGCCCACTAACCACATGCAACTGCATGCCGGGCAGGGCGTAGCCGATGGGCACACGAATCGTCTGCTGGGTAACCTAGTGCGGAAGAAAAGACAATCGAGTTATTCAAGATTCTTTATCTTAAACATTTTACACTTACATTTACGTTTGTGAATAATGAAGTACGTTATTCATTCAAAATTTCATAAAAGTTAAGAAAATAAATACAAAATAAAATTAATAAAAAATAAATAATAAAAATAAAATTAAACAATCTTAAACGCGAATTCTTCAGGATTAAGTAAAATCAGAATTTAGTTTAGTTTAAGTAATAAAAACCGTTTTAAAATAAATACTATTTAAGAAAAAAATAATTATAAAGGAGAGTCCAACTAAAAAGCGATGTGTACTAAAAAGTAAAAGCAGGATTTAGTTTTTTGGAAATAATAAAAACCGTTTGAATTAAATATAGTCAAAAGGAAAATAAAAAAATATTTAGAACGCGAATTCTTCTGCATAAAGTTAAAGCAGGTTTTTGTTTTTGAGAAATAATATAAAAAAGGTTACATTCAATGAAATTAAAGAAAAAAGACTACAAACAAGGGTCTAAATAAACCGTATTGAAACGCGAATTCTTCAGCATTAGGTTAAATCAGGTTTTAGTTTATTTTAAATAATTAAAACCGTTTTTAATTGAATGAAGTCCAACTAAAAAGCAATGAAGTTAAAGTAGGGCTCTTGTTTTTTGGATTAAATATATAAAAGTTTAAGTTCAATAAAATAAAAAACAAAAAGAAAAAAGGCTATAGATGACAGCCCAACTGAACAATCTTAAAACGCGAATTCTTCAGCATAAAGTTAGAGTAGGTTTTTCTTTCTTAGAATAAGATTCCAACTCACCTGCTGGTACTCGAGGATATTCTGTCGCTGGATGTGCGCCAGCTTGGGATCGCCGCTGTTGCTGGTCGCGAACTGGGAGTAGGTCTCCGCGTTGTACGGTATGAGGACCATGGTCTGGTGGTAGTTGCGCAGCGGCGGCGGCGACTCGGGCCGCCTGGTGGGGCTGCGGGCGAAGTGGCTGCTGTAGCTGCTGTGCTTGCTCTGCTCGATGGCCGTGGCGGTGGCCGTAGCAGTTGCCGTGGCCGTGGCCGTGACGCTCTGACAATTCTGGGCGGCGGCAGCGGCGGCATACAGGAGCGATGCATCGTCGGCACCGCCGGCTGCCGTGGCTCCCTGTTGGATCATCGTCTGGCGGAACATGGTGCCGGCGGGCAGGGTCTGGTAGTAGGTCTGCTGGATGGCCGAGGCATCCATGGGGAATCTCTGCTGCTCCCCGGTCTCGCTGTAGAAGCTCCACGTTCGCTGCTCCGTCTTCTGCAGAGCGGCGGCCATCTGTTGCTGCAACTGCTGCTGATGTTGCTGGTGGGCGGCCTGCTGCTGCTGTTGTTGCTGCTGTTGCTGTTGCTGTTGCACATTCTGTGGCACATTCTGCGGCGAGGGATTCTGCTTGAGCGTATTGGGCATGGCATAACCCTTGACCGCATGCTGCACCGGCTGGCTATTGACCACCGTGGGTATCGCCGCACTCAGCTGCTCCTGCATCTGGGCCAGGATCTCGTTGGTCGAACTGAACTTGGGCTTGATGCCGCGCACGGATGGTCGCTTGTTGAACCCATAGTCGTTCTGCTCGTCATCATCGCTGCTCGCCTGCGATTGGCTGGGCTCCGAGCTGCCGGCTCCCGTGTACCGCTTCTTCAGCTGCTCGGTCCGCTTGGCCTCCGCCTGGGCGAAGGCGGCCAGCTCGTCCTGCTCCTGCCGCCCGGCGGCCTCTTGACCTGGAGTTCCGGCAATCACATCTGGCGCCACCTTGCGGGCATCCTCGCCCAGCGGAGCTCCTCCTCCTCCTCCGGCGGCGGCCATTCCTTGGGCCAAACCCTGAGCTGCCATGGCAGCCGCATGCTGGGCAGCCGGATCTCCAGAGGCGGCGGCTTCTGCTGCCGCTCCCAGTAGCTGACCCATATTAAAGTCAGCGGCCGCAGCGGCGGCGGCATAGTGGGCGGCATGCGCATGCGTGTGGGCGTGGCCATGGGCATGCGGATGAGCGGCGGCCGCCGCGGCCAAGGTGTAGTACGAGGAGAGGTCGTCCTTGTTCCCGGCCACACAGGCGGTCAGGGGGGCCAAAGTGGAGGAGAGGAACTGGCGCTTCGGCTCCGTTTGGCGGGGCGGAGTGCGGTGGATCTGCGTGTGCACCACCGGCACCTGGATGCCCATGCCCAAGTCGGGAGCAGCCGGACAGCGACACTCCTGCAAATGATTCATTTCGAACATATAACTATTTCCCTTTGAAAAACCAAAAAGCAAAAACCCACCTGGGGTATGATGACTATGGGGTTCTCCTCCATCTCCATGATCTTCTCCTGCTTCTTGTCGCGATTAAAGATGTCGGCGATCTTCTTGTAGGCCGACGATCCGCTGGAGGAGCTCGATACCGAGCTGCTAGGCGAGAAGCTCTTCTCGCCGTTGACAAACTTGTGGGCCAGCGCACCAGAACCGGGCACCGGATTCGGATTCTCCTCGCCGGCGGGACTGTTGCGCTGAGCGAGCTCATCGGCCCGTTCGGCGGCCGCTTCGGCGTCCTCGTCCACGGCGCGCTGCAGTTCCTCGGCCAGATCCTCGTCAATGTCGCAGGTCAGCTGCTTGATGCGCTCCTCCAGCGAGATGTCCGACTTAACAGCCTTTTTCCTATGGAACGGAAAGAATTGGTTTAAAGGGAGTACAAACATTTTTTTGGCGCCCCCGGGTGGACAAAACTTAAATCCAACCGAGGGCGCCAAACAAACTAATCGTTTTGGATTAATTTTAGCTTCAATCAAAACTACACAAAAAGAAAACTGTTCACAATCTACTCTACAACTTACTCGATCATTTTTTGGCGCCCCCGGGTGGACAAATCCTAAATCCACCCGAGGGCGCCAAAAAAATTCACCAAAGAATTTCTTTTGGATTCATTTTAACTTATCTCAACACTACACACAAAAAAAACTATACACAATCTACCCTGCAACTTACTTGATCAGCGATCGTCGCAATATATTGCGCTCCATGCTGCGGCGCAGGGTGTCGGAGTCGCCGCAGCTCCCCGGCAGGTGGGTGACCAGGCAGCCGGCCCGCTTGGACTCGTCGAAGGCCCGCAGTGCCTCCGAGGTGAGCACTGGCGCCTGGTGGGCCGAGACGCTCGGGAAGAGCTGGCGCACCGCCGAGTTGGGCCGCAGGGCGTTGTTGAAGAGCGTCGAGTGCTTCTTGATCGGGATCAGCTCGTTGATCTGATTCTCGCTGTCGTCCAGATCGCCGGCCAGGGACTGGGCATCGCTGTCGGTGCCGGCATTCGCCTGATCCTCGGTAACGAACCTCACCGAGCGCTTGGTGGCGCCGCTCTCGTCCTCCGAAGTGGTGTTGTTCTGGTCATCCGACTGCTGCTCGAATGGAGGCAAGAAAAGGGTGTTAAATATTAAATATGAAATCACTATATCAATGACTCACCTGGGAGATGGAATCCTGCTTCCATAGCTTGCCGCCCTTGAGGATGCCACTGATCTGCGTGGGCGATGTCTCCTTCGGAGGTATAGGGGGCGGTTTCTGGGCCTCGAATTGCTGTTGCTCCGTTGCATTTGCCGCTGTTGCGTTGGCGGCTGCTGCGGCGGCCGCTGCTGCTGTTGCGCTGGCCTTGGCCGGCAGGGCGGGCGGCAGCATATCCGCTCCGCTCGCGGCAGCAGCAGCTCCAACGGAAGGCGGGGCGGTACCAGGTGCGGGGGCAGAGGCGACGCCGGGAACGGCAGCGGTCGCCACATCTTCGTGCGCCTCCCGGATGATTCGGCGCTCGGTCACTGTGGTCATAGTGGTAATGGTTTCAACAACAAATCTTTTATTTTTCGAGGAGCTACTGATGGCCTGGACTGGGACCGGGACTTGGGTGGCTGACCTGCCGCTGGGCGACTCCTTTCTAGACTTGACCACTGCACAAGCAAAACCATCGGGGGGGCGGCATGGTTTTGGCAAAATAGAGCATTTATTGGCATTCAAAGGATTGAGGATTGAAATCGTGATTGACGGATGTCTGGTATGTACAGTGCACATGCGAATGCACACGATAGTCCAATAGTTGAATAAGCGATTGATGGGGCGTTTGGTTGGCTTTCGAATACAATATATACGTTTTTTTTTAAGAAGCAACTTGAAAGTTGGGATTGATTTTTAAAGCGCTTGCCTAAGAAGTTAATTGTTTATTTTCTTTTTATAAAAAGTAAAAAAGGTTGATTGCAAAATGTTGCGTTCTTTTCGAGTTAGAATTTGGTATGAAACAGCTGATTTTAAAACTATAGGTACTTATTATTATTTATAATTATTTGAACATGGATACTTTCTAGTTGTATCGCTTTCCTGTTTCCCGATTTTTTTTTAAATTTCGAAGACATAGGAAGGAATATCAATGCCCAATGCTCAGATGGTAAATTTGGAATGGGATTATATCGAACCGTATCGAATCAAATCATCGGAGGTCGAATATGAAATGTGCAATATGGCCATGTAGCGTTTGCTTGCTGTGCATAAATGCATGATAAAGCTAATGACGAAAGGGGCTTGCGTTTGGATTTGGTCATGGATTCGGATTCGGATTTTGGTTTCAGTAGGACTGCGAACGTACCTGCTGTGGGTGATGGCTTGTACTGGGACTGCAGCACATATTTGGGCCGCTCCTCGCCGGCGATGATCTCCTTCTGGGTGATGCGACGCTCCGGGGAACTGGTGTGCAGCGGCAGAATGGCGACGGCGGGCACCCCGAGCGGAGTCATCTCCTCCGGGCACTGCGGGGAGCTGCATTCTGTTGTGGGCAAAGAGGTGAAATTAAAACATTAGTAATTAAAGCACTATGGTTTATGGCTCACAATGAACTGAGTTAAAAGCTACACAGAGAGAATTCTGACGTACTCAATCATTTTTTAAATAGAATACCCGTTACAGATTTTGTAAAAGTGTAAATGCAATTTTATTTGCTTTTCTAATACCTATGGAAATGTAAAACAATTTTTAAATCGGACCACTCATTAAGAAGTTATGAGCCAATTAATTCATTTTCAATGAGGCCATTTTCAAGCAACTGCTTGGTTTACTGCTTGCATATCTCCATCTCTCTCACGCTCATTCAGCTGAGTAACGGCACTTATTTCAATTTCATTAAGAAGATTTTTTTTTTTCATTTAAAATATGATTTACTATCAAAGTATGGACCCATGCATGACTACCTTCATGGCACCTTTTACACATCAAACGCCGATGATAAATCGAGTTAAAAGTTTGGTGGACTTCCGCCTGTTGCTGGCGAAGCGGAAGCGCGCTTGAAGGATCGGTATGGGTCTCTAGTTTTCGGTTTTCAGTTTACGGTGGCCATACTTTAAATACTATATGCACATAGTTTTGGGCATATGAAGAGCTCTGGGCTTGTCGCTGGGGGCTTGTCGCATTCGCGGTTCGTTAGGCGCAACAATTAATGAGGAGCGCCCCTCGTGCCGGGAAACCCCGGAAAATGCCCAGCCCTTCCATGCTCTCCCCCCTCGATTTTCCCCTGTTTGCAGCTTTGGCGGCCAATAAAGCGTGACCACCGACATTAATGCAAATGACTGCTCTCCTGTGCAGCCCAATGTTCCCAATTCAAACATCCTTTTAAGGGTTACGAATTCGATTCAATTCGAACCGAAGTCAAGTTGCCGTAAATCAATCAATAGACCCGATTCGATGAGCGCTTTCTGTGAAAATGCGGGCGGCTTGGGCAAACAAACCCCGAATACCAAATACCATCGAATTATTTATGGCTCAAGTCAGCCTGATAGCGATTGCCTTTGAATCGCCTCGTCACCAAGGAACTATTCCCATAGTTATAGGCACTTTCGAGGAAGTCGTTAACTACACCCAAAAAAAAGTAGTCATCAATATGCCCCTATTTAGGTGTCAATGTGACACTATTGAGTGGAAAAAAATCTTTGATCCGAACGTCATTAAATTGACCCTATTCTGGTGTCACTTTAATACTTTCGAAAATATTAAGTTGACCCTTTTTGGTGTCAAAGAGCCACTAGCCGGTGTCATTTTCTTAGTATTAAATAAAATTTGAACTTTGCTTGAAAGCTCCTGTAACCATTCTGCCATGGCAAAAATTAATATGGGCGTGGCTCAGGGGCCAAGGCGCTAGGTTCTGATATTATTTTGTGCTCGGGGGAACGAGGTTCGAATCCCGCTCGCAACACCATTATTTTTTTTTTTTTATCAGTAATCTAACACAACTTAACATTTTTGTTCTTAAAATGATATATATGCATTTTAAAAACTTTTTACCTACTCTGATTTATCTGGGTTTCGAACCGGGGACCTCTCGCATCAGAGGCAGACGCCTTACCAACTGGGCCATCGAACCATTTTGCGCGCGAGCGAACTCTTGACAAGTATAAACGAAATCGATACGCGAGTAAAACATCGCCGAACTTCGAACTTCGAAAATCAAAAATGATAATTATTGGGATCGATGTGAACCTAGTTTTATCAAAATGACACTATTTAGTATCAAATACGATTTTTCTGAAAACGCGGTGTACTTTTGACACTCATTTGGGAGCAAATTGACCCCAAAAATTTGATCCTAGGGGCAGTGTCATTTTAACCCACAGTTATTAAATTGACACTCAGGATTTTTTTTTTGGGTGTATTGATTGGCAAAAGGTGTAGTAACTGCGTTACCTTTTTAATTTATCTTGATTAGTAAAAGAGGAAATGGCAGTATAGATATCTATAATATAGCCAGATATCATTAAATAGTATATCATGAACTCAACTTCTTCAATAACAAGTATCCACCTTTTTATCCAAAAAGCCTTTGGTTGTGTGTATCCGTTGTGTACACTTTATTGACACTGCTGTCCAGAAGTCTGAACGCCTGAACGTCTGTGAACCCTGACAGCCACCCCGTTTTCAGACCCGCTTTCCGAATTAAATTAACTAGAAAATTACAAGAGCAAGTGCAGCGAACTAGCGGCTATGCGAAACAGGAAGCATTCAAAATGGCGTCCAATTTAAAGGACCTCGAGGCCTCCAGCTGGATGTCAACGGGCAGCGGGCGAATGTTTGCATAAATAATTCATAATTAGATTACACAAAGGCAAACGAAAGCGTTTGTGAATGAAAAGAACGCGCTTGCCCCCGCGGGACTCCCGCTAATTGCATTGCGGCGTCGGAGATGGATGGATATATATCCACTACATATGTAGTGGCACAGTGCCACATACACAGAGCATAAATTACAGCACAAAACCATGTACATTTATGTATCTCAGCTCAAAACATTTTCATACCCCTTTTCATTTGGTCAAATAAAAAGTTTAAGTATTAAAGAGTCAAATCCCAGAGTAGAATAGAGTAGTAGTCCTAGTATTTTCCCATTAATTTACCGATCGCTCCTATGGCGGCTATATGATATAGTCGTCAGATTTTTTAAAAATTTAATTCGCAATTCAGAAATATATTAAAAATAATATTCCTAAGAGAAGAGGGTAAAATGGCAATAAAAACGGAAGCTATCTTTTTTTTCCATTATTTTTCCGATTATTCCTATGACAGCTATAGTATATAGTTGTCCGATTCGTTTTAACTTATATAATACCTGTAATAAAAAGAAGACTTTTGGGAAAGTTTCATCCCGATATCTTTAAAACTGAGAGACTAGTTTGCGTAGAAACGGACGGACAGACGGACTAACGGACAAACAGACAAACGGACAGACGGACATGGCTATATCGACTCGGGTAGTTATGCTGATCTCTTTAAAAATCTCTGTCAAAACATTTTACACGGGGGTTTTTTATTTTAAAGATATAAATTTAACATGAAGATGTTCATGGGTCAAACTAGCTCCTTGCACTTGGCCTTGATCATGCTGAAGGTGACTGTGCCCACGTTTCGGGCGGCGTTGTTGAGAAGCTCAAAGATGTGACGGTTGCGCTGAGCCTGGTCCACGGTGCGCTCGTTCAACCGCCGCAGGGCAGAGGAGTATGCCTCATACTTGGCCTCGCACTCTGTGTCCATCTTGAAGATCTCATAAAGGTGCTGCAGGTCGTAGAGTTGGCGGGCGGTCTCGTCGTACAGCAGGCTGCCCGTTTGGGGAAGCAATTGATCCCAGTGCCTGTGGACCAGATCCAAGAACTCAAAGTTGCTGAACAAAAAGATGACGAAGAGATCGAGGCCCTTGGCCTTCAGCTGGGCGAGAAGCGTTTCGGTAAGATGCTGAGATCTAGCCGAATCTCGCATATTCTCGTAATCGGTGCTCAGTTGGAGCTCCATGTAGGCGTAAACCCGCTGGCGCTTCTCAAAGAAATCCTGCGTGGCCAGCATGGCGTCCAGCTGCTGCAGCATATTCTCCAGTTTGTCACTGCTCCCAGCCAGTTCCCCCTGATCGCCTTCGATGATATCCTGGAGCATGGAGCGCAGAATATTCAGATAGTTGTCAATAATCTCGGCGCCCGACAGCTTGACTCGCTCGTACAGCTGCGCCCCAAACTCGTTCAGGTCCAGGCCCGTAGAATTGACCTCACTTCTGGTGAGATTGAGCTGCTCCAACGCTTTTCCGATAGTTTCTTCGTTTATGAGTCGACTCTCTTGATAGGGATGTGCTTCCTTGAGGTCGAATTGCTGACAAAGACGATGCATTCGCATTAGCCGGATCTCCTGATTGCTGGCATCCTTGGAGGCCCTTAGCGTGGATTTCAATCGGTTCAGAAAGATCAGGTTGCGCAGGACGAAGGTGGGCTCTAGATCCGTGGCTAAATGAGGCTGCCTATCGAGCAGCTGCTTGATAAGCGTCACCTTTGACTGAAATTTCGACGTCGCACGGGCCTCACTTAGCTCAGTCGTATAGTTTGCATTCTTCGGATTGCTACCCAGTCGATCTAGATAATTGTTGAGGCTCAGCTCGGCCCGCTGTTTCACCAGGTCGTCTAGATCTCGCAGGAAATCCAGTTGGAAGTTCCTCGCACTGAGGTTCAGAAGTTGCGATGTAGTCTCCATCTGCACCAGCGGCAAGAGGAGCACACAGAATAAACACCAGTCGAGCATCTTAACTGGGTCCCACTGATCGATCGAATGGCGCAGTAATAAGTAGTTGCCGATCGGTCGATGATGCGATTGTATGATAATAAAATATTATATGAACTGAGTTAAACTCGGCGCCCTTATCGCGGCTGAGTTTGCACTGGGAAACTTGTGCGTCTATCGTATGAACTAACACAATTGGAATAGGTCACGTTTTTTAACAAAAAAATTTAGTCTTTAAGACAGATGGTTCTATCTACAAGCACAATTTCAATCTATTTTAGTGAAATTTTTAAGTGCAATAATATCGCTCACATAATAATCATTATTTCTGAGAGGTGTTTTTTTTTGGCTGCACATTATCATTTAATTGTAATTTTTATTAATTCACTTATAATGATTACGTTCTAGACATTAAACAAAAAACAGTTTCAGTCTCCATGCCTTTTAACCTTTTTTTTAATATCTAGAGATTTTATAAATGCAGCTCCCATGCCTTCAACAATTTAATTAAAATGCAGTTCCAATGTCTTTAGTAATTTTTATAAAATGTATAGAGATTTTAAATTGAATTTAAAATGTTTTTAAAAATGTCTAGAGATTTTAAATTGCATTTAAAATTTAAAAAAAATGTCTAGAAATTTTAAATTGCCTTTAAAATTATAAAAAAAAATGCTTATAGATTTTGTTAAAGCAGTTCCCTTGCCATTAAAAATAACCTCATACAATTTAAATATTTGTTGTTTTAGCTAAGCATTTGTAAGCATAAACACGGTGATTAAGATCGCCTGCCTTATCTTTACTAGAACTAGCTAGAATTTTCTGCCTGTGCACCCACTCACCTGCTTCCTGGAGCTGCTTGGCCGCACATTCGGCGCACTCGGCACACTCGGTGCAAACGCCCTGCAGGTCCTCCTCCGACTGCTGCTGCTGCATTGCTCCGTGATGAGGTTGCTGGTGTGACTGCTGTTGCTGTTGTTGCTGCTGCTGTTGTTGCTGCTGCTGCTGTTGTTGTTGCTGCTGCTGCTGCTGCTGGGCACTGCCGACGGGCGGGGGCGGGGGCGGAATCTGACCGCTTGTGGTGTTGCGGGCGGCCAACATCGCGGCACGCTGCTGCTGCAGGCGCTGGATGACCTGCAGCTGCTGCAGGTGCTGCGCCCCGAAGATGTGACCGCTCAGGGCGCCGCCCAGCGTGTTCTTCAGACTGCTGTCCTTGTAGCCATCGGGCGGACTGAGGGCCGCATCGTCCACAAATTCAATTGGCGGCTGATATTTGGGACTCTGGAAACCGAAAAAAGAAAAACCAGCGAAGGGAAAATGAAAAATGGGTTACAGGTAAGTAGGTAAGCTAAGTGAATAATGCTCGTGGGCCGTTGCATCACCGCAAATTAAGCTAATTGAGTTGTATGGACCGTGTGCGGGCATGTATATGCAGATGCATCATCTAAGGACCCGGGATGACGAACTGGGCGCCATAAATCAAAGTTAAGCCCATCCCATCTCGTCCTGCCACTGTGATATATCTACTGCCACCCAACGGCATAGTTGGCCAACTGATGGATATATTTCCACTGCTCATATGGGTAAGTCTAAATTGTGACTGAAATGCAGACTTTACAGAGATTTAAATTTACTAATTCACTTCAAAATGCCATATAAACTATTTGTTTGTTAGTTATTTTTATCTAAATAAGGGGTCACACGTCTATTTTGCACTGGGCACACGTCGATTCTTCTTTGTGTTTTGTTTTGAGAATTCCTAACCTAATTGATTTTACAGTACTGATTAAATATACCCAAGTACGGAGTATAAATTCCAGTGGTTTAAACAATATTGTAGGTACTTTTAAAGGAAACACAAAATTCATACAATAAGTTCAAGAAATTTACCCCTAGACAATGCGGTATAGCAAATGTTTTCAAAGTGTTCCATTTGCTCCCACATCATATATCATCTTTGCTGATAGCATAACGAAAATGGCATATTTCCTGGTGAACTGCAGAACACTTTTCCATATGAAGAGTCAGGAAAAGTAGGAAAAAAGTAAAAAATACAACATAGAGTGCATTGAAGTTATGCTGCACATGTGCGTAAAAGTTGCAGCCAAGTGCACGGATTCGAACTTTATTCTACCGGAATTCCCCCGAGAACTGCCAAAATCCTGTTTATTTGCTGCAGTGTCTAGACAAGGATCTCTTGGTCTTCTATCCTCGGTTAGTTTTCCGAGTTTTTTTCACCATTTTAGAGGGAAACCTGACCCCGAGTCCTGTCATAACTCTGCCTTGAGATGCGAAAACTTTTGCATAAATATGGCGTATTCTTTATCCTTCTAAGGATGTGGATATGGATGTGGATGTGGCTAGCTGTCTGTGTGTTATGCAACGTGCTTGGTAAACTTGTTACACACACTAAATGCATATTAAACTCTTCAGAGAGCCCACACACAGACATCGTGGGGGGGTTACATGCTCAAGAAGCACCAAGTCAAGTGCATTGGGCGCCTACACTCAGAAAAAATACAGCTAGGTTTTGATTAAAATAAAAATGTTTATAAAAAGTCCATAAATTATTTTAGAAAATAGGAAAAAGAAAAATAATTTAAGACTTTTTTATATACCGATTTTTTAATCTTTTAAAATTTTCTGTAATGTTTTATAATCACATCATAAACATAAAAAAGGTATAAAAAAAATCCATTAATTATTAAGGAAAATAAGAATAATAATTTAAGAATTCTTTATAGCGAGTTTTTAATCTATTAAAATTTTCTGTAATGTTTTATAATCATATCAAAAACATAAAATTAAATTAAAAGCTTTAAATTGGGAAGTTAAATTTTAGAAAAACCCCGATAACCTCTCGATTTGAAAATGGTTTCGATCCTGCTGTTTTTCCCGATGCACTCTCGCCTGGGCCCTCAGACAGGACCCTGCCAGGACATCAGAGGAGGGCCGAGTAGATAAGCAAAAAAGCGGCGCACTCAAGTGTCGCTTATGTGGCAGCAAATTGAAATTTAAACGCAGCTCGAGGGCCGCTCAGGATCGATACGAGTGTCGAGGTGAGAGCGGCAATGAGGATGGTATGGATGGTATGGTATGGGGGTGATTATGATGCTGGCGGGGAAGGAAGTAGGGAAGGAATGTCCGAATACTGGCGGCAACTTTCCCGAATGTCCTTAGCACATATAACGCGTTCATCACGATGGCACGCACACACATCCACAGCGCAATTCATAAAACAATCTATCACAGACTCAAAAGGGGGTTTTCCTCAAAAGGGGGGATCGACAACAATGTCGCCGGTTGTTACTACTTCCACTACTGCTGCTGCAGTTTCGAGTTACTGGCACAAGAAAAGCATTTTGTATAAAAGTTCTTAAGTGATTTATACACACTTGCCAATAGAGAATGCGAGGACAAACTCGCAGCTATTATGTGTTAGGTACATCCATACAATGGGGCTGTATCTGAACGTATATATATATATATTTCCATCTGTATCTGTGTTCGAGTGGGCGTGTAGCTGGGTGAATGTGGGTGGGTGTCCTGCGGCTTGACTCCTACTTGACTGCCACTTGGGCGGGAGAAACGAGGACACTGTGGCCTGGCTGCTGTGCTTTTGTTTCTTCAATTGTACACACACTGATAACAAAAGTTGGACAGCGTTTGCCGTAATTAACATGAAACATGAAAAGCGACGGGCCCATTTTCACCAATTTTCAACCATTTTCACCATGTCACACTGTTGGCAAGGAGATAACGAAACAAATCGCCAAATTGAAAAGGAAAATAAACTTTGGGCTTCTAATTGTGAATATTGTGCGAAAAGACAAGGAATTCATCTCGAAGTTTATGATTAAATACTCTGAATTTCTAGTTATAGTGACAAACTAAGATTACAAAAACCTAAAGAGTCAAACGAAAATAAATAAATATATATTTTAAGTGTGTAACAAGTGGTTCAAGAGGTTCTTAATGTTATATATATTTTTTAAGACTTTCCTACTTACACTTTTCAGGACCTTAGAAGTACATTTCTGTTCTGAAAGTTATATATATTTTTTAAGACTTTCCTACTTACAGTTTTCAGGACCTTAAAAGTACTTTTCTGCAAATTCCTTTGAAACAATGCTACTTATTGCATCACCCACTACCTCTAACGAGCTGTGTTGCAGGAGAAATACTAAGTTAGTATAAAAATCAGCAAGGTTCCAGAGTTCTAAAGTTGAAATTGACAAAAGCACGTCATCCAACGGGAAAGCTAACTGCACGAAGCGAAGTCAGTAATAAACCAATTTAAGTTGCGACCCCGGTGAAATGGGATAGTTAAGAGACCGAGGTGCGTTTCAGGTTGCCCTCATTAGCCACTTTGCCAGGGCAAAACGGTCTCCGGACTCTAAGCTAAGCAACTCGAACTCAAACTGGACAGAGACTGGAGACCAGAGACGGAGACAGCTAATCAGCTTATTCTCGGAATCGGAATAGGAATCGAAATAGGAATAGGAATAGGAATCGCACTGGCTGGCCGGAAAAGGAAAAGGAACAGGAAAAGCAATCGGCTTCTTCAAGGCAACCAGGCAAATATATAGTGAAAATCATTTCGTATTCAACAACGGTCTTTAAAGCTTTATTAAGTAACCCATTCACACAAATCAGAGACTAGCTCATTAATTATTTTATCAAGTTGTCAAAGCTTTTAAAACAACTATCTATAATTGAGTCGTTAGAAGATATCTAGAAATTTATTTAAGTTGCAAGTGACTTGTTAATTCTTTTCTAGGTTCAAGAAATTTTTAAGATTTAAATGTATTTTAAGCTCTATGATTTTGTCCAACCTTATTTACCATTACTTTTATATTTGAATTTTGAAATATTAAAAATGTTTTTAAATAATAGGGATTATATAATAACCAATATTCATTTTTATGTTTAAAAAATTTGAATATTCGAAAATTCATAAAATATTTATATTTCTCACTCGTTTAGACGCTTTAAAGTATATTTTGTAAGTATTATATAGGCAAATAAAATATTTCCATTTTTAATGCCGTTTTTAAACTAAATAATATTTCATTTATAAATATATAATTGCTATAACTCATGCGCGGATGAAAAGTACAGGGAAATGTGGTATTCAAACAGTATGCAACAAAGATTTTTTTAAATCCCTCCTACAAGCAAATTCTGCTGTAACCTCAATACCCAATATTGCTAAGGTAAAAACCTCCCTCTGATATAAAAGGAAATGTGGTATTTAAAAAGTATTTAACAAAAATTTTTTTAAAGCCCCCCCTACAACCAAATCCTGGCTCCGCCACTGCCATAACCTCAAAGTTGGGTATTGCCAAGTCAAAAATCATCCCTCTGATATCAGAGTTTGGAATGCGTATTACCCAGGAGGCTCCTTAGACACTCACCTGTGGCGTCCTGCCCTCGACCGCCTCGGCGGGATTGACGGCATAGTTGCACTGGCATCCCTCCTCGCAGCAGAGGCGCACCAGCTCGTGTTCGCCGCAGGTGCAGGGCTCCTCGTCCTCCTCGTCGTAGGCGCAATCCTCCCGGATCAGGATTATATAGTCGGCCTCGAAGAACTCGTTGCGCGTCTCATCGAAGACGACGCGATTCTTGCGCGCCGGCGGCGGTCGATTTGGCTTCTTGAGCAGCCCGCGCAGCTGACCGTTGACCTCGCGCATCTTGTGGCCGTTGGTCAGGTGGGTTAAATTGGAATTTAGAGTAGGATTTATAGTTGGATTTGGATTTACTAGGTCAGCTGTATCTCTAATTTCTGTGGTCTGCTCCTGGCTGGCTAGGCACTCATGGCACTGGCAGGCTCTATCGTTATCGCTTGGATTCTCCTCCAACTCGTCCTCGGAATTGCTAGCCTCCTCCTCGTCCTCCTCCTCGTCCACGTACTCGTATTCGTACTCCTGTTGCTCACTCACAAACTCGGCGAGCAGCTCGTCGTAGCACTGGAAACTGCTGGTCTGCTGTTTCCTGCTTGGATTTAGATTGAGATCTAGTTGTGGTCCTGAGTTCGAATCCGATTGATTGTGACGCCACTGCAATTGGCGGGCGGCCTTCAGATATTCGCTGAACCGCTGGACATCGAACTCGCTGAGCGTTGGCCCAAAATCACCGGAATCCTCCTCCTCCGCCGGCGAGGACGACTTGCAACTGGGCTGTGCTGGGACAAAGGCAGAGCGCCTCCTCGTCGAGTCCTCTTGCTCCTCGCAATCCGTTTCGATTTCAATCACCACTTGGTCGCAGCTCTTTTGCTCGTTTTCCTTTTCGATCCTGCGCACTGGCAACTCTCCTAATATTCGCGTATTCAGCAAATGTTGCTCCTGGCAATTTTCAGCTGTTGTTTCGCTTTCATTTGGCTCCAGCAATCGCTCGACTCGAATTGCAATCGCCTTATTGTCTTTGGAGTTTTCCTTATTGGTATTGCTTGTTAATAAGGGTTGGGGTTCGGTTTGGGGTGGCCTGCCCTCTGGGGGTAGTTTCTTTGTTATGCTTATTGTTTGTTGCTCCTCTTGCTGTTGTTGTGGTCTCAAGGATGCCTTTACACAATCAATGTTACTACTACTGGCCACGCGTCCCTGAAAATTGCACTGCAGTCGCTTCAACCGCTGGCTGGCCACAAAATCCTCGCCCAAATCTTGCTCAAAATCGATGAGATCCTGCTCGATGCAGCTTGTTGCTACTGCAGTTGCTACTCCTGTAGTTGCTGCAACTGATGTATTGCCCACCAAGGATTCGCAATCGATGAGCCTTTCCTCGGATGTTGCATTCAAATTGCTGGCGTTGTCATTGCATGTTGCTGCTGCTGCTGCTGCTGTATCTGCGATGCTCTTCACGTAATCCACGTAACCGCCAGCAACAACAACAAGGGGCCAAATGTGTGGTGCGACATTATCAACACCACATCCACATCCAGCCAAGGATGAGTTGCTGGGTGGTTTCTGCTGGTGGGGATAGGGATGTGGGTTTGGGTTTGGGTTTGAGTATGGCAATGACAATGGCGCCTGCCCCGCCTCCTCCTTTTTCGAGCTTAAGGTTGCTGCTGTTGCTGTTGCTGTTGCTGCTGATGTTGCTGCTACTGTTGTTGCAACTGCTGTTTCTTTTTCTGTTGTCTTGGCACTTTGCACATTTTCACTGGGGTAAAAAAAATTATTATCTAGCCCGCGAGCAGACAACACAAATTTTTCTCTACGTCGCGCGTCGTCGTTGTCGCTTTTGTCGCCTCTGTCGTCGTCTTCGTTCAAATTGCTGCTGGCTTCGATTGGCGTTGGCTTTTCCTGGCTGAATTTCAATGGTTTTTGGTCGCCACAAGGGCTTGGCCCATCGATTTGCTTTGATTTTTCACTCGAATCCAACAATTTGCACAACTTTTGGCCAGAATCCGTTGACTGATTGCTGCTGGTTGCTGCTGCTGCTGCTGCTGCTGACGGTTGTAGCTGCTGCCTCTGCTGCTCAGCTGCGACGACTGCTGCTGCTGCTGCTGCCACAAGGTTGGCTTTGAAAAGCTCACTGCCAATTGTAGGTATTGAGCTAGTGTTGCTCCCGTTGCTGTTGTTGCTGCTGCTGCCTGTCACATTGGGTGGTTGCAGGTATGCGCCTGCGTTAACGCTCTGCCTCTCACGCTCGAGTTGCGCGTACTCACATTTCGTTGGCACTTCCGTTGCTGTTCCGTTGTTGTCGCCAGAGTTGCTAATGTTGCTGCTGCCGTAGATGATGCTATTGTTGTGGCCGCCATTGTTGTTGCCAGTGTATTCAGCACGCGCCTGCGCCTCCGCCTCCTCGCCGCGTGAGTTGCGTGCCTCGCATGTCAAGTGGCCCAGGTTTTGGCCTAGTCCACCGCCAGTCGTGTTGGCCACCACCACCGAAGATGTGCCCACTCCTCCTCCTTGATTGCTCCAGGGCTCATTTGCCAATGCCAGCGTCAACATGTCCACAATCAGCATGATCGCAGCATGATCTGTACCTTTAATACCCCTCTATTTATTATATTTTCAATATTTTATATGGGAGTTGCTCCTAATGCCCGTTCCCACCAACAACCAGTTGACTTTTCCGCTGGGTTTTTGCATAAATTACCCCAACATACGAAACATACGAAATATTTCACACACCACCCGGAAAATATTATTGTTGTCCGTGGGCACTTGTCAGTCGAACAGGTGCAGGTGCGCAGGGGCACTCGAGCGCATCCTGTTTGTCCCAGGACCACAGATATTCTGTTTTTGGGGGTTGACGTTTGGGCCTCGAACACCAAACGTTACGCGCCACTGCAGCCAAACAAAAACGGCCAGCGAATACACCACCGGCAAAACGACAACAAAACACTCGCAACACACAACACAAAAAACGGAACACGGAACATAAACAAAATACGAAAAAAATTGTTATCAAGCTATTTATTTAATTCGCTTCCCGGTCTTTCGGTCTTCGGTTTTCGGTTTCTTGGTAAGATGGGTTGGGTTTTTGGGTAGTTGGTTAGTTGGGTAGCTTGTAAACCGCTCGACGCACGTCCGAACGCGAATCGTGACGGAAGTCGACTGAGCAAACGCAGAGCGACTCGACGGAAAGCCAACCTCAAAGACCCTGTCTTCGTCGCGATCTCGGCCTTTCCTCGGCCATCGGAGCACAGTGGGTTGTTTAAGAAAAATATTATTTAAAATCTGAAATTTGTGCAAACTCTTTTCAGAGATTTCTGATACACGAAATAGTATAATAACCAACAAAAAAAAACTTGATATGTAACGATGATCAATTTGATATTAACTGACTTAATAAGCGTGATATCAATTCGATATGCTCGAAATTAGAATAAGAATAGCGTGGTAAAAACGATATGCGTATAAATACCAGAAAATTACCATGCGTATATCGATTTGATCCAGGCGTTCTGGAAAAGACATCTTAAGAACTTGAAATTTGTTCAAGATATTTGTCTGGTCAACACCGTAAAAAGTTGAATCTTTAAAGTAACACGATATGTCTAATGGGAATTGATTTATTTAATTAGTTTGCAGTTTTATTCCAATATACGATCTTAAGTTAAACAAATTCCATTTTTCTTTCATATTCGGGGCTGTTTTTTCGAATCTAATCCCACTGTAATGTAATGTAATGTCTCTGTCGACTTCGGTGTCTCGGGGGCGCATGCGCAAAAACCGAGCAGAATGACGAAGAAAGGTAGCGGAAGAAGCAGAAACAGAAGCAAAGGTGGTTGGTGCATGTAAACCGAGCAACGAAAGCCGGGGTCAGGTGATGCCAGTCTAGCTATTTTCCCGATCAATTTGAAAAATTTGTTAAAAAATTATTACAAAAAGAACTTTGAAAACAGAACCAGAGAAGAAAGTTGAGAAGAAAGCTAAGTAAGGGAGCAAAGGAGTAAGAATTTTTCCCATTAATTGAAATACAATTTTCTTAAACAAAGGTGATAAATAAATTTAAAAAAAAAATTTAAAAAGAAGAAAGAAAACCTTAGAAGAAATAATAAATATATGACTAACGAATATAGATCATATTTTTTGGCAAGAACTCTTACATTCAGAATTCAGAAAATACCGAATTACAAAAAACTTTCCCTTTGGGGTACTACAAAGATATTACAAAGAAACTTAGAAAGCCATATCCTAGCTTTTTTTAGCTGGGCAGCACTAGTGGGCGTGGATCTGGGGGTTATAGTGCATAGACAGAGTGGCAAAGGGCCAACTCGACGCTTTAATGACCGTTCGGTTCGGTTGGGTTTTCGGTTCGGGGACAGATCGCATGTTATGTAGTCGACCGGGCTTAGAACACCCAGAAAAATGATGGACAACATTTTAGGTCATGCATAGCCTAAAACATTTTAAATGGACTAAAAGTTCCTTTTTAGGTCATGTACTGCCTAAAAATTTAAATTTTTGGTATATTTGCCCTACTATTTAGGTCCCGTATAGCCTAATATTTTAGGTCAGCGAGGGCCTTAAAATTAATGCCTTTTACCTAAATAAATTTGCACGGAACTTTGATACCGTTTTGGCGACGCTATAATTCCCAACCAGTTATAGCGCGGCTTGCATGGTAACCCACTTCGATCGTTGAATAAGACAGCGATTTCACTGCTGAACTGTGAAGCCTCCTCGCTCCTTTTTGTGTGTTGGCATAATGACGACTTCTTGAAGACTAAGCCCGACATTGACCTCGACTTAGCTATAAACTTTTCTGTATTTACTTTATAATATTATAAATTTTTCAGTACATATTTTTAGGCCAAAGAAGGCCTACAATTTTGGATAGGGGTTTTCTCATATTTTTAGGCAGCCAATTACCTAAAATCTAGGCCAAAAATAACCCCCATTTTAGGCCTTTAATGGCCTAACAGTTTAGGTCATGGAATCCTAAATTTTAGGCCATTCAAGGACTTAGCTCCAGTTTTAGGCCAATTTTACCTAAATTCTAGGCCATTTTTTGACATTTTAGGTCATTTTTTTTTCTGGGTGAAGAGAGCAAGAGCCACCATCACGGATTACGCACTGGGTCCGAGTTTTTTATGGCCGCCAGTGAGTTGGACAACACTTCTTGACCGACGTGCTCATGTCATAAACTTAGGAAGTGGAGAATCAGACTCAGATGATCGTGATCGTAATGAAAGTGATTAGACATATTCGCTTCTGCATACTCGTGTGACGGTAATGATGATACGGACACACATAAATGTGTCACCGTGTGTGAATACCGTGAGATAGACTCGTTTTCTTTGTGTTAACAGAACTCAGTCACGATAATGCGATATGATCTGGGTTAATAAGCTTTACCGCGCACCAATCTTAGAAATCTTAACGAAATAAGAGCGAGCTATCTTAATCTAACTTTTCAATTTGTTTTCAACTGTTTAAAGAATATCTTTCAATATTAGGTAAAATGATTTGGGGAAGGATCATGAAAACACATCAAAATACAGCGTAATATTTATTTAAATAGGTACTGAAAATTAAATGATCATAGAAAGTAAACTATTTTACTATATTAATCTTAAACTACTAATTCTTTACTACGAGTATTAAGAGATGAACTTTGGATACTCATATTATGATAATGCTTTCACATACAAATATGTAGTTATTTTTGTATAACTAAAGTTATAACTAGTTATTTGTTTAAGCTATCATATTAAATTAAAATGCGATTTTAGTCTTTTCGTATTGTAAACCTTTTAAATTCTTAGGAGTAAGTATGATGTATAATATTATTGTCCATTTGGAAGTTTTATCGTGGCGTCTAAATGAGTCTCAGAATCTTAATTAAATTTCTATAGAAGAGGTTTTTACCCGGGGTGTCAGCAAGACAATCGACCATCAAGTGATCCGATTCGGATCTTTTCATGGGATCGCGTTGCAAGTACAAGTGCCCACTTGCTACATGCAAACGTGAGTGCGAGTACGAGTATATAGGAAAGAGTTCCACGTACTTACTAACCTAACCCTATAACCATATAAAACAGACTCATTATGGTGAGACTCCGACGACGATGATGACGATGATGGTGATGTGATGATGATGATGACAGCCAAGAGCAAGAGCCCATGGCTACGGGGGTTAGGGTTTCTTTTTCTTTTGGAGTATGGGGAGTACGGCGTTCGTGTGTTTTTATTCCGGGCAAAACTTATTACTAAGTAGGAGCAGATCGCGAGCAAACTGAATGAATGGAAAATTGTGGGAACAATGGAACGTTTGCCGAGCGTGAGAAATTGCCACCGCCAACGCGTCGGAGGCTTCTTCTTCTTTTTCTCCGGTGGTTTATGCCCAGAAATCTCCCAGTTTGGAGCTGGAAACTCCGAGGCTGTTTAGCACACAATGCCGCCATTAAAGGTCGTCGCTGTCTCCGAGTCTCCAAAACTCCCAGGCCCAGAAACACCATCTATATAGCCACACTTTATGTGTATATATGAATGTTTTTTACTACTCCCCCCAACTATTCCATTGCATTCGCTGGAAGTTGCGCAGATCCGATGCCAAATTGCCGTCTTTAAGTTGACTAATTTTCATTTTGGGCCGCTGCATTTTCCACTTGCCATCTGACATTTTTCATAAGCCCTCAAATATGCGCATAATTCGAATGCGATTTTAAGCGTATGTGCGAAAAGATTTCCCCTCGACCCGAGTTTTTCATGGCTTTTCAAGGTTCAATGTCTCCGGTTCCGACGGTTCCGACGTCTCCATGTGCGTGACTCGGCATTATAAGTGGGGGTCAATCGGCGGGAACATCGGTCTTTACGAATGCGACTGACTTGGCAATTATAGTTGCAGTGCTCAAGATTTTTAGCCATGTTAATTCCGCTGCATTGGGAATTGAAATTAACTAGTCGTCATTAACCAAATCTGCAGTCTAGTAAAGTAATTACTTATTAGGAACCTTAAAGATTAACATTTTTTCAATATTTTCCCTTTGTCGATATTGGCATTCTTCTTTATTGTGTTTTTTAAAACTGTTTTCTTTAAGAAAATGAAATATAAATTAGATATAAGATCTTTCATTAAAGTAGATAACAATGGATATATCTAAATAGAATTAAAAATTTTAATGAAAGAGATTAGAAAGTGCTCCTTTCAATTCTATATATTTATACCTCAAGTTTATTAATTACTATTTTGCCCGAATCATAATAAATGTAGAGGCACATCAACCATTTCCGAAACATGGCTCACAAAATTCGCTGAACTCGCTCACTTTTGGCGCACTTCAAAGCGACTAAATGAAAATTAAAGCCCGAGCGAAACGAGATCATTAAGTGAGTTCCCCTTAAATGGAGGCCATAAAAATGTTGCCGGCAACCGAAAAAATTTAGATGTAAGAATTGTCATTAGAAGGAAATCGCTTACAATGCTTTAAACCGACTCGTCTCTAGAACACTGGAAAAAATCAAGCAATAGAAGGAAAATTTCTGCTTTTAAATTAAGCAAAATTTAGTAAAATAAAGGCGAATAAAATAGGTATGGAATGTTTTTAGAAAATCGAAGACAATATGGGCACTTCCAAAAAAAAGTCCACCAAGCCTAAAACCTTGAAACTTGAATAAAACATATTTCCACATGATTTTGCCCCGATATTAGTTTCTAATTAGTTGGATACTGAGCTTAACTACAAATTTGGAGTATAGTTTGATTATTTTTATGACAAACCCCACCAATATACGCAAAAATCAGTTTTTGGCTATTTTTTTGTTATTTTTTGGACCTGTCTTCTGTTGTAAATTTATCCTATAGGAATGCTAATATGTGACATTTTTCTGTACTGAATGCTTCATTCACATGCTAAACTATTAAGTTAAAAGCAAAACATCCAGCAATTGAGAGATAGAGGTAAAGAAATCCGCTTTACAAAACAGTCGGAAAAAATGTCCCGAGCGACATGTCCCGAGCGAATGTGGTTGAAACTGCATAAAAAAAAAACGGCAAAGAATTTTTGAGTAAAACCAAAAGCATTTCACAGCGACATGTTTGAACAACATTCTAAAAAAAAATCGCATTCAAATATTCCATCAGAATTTGCTAATTTCTGGTGTTGTATGAACTTCCCCGAAATCCACTTCTATTTTTGTCCCGAGCGAATACGGCAGTTTTTTACCGATATCTTAAAAACTAAAAGTGGTACAAAATTAAGATTTTTACCAAAAATAGAGCTTGGGAAGAGTGAAAAGAAAAGCCCATAATTAAAATTAAAATCCATTGTTTTACAATTTTTTTTCAACTTTAAAGGTGTGCAAATGTCCCGAGCGACATTTTGGAAGTGCCCATATATATATTTTTATTGTAATAAATTTTATAAAATACCGATCTTTTGAAGGAAGCTCAATCCATAAATGGAAATCATATTGGGGTAGTTATTTTTAAGGAAATTCCTGTTTATTTGGATATTTAAGAAAACAGATTTCCATAAATGTATTTCTAATTTATTTTTGATAATATAATAACATTTTCAAGTGTGTGTTATACTTCTCGGACGTCTTCTTCTTGGCCCGCCCCGCATCAAATTCACCTAACTGGCTTTTAATTGTCGAAGACGGAGAGCAGGAGGAGGTGGAGAGGTGTCTGTTTTCCTATCTTTTCCCGGGCTCACATGTCTGCTAGTGTCGGTGACAAAAAACAAACAGAAAACGAAAAACGAACCCATGCAGAGTTGCCATTCCTATTCCTATGTGGCATGTAACTCTATTTACGACTGCCAAGAGTCGCCCTTTGTTGTAAACCGGAAAAGTCGCAGTGTTTACCTGTTGGCCATATCTCTATCATGATCGCGCCCCGAGATTTCCTGGTAGTTGCAAAACCAAACTCATCTGGCCAAAGACGCCACGAGCTCATCTTGCGACAGTGATTAACGAGACAAATGACAGGCATATTCGGAGGACTTCCTAATTATTTGTCATTGGCATAAAAAGATAACTTAATTAGTTGTTTAATTTAAATTCCCTTTAAGGAAAGTACCACTCCTTGGGACTTTTTTTAAAGAGATTATTAAAAGATCCCCATAAATATCGTTTTCTGTATTTCCAATGAATTAGGTAATGTACACTAATGGAAATTCTCGACTTTGGTTTTTGACAAGCATATGTATTTTATTTTTTTGTTTTTTTGCTGTAACTTGGTCAAAAATGGTCTTACACCAAAAATACACACTGTTTTGAACAGATAACAAAATAATAAATAAATCTATAACACTTTCCGGGCGATCTTAAAAAGGTCCAGGTTTAAATGCCAATCGATAGGAAATTTAATAACGAGTTCAGAAAAGTATGACAATCCATATTTGGATCAATATTTTTATTGTTACGGTCAAAAAACTGTTTTTTTTTAGAAATTCAGGACCTTGGTTTTTGACAAAAATATGAATTTTTTCTTTTCGTTTTTTTGCTTTAACTTTGCCAAAAATATTCTTAATAATAATCTTAATAAATAAATCCATGACTTCAAGGCTTAAGCCTTACTTTAAATTTAAAAAAGCTAAAGATTTGTACTGTTTCTGTCTTTTATTATCATTATTAAAACGTATAAACCTTTAGAAGAGGTCAAAAAAGAATCGCACGATCGGAAGAATCTTATGGAGCTTTAATTATCATGTGGATGTCATCCTTCTGCAACTTTCCTCTCACGAAGACAGATTGTTCCTCCAGTTGTGTAATATCCAGGCGACTACTTCTTAAAACCGAACAATAATTTGGAAATAATTAAACTGATAACGCGAACTATCAAGGACCAAAGGAGCGGGGTCAGTAGTTCATCGACTGGCTGGTCACCTGGTCGTGGATGGCATGGCTGAGGGCCTCCAGAGTGGGTGGGTCCATTTCGCGGATGAGGCACAAGGCGGCCGAGAGGAGGTTGGCATTCTGGCGGTAGCGTCGCTGCTGCTCAGTGCTCCCTTGATAATAGGAGTTGGAGGCCCCCTGCTGCTGGGAACCCGATCCCTGTGGCGAAACACTGGCCACCACGGGCTCATGGCGACGCGATTCGATGGCCTCCAGTCGGTTCTGGGCCATCAACATGGCTGCAGCAGCTGCCGTGGCGGCCGAAGTGGCGATGATCCCTCCCCGGTGAGCTCCACCTCCAAGTGGAGGAGATCGCTGACCGCCACGTGGCGGTGACATGCGCATGTGGTCATTGGCGGATCCTCCTCGAACTCCCACTGCCTCCAATTCGGCCGCATCCCCGCCAGCTCTTCTGTTGGCCACTCTGGGCGACCTGGGCGACTCGGGCAGCTCCATGGCCATCGCCTCCTCATCGAAGGTTACCCCCTGCTGGCGCCGCTCCCGCTCGATGCGATCGCGATAGGCCTTGGCCTTGGCACTGGCACTAGGACTGGATGAGCTGGAGCTGCCGGAGGAGCCACTGGAGCTGGGCTTCCCAGCTGCTGGCATCTCGGCCACCGGAGAAACGATGGCACTGGTCGGCATCGGATAATATTCGTTATGCAGGGCCGCCTGCAGTTCTTGCTCGCAAACGTCCACGTTGTCCAGCTTCTTCAGCTGCGGCAGCTTGCGCAGCACACTGGGCCTATAGGCCTTGCCGGCATTATCCGAGCACGGATTGTTGGCCAGCCACAGGGAGGTCAGGGAACGGGCATTGGAAAGGTGGTCAAGTTCCTCGAAGCTCAAGATCTCGTTCTTGCGCAAGTAGAGCTCCTTCAGTTGTTGGCAATTCTGCAGGCTGCTCAGCGTGTTGATCCTGTTCACACTGAGCGCCAGGACCTCCAGGCGAGGCATCTTCAGACAGATGGAGATGTCATCCAGATCGCTGCCCCAGGCATTCAGCCTCTCCGCCTTGCGGTAGTCAGAGACCTTCGACTTGGCCTCCACCATTTGCTCCGTGAGACGTACCATCTCGAGGATGACGATGATCTGGCGGTGGAGAGCAGATATTATGGGTATCAAAACATAAATATTGGCCTATAGAATTTAATTTTAATAGAATTGTAATAGAAAGTATTTGAGATTGAGGTTTTTTTTTTGATAAAATTAAAACTTAAAATTCTTAAATTACCAATTGTTTTTAAATTTTATACTTTCAAATTTAAAATTTATAAAAAAACAGCAAATTGTAATTTAATTGTAATAAAAAGTTTTCGAAATTGAGGCTTTTTTATTAAAAAACATTTTATCATATTAAAATCAAAGTTTAAAAATCTTACACTACCAATAGTTTTTAAATTAAATACTTCTAGCCTTAAAGTTTTAAAAACCGCAATATTCATAAATTTTTCAATTGTATTTCAAATAAATGGGTTTACTTTGTTTTTCATGTCACAGTGTGACATTTTCTTTTATTTTTTTCCTGAATAAATTGCACGGGGCAGCTCTTCACCGTGTGTTCTACAGTGTACGTGAGTAACAGAGGATGGGCAGAACAGTTAGTTCCCCATGCTCACTTAGTAGATGAACATCGCACACTCACCTCTTTAGCGCTTAGGCTTTGGTCTGTAAAAAGAAAAACCGAAATTTTACGAAGAGATATCGAGAAAATTTCTTAAAAATCTGAATACAAAAAAAATTTCCCCGAAATAAACGAATACAAATTTAGCTGGGATTCCGACGTGCTCGCTCGGAGTGTTAGGAACTGACTGAGGACTGAGGGGCCCCCGGCACCGAAATACAACTTCCACATAATGCAAAGCCTACTATTGCAAAAGTATTTTAAATTGTTCCAAATAATCACCGTTTTTCAAAAACCCAGGCAAAGTAGGCATGTGACAGAAAAATCACAAGCTTTTCCTGAACAGTGAGCACTATCGGCATTCACGTATCATACTTCGTTGCGAACGAACAACAAATTATTTTTAAAAATTCAATAAGCTTTTGTGAACTATTAGATATTGAGATTTTATACATTTTCAAAGCAAGTATGGAGAAGCTGGAGGCTCATATGAAAGTTTCCAAAATAGTTCGCGAGTGGGTGAATGAGAAGCTCAACACCGATATCCAGTGCATAGAGGAATTGTGCTCAGGGGCCATTTACTGTCAGTTTCTGGACATGATTTTTGAGAAAGTCGTCCCCATGAAGGATGTTATTTTCGAGACAAATGAAATCGCTCATTTCAGGAAGAACTTTGCAGTGTTGCAGCAATGTTTTCATGAACTGCAGATTCCCCTGGAGATTCCAGTCGAAAAGCTGGTTTGGTGTGACTTCGACGCCAACCTGAACTTCGCCGCAAAGTTCTACAATGTCTTTAAGGAACTTAGCACGAAAAATCAGCTTCGTCAGGAGAAATACAATGCACTGGCTGCCCGGAACTACCACAAATTCTCGCTCGCAGCACCCACTTTTGTTTCCCGTGGCCACGATGCCTGCAAATCCCCACGAGCTGAAATATGCCAACTAGATCTGGAGCTGAAGAAAGCCGATAAAGACGTCGTAAACGAGGACTTGACCCAGTTGGAGCCGAAGGACCATAAAAGCACCATGAAGTCCATCAGCTTTGTTATACCCTAGGGGAAAAACTAAAAGCATTTCCCCATTAATAAAACCCCCCTTTCGGATCATAAAAATCTTTCTTATTATGGCTATTATCTTAAGAAGACCTCCCATTACAGACCGATCACTGCATATACAAGAGTTTAAATGGGTGTAGAATGAGCCAAAGCGAAAAAATCTTAGAAGAAAATTACTTCCTCGGTTCATTATGTCTATTCTTCTAGTTTTGGAATATTATTAAACTATTTTTGAACTTCCAAATCTCGTTTTTAAGGTTATGCTGGTAAAGGGTAATAACTTTAAATTATTTAATATCGATAATTTGGCGGCTTTCGCTGACACCGATTATATATCGAGTTTGATGGTCACACCGTCAGAGCTGCATATTTAGCTTTTTTGTAGCTGGGTTTTTATGGCTATAAATATATTATTTTTTTTTTTCTTTTGGGATTAAAATATGAACTTACTCTGGCATCAACCTAAATAATTTTTTATAATTTTTAATTTTTTTTAATTTTAATTTTAATATGTTACATTTATTTTTTATTTTATTAAGGTACACATTTTTTATTTGTGTGTATATTTTTGACACTAGATTTCATAACAAAACAATATTTTTAAGAAACATAAATTGATCACAATATCAAACTTTATAGTTTCAAGCCATTTAGCTTTTTGACACATCGAAAGTAGCCGAGTTGGCAGCACTATTAGGCGTTTGTTGTGAAATATACCTGATTTACGTTTGCCATTTTCCGGTGGCCATGGACGAATCCTCGCGACAGCACATGGAGGACTGCTTCCTGCGCAGCCCCAGCGACATCCGCACCACGTGAGTACGCCTGGGTTAACCCGCCGATGGCCACATCCCACTGATATTCCAAATTTCCCAAAAGCAACGTGCCCGCGGTGCCGAAATCGCAGGCGGCGGACAACAAGTCGCGGAAAACGGAGCTCCATGTCCTTCGGCTGAACGACGAGTCGCGCCAAATGACCATGGACACGCTGCGCCAGATCCACGGGCCCGACTTCCGGCTGGACGACATCAGCAAGTACAAGGATCGCGGACGCGGCGGCCACGGCGTGAAGCACTCCTACTGGCAGGATCGCGGCACTTTGGTGGTCCAGAGCATGCAGGGCGTGAGCTCCACGCGTGGCAGCGACAGCGACGGCGATCGCCTGCGTCGCTATGCTCTGGCCAAGCTGGAGAACTACGGCTTCCAGGCCGTCCACTGTCTGGAGGCCTATGATCACTGCTCCGGCGACACGGAGGCTGCTTTGCTGTTGCTCTACCGCCGCTACATGAGGATTCCGGAGGAGGAGCAGCTGCATCTGGAGCCGCCAGGCGAACAGGAGCTGCTCGATATGCGCGCTGAGGAAAAGGAGGCCCTGGAGTCCATCTACGACCAGGCGTATGAGGAGCGCGAGGCGAATCGGGTGTGGAATCTGAAGTTCCGCATCGACCACCTGCTGGCCCACAGTCCCTCGGAGGTGCGGAAGGCTAGGGAGGCGGTCCTGGCCGCCGCCGCTGCCGCTGCCCAGGCTGCGCTGGACAAGAAGAAGAAGGCGCCGCAGCGGTGTCGCAACTTTGACCGCGACGGCACCTGCAAATACGGCCCCAAGTGTAGGTTCGCCCACTTGCCGCCGCAGCCAGCGGATGAGGACATGGTTAAGAAGGGTTAGCCATTGCTACTATATATTTTGTTACCTTTTTTGGGTGCTAATAGAGTCTCTTATCTTTCAGATACCCTCGACGAGAACGACAACGAGCTGTGGTTCCATGTGGAGGTCCGCTTTCCGCCCGGCAGTCGCTATCCTTATGAGGCGCCCTTTGTCTACCTGAAAACCACCTGCCACGACATTCCGCACGAGCTGCGTCTCCGCTACGCCCGCCATTTGTACAGGGAAGCCAGGGAGATCTGCAGGGATGGCATTCCCTGTGTCTACAGCATCTGCGACCTGTTGCAGTCGAATGAACAGCTGGCTGGGCGCCTGGACACCTCGGCCTTCCCGTCGCCCAAGCGTTCGCTATTCCACGATGAGCCGGAGGGCGGTGGCGAGGATTTAGATGGTCAGCGTAAGGAGGCGCCGAGACCTACGCATTACGCGCGCGGGCAGACGTCGCGGAACGAGGGAGGCCATCAGCGGAATGCGGAGGCGCAGGCCCGCGAGAATCGTCGCCTGCTGCAGCAGTTCGTGGAGCGGCGCAAGGAGGAGCGCTACCAGAAGGTCATCGATGGTAGGAAGCAGCTGCCTGCATTCGCCGAAATCGAACGCATTTTGGCGCTCATCGAAAGCTCGCCGGTGGTGGTGATTTCGGGTGAAACGGGCTGCGGCAAGAGTACCCAAGTGCCGCAGTTCATCCTGGACAACTGGTTCTTTCGCTCGCTCCAACTGCCGGCGAAGGAGAACCTCCCGCACGTGGAGATCATCTGCACGCAACCACGACGCCTGTCGGCCATCGGAGTGGCGGAGCGCGTGGCTGCCGAGCGACTGGATCGCATTGGCCAACTGGTGGGCTACCAGATACGGCTGGAGAACAAGGTGTCACAGAGCACGCGGCTGAGTTTCTGCACCACCGGCATCCTGCTGCGCCGCTTGGCCTCCGATCCGCTGCTCGAGAGCGTCACCCATGTGATAGTGGACGAGGTGCATGAGCGTTCCGAGGAGTCGGACTTTCTGCTGCTCATCTTGAAGAATTTGCTGCGGGAGCGCAAGGATCTTAAGGTTATCCTCATGTCGGCCACGCTGAATGCCACACTCTTTTCGGAATACTTTGGCGGAGCTCCCGTCTTGGATATTCCCGGTCGCACCTTCCCCGTCCAGCAGCTCTTCCTCGAGGATATCCTCGAGATGAGCGACTTTGTCATGGAGTACGACACGAAGTACTGCCGCAAGCTGAAGAAGCAGGAGCAGGATGTCCTGGAGCGCGAGCTGGAGTACGCCGATGTCCAGGCTTCGGGCCAGGCGCCGGGCAAGAAGATCAAGGACGAGAAACTAACGCTGGCCGAGACCTATCAGAGATATGCGGGTGAGTGGAAAGAAAATCACTTCTTATGATTATTCTCTTGCAGAGGGTATTATAATTCCAGTCAGAAGTTTGCAACCCCCATAAAGTATATATATTCTTGATCAGCATCACTAGACGAGTCGATCTAGCCTTGTCCGTATGTCCGTTCGTCTGTCCGTCCGTTTCTACGCAAACTAGTCCCTCAGTTTTTAAGCTATCGGCTTGAAACTTTCCCAAAAGACTTCTTTCTATTGCAGGTAGTATATAAATCGGAACCGGCCGGATCGGACAACTATATCTTATAGCTCCCATAGGAAGGATTGGAAAAAAAACGTTAAAAAAATCTACCTTCGGTGTTTTTTGAAATATTACCTTCCACTCTTGGGAATATTATTTTTTAAATACTTATGAATTTCGAATAAAATTTAGAAAAAATCGGAACATAAGAACGGTCGGAAACTTAATGGGAAAGTAATAGGAAATAAATTTTAGCTTCATTGGTTTTTATTGTATTCTCTTCTACTCTGGGATACGACTCTTTTTAGATATTTCCGAATTTCAATTTTAATTTTATCAAAATTTAACTACTATATCATATAGCTGCCATTGGAACGATCGGAAAATTAATAAGAAATAATATGAAATTGAACAATTTTGCGATTTGTAAATTAATAGAAATGATCTGCAAGGGTATATAAGCTTCGGCTGGCCGAAGCTAGCTTCCTTTCTTGTTTTTAACTTATATTCCCTCTTTAGACTACAGCAAGCCGACGTGCAAGAGTATTTACCTGATGGAGCCGATGACCATCAACCCGGAACTGATTGAATCCGTACTCAAATACATTGTTGAGGGCGCCCACGACTGGCCACGCGAGGGCACCATCCTCATCTTTCTGCCCGGCTTCGGGGAGATCCAAACGGTGCACGATTCCCTGCTCGATAACGCGCTCTTCTCGCCAAGGGCTGGCAAATTTATCCTGGTGCCGCTGCACTCGGCCCTTTCTGGCGAGGATCAGGCACTGGTCTTCAAGAAAGCGCCGCCAGGGAAACGAAAGATCGTGCTAAGCACAAACATCGCCGAGACCTCGGTGACCATCGACGATTGTGTCTTTGTGGTGGACTGCGGCCTGATGAAGGAGAAGTGCTTCGACTCGAACCGCAACATGGAGTCGCTGGACCTGGTCTGGGTCTCCCGTGCGAATGCCAAGCAGCGCAAGGGTCGTGCGGGTCGTGTGATGCCCGGCGTGTGCATTCACCTGTACACCAGTCATCGGTATCACCAGCACATCCTGCCCCAGCCGGTGCCGGAGATCCAGCGTGTGCCGCTCGAGCAAATTGTGCTGCGCATCAAGACCCTGCAGACGTTCGCCTCGCGCAACACGCTCTCCGTTCTCCTCGAGACTTTGGAGGCGCCCACGGAGGACAGTGTTCTGGGTGCCCTGACACGTTTGCGCGATGTGGGTGCTCTCGATGCGGAGGATCAGTTGACGCCGCTGGGCCATCATCTCGCTGCCCTGCCCGTCGACGTGCGCATCGGCAAGCTGATGCTGTACGGAGCGATCTTCCAGTGCCTGGACAGCGTCCTCACCATCGCCGCCTGCCTGAGCAACAAGTCGCCGTTCGTGAGTCCGCTGAGCAAGCGCACGGAGGCGGATAAGTGCAAGCGGCAGTTTGCCCTGGGCAACAGCGATCACCTCACCGTGCTGAATGCTTACAGGGTGGGTTATCTATCAGTAGCCCCTAAATTAATTAATTAATAATTATAATCTCTTTCCCCCATAGAAATGGCTGGATGTGGCGCGTAGGGGAAACTATGCGGCCAGCAGAAACTATGCCAGCGAGCACTTTTTGTCGCTAAACACGCTTGAAACAATAGCCGACCTCAAGTACCAGTACCTGGAGCTACTCGTTTCCATTGGCTTTGTGCCCATCAATGTGCCGCGAAGGCGCAAGAATGCCGCCGATAATATTCTGACACTAACGGGTATGAATATAGAATTATATTCTTCTCCTTTCAAGCCTAGAAATTATAGAAAATTTATTTCCCCTCAGGTGTGGAGCAAAATCACAATGGCGACAACAACCGGCTGCTCACCTCGCTCCTCTGCGCTGCCCTCTATCCGAATATCGTTAAGATAATGACGCCCGAGCGCGTCTACGTCCAGACGGCTGGCGGTGCTGTGCCGCGCGAGCCGAGCCACCAGGATCTGCGTTTCAAGACGCGCGGCGATGGCTATGTGAAGATCCATCCGTCGTCCGTCAACTCGCATGTGGCCGTCTTCCAGGCGCCCTTTCTTGTCTACCAGGAGAAGGTGCGCACCAGCGCCATTTACATCAGGGACTGCTCAATGCTGCCGCTCATCGCCATGGTCCTCTTCGCCGGCAGCGACTTTAAGGTGGAGCTGCACGACGGCGACTTTCTCTTTCTGCTGGAAAGCGGATGGATCATACTGAAGGCCCACGACCTCGAGACCGCCGAAATGGTGCAGTGCCTGCGGGCCGAGATGATCAAGCTGCTGGAGGAGAAGATTCGCGATCCGTGCCTTAATCTGTTGCACCACAAGAACGGCTGCCGGATGATCGGCAACATTGTTCACCTGATCAGTAAAAATAGCTGAGATGCTCATATTTCCCCGACTACCCAAATCGTTTGTACATTTTGTGTAATAGCTGTTGTAGCCGATATTTAAAATGCCTGTAATATACATACGCCAAACGAGACCAATAACGGGTAACCGAATCGATGGCTTTAAACCACGCTCCATAGGACTTATTTAATGGGAAATAGAGGAGTGGATTCTTCAATAAGATTTACATTGTTTACTGCCTCATCATTGAATCATCTTTTTTTTGTCTAGCTAAAAAGCCCACATACTGTTTGTAATAGATCAATTTTATTTTTATGTACCGCTAATACTGATTTGTCAAGTTTAATAAACGATCATTATTTATATCATGCCTGTTAGAGCCTTGATTTCATGTGTTATCAATCAACTTGGGTCTCGCATGTAGAATTGATTGATTGATTGAATTGCAAAGATAAATATCAAAATTATGACTAATATTAAATAATTTAATATATTATTTAACAATTTAAAAAATAGTTATATTTTACAGAAAATTTATTTATGTTGGTTAGGGATTTCTGCAAGATTATTTCCTTAAGATCATCTGAGGTGCTTCGAAGAAATTTCCCGATATCATCCATCTATCGTCCAGTTGATTGATTAAACCAATCGGAAGGGCGCCTAAATCGTCACCAAATGTCAACCACGAATCGATCATTCACGATCCAACCGGCGGCATCCAAGAAACTTTCAGAGGCCCGGGGGCCTGGTGTCCCATCAATTACACTTCGTCTGCATTTATTTAAATACACTCGGATTTGTGGCGGCCACTTTGCGATGACAGGCGAAACACCGGGCGGTTCCGTCGATACATCAAAGCTGACTAGCACTCGTACTTGCAGCGTAATTAATTAATTATGCTTATCGGCATTGGCTAATGCACCTATGAATCAGTTGCCAATTTAAATAGGGGACCGCCACTCCGACTCGATATTCTATACTCGACTCGACGCCCAATATTCGGGGCCTTGAGCGGTTTCTCTCTTTCGCTTTGGATCTCAATCTCTGTAACGAAAACTCGCACTTTCCGCAGAAGCTTATCTTTCCAATTAAAGGCTCCGCTGATCGAGTACAAATGGGATATATTTTAGCACCTCGTTGAGTCGTATTTGCCCGCTCTGATTTGAGGAGCAAACCCAGCTGTTGGGGGGGTTCCCTCCCATCGCAGGGGAGGGGGACCGATGGTCAAATACAATCAATGACGTGGGAAACAGAAGCAGTCATCCAATATTAAATTAATATATTTCTGGGAATTTATGTGAAGCACACTTACCAAAAAATCAATAAAATCTAATGGGCTAATTCCTGCTTTTGACATAAAGATTTTCTAGATTTTAAAGGTCAATATTTCTTCGGAATATTAAATAACATAGGAAATAAAATATATAGAAATAAATAATATACAAATTAATATAATAAATACAAATTATTATATAGAAAAGGCAAGAACAAATACTTTATTTACTTACAAAGTATACATATGTCATTGTACAATGTACATAAAATAAAATCCTAGGAGTCATGGTCAGCACTGCTCCACTTTTTGCTCTGAAAACTATAGATCTCCGATGATCGTGAGTTGTGCTTTTTACGATCGCTGGGCTAAGCTGCGTCGGCGCACGGTGGGCAAAATGGCATACCTGCTACAGGAAAATATACCTTTAAAAATATTCATATATTATAATTCTTCATCTTACTGATTAATACAAGAAAAATTGGTAACAATTCAAGCTCTAACAAAACCATTCTCCATCAGGACCTAATCGAAAATTGTTAGAATTTAAAATTTTTAAATTGTTTTTGTCCAATTTTCGGCATTCAGACAGCTGAGAAGATCCAGTGTAAAGCACTTCTTATCAATACTATCATTGTCCCCGTCGATTCGATGCCCCGGGGGCTACGGCTATCTCCATCTCTCCGCGCTCTCTCTTGAGCTTTCTCCGCTCTTCCGCAGCCGCAGTCGCCAAATCCAAATCGATCAGCGGAGAATACGAAATATGGAGCGTGAGCAAAAAGCGGGGCGATAACTCAACTCTGATCGTCAAGTGTCAGCGTTCTGAGTTGCACTTAAACGGCTCACGGCTCTCACCTCTCGAGAATCCGATTCGATTCGGTTCCGTCGTCCATTTGCAGGTATGCACAGTGGGCCACGAGGTCCTTTCTGGAATTTTTGCACAAATATTTTGTAGCTAAGATCTTAAGTAAATCAAAAGAATAAATAATATTACATATTGTCTTTACACTTATCAATTCTAAGCTTTGGATTCCCTGAAGAAATATCTTGATCATTGAAATCTGAGCAGAAACCTATTGGTATTACCCATTATGAATAAAGTCATCATCAACCAGAATTTCATAGATCATAATATAATTTAGATCATAATATTTTGAAAATAATTATAAAGGGTAAGTGTTCAACTAATTATGAAATTTCTTAGATCTTAATATTTTCAAAATAATTATATAAGGAAAGTTTTCAACTAATTATAAAATTTCTTAGATCATAATATTCTGAAAATAAATATAACCAACTACATAACTAACGAATCAAAGGCCCTGATCAGAAGGGAAAATTCAAATTTCGATACAGGGGCTCGCCATATTGACATTGGCATTGACAGTCGATACCTTTCATTATGACAGGATCAGTTGGTGTAAGCCCCCAAGATCAAGGTGGGATGAGGGTGGGTAGGGTGCTACCATGTGGTTCAGTGGGTGGGTGTGGAGCGGCCATTGCGGTGGCTCGTCTGCCGTTTGACGATCTAAGTTTGCGCTCGGCTAGTGCCCGTCGTAAAGCACTAAAATCCGTAGACAAATTATTTACGTTGGTTGCGATTGTGGTCGCTTTGGTTGTTTTCTTTTTTCTTTATTTTTTTTTTGTTTTTTTTTTTTTTTTGACAACGCACGTTTAGGTGTGTTTTCTGGGCTTGACGGTTGGTCGGTGGGCGTGGCAGTGGCGCCCACTCTGGGTTGGGAGTCTGGCCCCATGTTTCGTACATATTTTCCAAAAAGGTCGGTGGCCATGCTGACGATCAAAACAGAGCACACAGTGGGTTGAGATAAGTGATGCTTGCTCAAATAATACAATTCTGATAAAGATTTAGGTGTCTGTGATCTACAGATCTCTTAATACGGTAAAACTTTGATTTATAACTTTTTTGAAGTTTCAGTGCTTTTTTATTTATATAATTTCCTTAGCTAAACCCTTATTTTCCGTTTGGTAGAAAATCAAGATTAACTTTGAAAAGTTTCTTTTGAATTATATGGTTTGGATCTTCTCCAATCAATTTATTGGCAATTAAGATTACTGTAACAAGAAATACCCAATAGGTGCCAATTTTTTTCTACAGATATTATTAGTTTGGGTTGTATAAAATCGATGTTTTGACGTAAACTAAATGGGCATGTCACGGCTATATTTTATGGTTCATAGGAAACATTTATGAAATGCTATCAATATTACTTTTGATTATTACTTAGTGATTCATAGACTCTGCAGAATTCATTTGTTCTGAAGGATATATTTAAGGAGATTTTTTTTTGAAGATCTTGAGAACTCAAATAGTTTCGGTACTGGGTAATATTTGTTCCACTGTGCTGGCCCGTGTTCCGTTGGTTACTACACAGTATCTCTTTTTTGCGACTGGTGGGGGGTGGGTGGTGGGTGTTTTGGGGGCGAATAGTTGCCGTTTGTCGATCGCCGTTTCGACTTGATTTAGTTTAGTTCGGTTTAGTTAGTGCAGGGATGGGGGTGGGGCTCCCCAACCCGCCAGCCGCACACTCTAAAAAAAAAAAAAAACAAAAACAAAAACAACATTCACACATTTCTTGAGTGACTTCGGCCTGTCTTATTTTTTGGAGCTCGCGAAGAGCTCAAAGTGAGTGAGCACTGGATTAGAGATCACACACACGTATCACACACGGTGTACTTTAATACAAACACACGAATAAACACACCGATCGGCAGTTAAAGGAGGTGGGACAATTACTTAATGCCGCGTTCGTTTGCCGTGCGGTTCTGAGTTCTCAGCTTTTCCGCTCTGATTTCTTGAGTGCCGCACTCGAAGATTTCGTTTTGCTAAGATTCGCCGTTATTCGCTTCGAAAGTGACATAACGGTAACGCTCCTTCTTCTCTCTTCACTCGCTGGAATATCCCTTTGAGACGGGAAGAAGACTCAAGCTCGGCTGGAAATTGAAAACTGGAAATTGCCAAAATCGACGGAAAGCTAAAAAAAAAAAGAGGCACAGAAACAAAAATAGCGGTTAGCTGGGCAGCGACGTCGGCCGCGACGCCGGCGCCGGCAGAGACTGGAAACAGACGTGAGCTTGGAGCAGCGTTCCATTTAAATCAGAACGGTTACGGGAATCGAGAAGCGACGGAGCAACGTCACCGCCGCCGATCGTCACCGTTAACAAAAAGTGTCAACCGACCGCTGGCAGCGCTTCAATTCAGCGTGCGCCGCTTAACGGTAACGGTCCTGCGACGCGATCGCTCAGCTTTCCAACCCTTCCAGTGTTTCGCGATCCTCCTTGCATCCCCCCATCCGCAGAAACAATCGAAAGACGCCAGGAAAGGCGAAAGCTAACGGTTCTTCCGGATCCGAGTGCATCTTTTTTTTTCATCAATTTTTAATCGTGGGTATCCTGAAAGTGAAAAACTAACAAAAAAAAAAAACTAAGGATTATCGGAACAGTGGAACAAAACGAGTTCAATGTGGAAGGATTTCGGTGGTGTGAATTTGTAAACAATCCCCTCTGATTTTCCATTTGCGATCTCCGATCCGTGTTGTTGTCATTATTTTTGGTGTTGTTTTCGTGGTAATTTCACCTTGCACGTCGTTATCTCAGTGGGCCACGAAGAAAGTAAGAGGGCGATCAGACAGAATCGAAATCGGGAAGATTACTTATGCCACAGGTTAGAGTTCTTCTGGGCCCAATCTGATCGATCGGATTCGCATGTGCGCTCCACTTTAGACCGCGCGTCTATATGTCAAAGTACACTGGGGGAAAAGTCGACCTCTTAAGAGGATAATAACAAAAATGATCATGAAAACAAAGACGACCTTGCCAAATTAGTCTTCCAAACTTATATAAAATGGCACAACTAAAGCTGGAAAAGACAATTTTTAAAAGCCAATGTTAAATAAAAAAGTGACAACGTTCTTATGGAGATGTTCATTTCGTAGGTTTTTTGATTGAAATGTAAATTAGGCTTTAACTGAAAAATGTTCAACACTTAATTATTTTTATTTTCTAATTTTTTCCTTTAAATATAAATATAAATATCGATAAATTTTTATTTCCATTTATACATAATTGTTATAAAATCTTTTACAAGGATACGTAAGCTAATCTGATTTTGCAAAATGAAACGGTTGATCACATTATCAAGTAAGATTTTTTTCGAGTGCTTATTTATAATCCCGTGAATCAATCTGTGCCGCACCTCTGTACGGTATCTGTAGCATGAATGCTTTAATTAGCGAAATTGTTTCGCGGTGCAAAAGTGTTTGCTTAACTGTTGTTACCATATGCAAAACGCTCACTTACACAGGGAACCGAATGTACCGTTAGCCTAGAACTAACGGCAACCCGTTATCTGTTATCGATCAGTCGATTGGCAGAGGGCTCTAGAAGTCTTGCGATTGCGCTGAGCCCACGGGCCAAATTCATCCATCATTGGGCATTTGGTTATAAGCAAATATGGGGCCCAACTCCTGATCCCCTAGGTTCGTCAATCAGTTCAGTCGGTAGCGCTCAGTTAATGGTTGGTGGATATTGCCCAATCATCGATACATGTGACAGACAGACTTACAGTCCAACTACCATAAAATGATAGGGAGCATATACCATATTATACCATCTATAATAGAAAGGAAAACATTTTAATACATTTCTTAAAATATATAACATAAAAAAAAAACATTTTTCAAATGATATCCCACGGGAAGGGATTTAACTTTAATATTAAAGTTAGGATCGTTTGGTACCTCAGATGTTTGACTGTCGTTATTAATTGCCCTGTTTAGCCGTGGGCTCTGACGTAGTCTTATCACAAGAAGGAAAACCAGAAGCAGCAACTAAGGCACAAGACGATGACGAGACTGACGGAGGAAACGAGACATTGATAGATCGCAATTCAATTAATCATCTTGCCGCCCCGGCTTGTAAAACAATGTCATCATTAGCACCCAATAGGCTCATCAGCGAACCGTAGGCCCGCCTGGTATTTCCACCCAGATTTTTCAGATTCAGACTCCGGCCACAATGCCAGCGATTCTTGTTCCTTTTTTCCCCCTTCAACTCCCCGAGATTTTCTCGTTTGCTTTCCGAGGAATGAATAAAAAAACAAAAAAATGAAATGCACGGCTTTTGACGCTTGACGACTTTTGCGATTATTTACTAAACGTGTTCATTTTGCAGTTGCTGCTATTTATTATTGATTATACGACTATTTAGCGTCGGTATATGTAAATATTTTGTTATTTATTAATTTTGTTCCACATAATATACCTACGACTGTAGTCCGTACAAACATATCTATATGCAAGAGTCGAGCTTCCCCGATTCTGCACGTAACACGGGGCTCTGAGGTCAGCTCTCTCTGGGGATGCACGTGGGGGTCAGCTGATCAGCTGATCAACGGATCAACGTGCCGTCGATCCTTCGACGATTTCGCCAAAAATACCCCAAATCACCATGAACTGGAGTCTGTGGGCTATCAATTAGTAAACGCTTTTATTGCCATATTAAATGCTCTGTTGTCTACTCCACTTGACGTCAAACATTGACTTGATTCATTTACATGATCATCGAATGTTTATCAGTTGTTATTGTCATTTGTGATTTGGGTTCGACTTGGGTTCGGCTTGATAAAGAGTGGGTCCATTTTATGGGTTTACGATGGGTTTTGGGTGTGGGTGTTTGAGTGATCGCGATATTTCCACTGATCTGTTAAAAGATCTTCCGCTTATTTCCCTATCTATGCTATTTATTTTGTATTACTGCGAATATCCTTATTTTTAAAGTTAAAGAAAACTTCCCAATTGACGATCCTTAATTACCGATTACCAGTAATTTCCGCAAAACTTATTGGCAGAATTTTCCACTCGAAAAGAATTCCAGGGGGCAAGCCCAAAAAAAAGCGTTAAAAAGATCGTTTGGCAATACACAGCGTCATCGAAATGTTTGTTCCGAATAAATAAATACATAAAAAAGGAAACACAATAAATGAAAAGACTTCCATTGAACGGCGTCATCGCCAGGCAGTCAGTGCTCGAAGAACGCGCCCAATAGACGATTTTATTTTTTATTGTTAACAAATTATTGTAGTCGTTGTTGTTGTTGTTCTTGCTGCTTTAGTTGCCATTGCTCATAGGGGCTATGAGCTATAGCCCTCATGGATCGAAACAAAAACAAGACTACTCCATAGATAATTTAATAGAAATTATACAGTAAGAACGATAATAATAATTAAAACTGTTGCAGAAAGCGTAGCTGCGAGCTGGAGAATCGTTATCAGCGATCACTTGACTTGAACAACGGGAATAAACAATTCGAATTGTCCCAATGTAATCAAGCGTGTAATGAGAAGACTCTACCGATACGAGGCGATAGGGAATGGGCGTTGGAAATAGAAAATAGAAACCACGGAGGTTCCAAACTGCAGAGAACTGCGTTCCGAGATTAGGCGATTCACGTGAATCGGCGGGGGAATCCACGATTCCCGAGTTCTACGCGCGTAAAGTCCACACGAACTACCCCAACATGAACTCATTAAGGCGAACACGCAGCCATCTTTATCTTTATGATATTGTAAGAACCACAAATCTGCACCACCAAACGTTTATCTTTATGATATTGTAAGAACTTTCCCCATCAATTGGCAATTAGCAACCAATCGGCTGCCTGACTAATGCTCTCCACCAATCGTATATCTTTATGATACCGTAAGAACCTGAGCCATCGGACATGAATAGAACTTAAGAGCTGATATGTCAAGTACTTTCATCATAGAGCTCCTTCGGCGGGGGGTTTAGATGACTCCACACCGTTTATCTTTATGATGTCCGCGCTTCAAGAACTCTAATCATTTTGCTAATGACTAAAGCCACCGCCAAACGTTTGACACCTGATCCGAGTTTTGTTTTTGGAACTCGGGCTTGTCAACTTGTATTTTTGTTTTGCATTCGCGATCGCTAATTGGCCGCCAAGTGCGGTACATTGCGAGTTGTCGGTTGACACCCACAGCAGCCCCCGAATAACCCTGGCCCCCGCGATCCCCAGACATTCGCACACTACACTACATTTTTGTAGATAAGAGTCCCATAACTTGGACTGCTGGGAGGGCAACGTCTGCGACGGTCGCTAATCGTTAGCGGACTACTTTGCACCGCGAGAAATCGTGGAAAATTAGCGGTATTGCCCTGGTCTCGGTGCCCGGCGATATGATTAGAAGTGTCAATAGGTGTAAGCCGGAGCGATGACGTCGTCTCCAACTCCTGAGCGATCCAGCGATCCCACGATGACGATCATGGGCGAAGGAGACACCTTTGATAGGGGAGCGCGTGCTTTTTTTAAAGGAATTCGGCTTGAGAATAGATCAACTTCACCGAAAGGGAAGGTACTGTACCTTGGTAGACCCAAAAACATATCGATATGAAACGTAGATCGATTTTACAGGTAAATTTGACCTGGCCGAAAAGAGTATTTCATGTAAAAACGATATGGGCTTTGCAAGACCTGAAATTTACATGGCCATATCAATTTTACATGTTTTTTTGTGATTTGGCTAAAGATCATCCAAGTTTTAGATAAGCTATTCAAATTGCTTAAAGAAGGTTACCATTTAAATTCACAAGTCTTGGGTGTTCAACCTTTTACTCCAGTAATACCACCATTAAACGCATAAGACCCGCTACTTTGGGCGGAGGGCATGGAACCGTATAGTCCGGTATCTGCTCTCTCCTATCGTACACATATAGACAACAACTAGAGCGACTGGCCAGCACTTGAGCAATCGCAATCAAGCTTCGATTAGCGGCGATACAACCATAAATAACGACAGACAACAAGAGCGAAGCGATCCCACCGAAACCCCAAAACACTGATCCACTGATTTCGATTCCGATTTCGATTCCCATTCCGATTCTGATTCTGATTTCGATTTCGGCACTCTCTGGAAACTCTGTCCTTTCAGGTAGCGCGACACCCCGACGAGCATGTCGCCGAATCGATGGATCCTGCTGCTCATCTTCTACATATCCTACCTGATGTTCGGGGCGGCGATCTATTATCACATCGAGCACGGCGAGGAGAAGCTGGCCCGCGCCGCCGAGTGGAAGGAGCAAGTTGATATCAACGGTGGGTGAGCTTCCAAAAGAAACCCTCAAAATCCCCATACCCCATATAGTCATAAGTAGCCGCGTGATCCGGATCGATCCACGACCATCGATCCATGAGCATGTGATCCCGCCACCAACTAAATGGTCGCCCACGACTTCGATAGAAAGTCTAGACCCATGTCGGATCGGTTGAAGCGTTGACACCCACTTGTTGAGGTTTCTCGACTCGTGGATCGTGGCTCGCGAAGTCTAGCTCAAGATTTTTGAATGGAACTTTTTGGGATAAAACGGAGCCATCTTAAGGTCCCAAGGGTTTTAAAAAAAGAATCCCCTTGGGGAAATATTGGAAAGTTATCATCTCTAAAATGGGATCTCTGGATGAAAAAAATTACAATTTTTGAAGTTGGATTTTTAAACTACTTTAATATGATTCCAAAATATATGATATTTTTGTTTAGAACTAAAATATATTATATTGGGCAAAGTAAGTTTTTGATTTTTATGATTTTTAAAATAGATGATCTTTTTGTTTATAAATAAAATACATTATATTGGGGATTAAACAAAGTAAGCAAGTTTAAGATCCCCCTCTTAAAGTATACATACATATGTAAAGCGCTATCCCAATGATATCTGGTTTTATTTTTTTTGGTAAAACGTGCGTAAATGTAGGAGGAAAGTGTGAGGTTTACGACTCAACAAGTCTGCCTTATAGACAACGCGACCTCTATATTCGGATTCGGACACATATCTCGATATATATATATATATATATCGGGGTGTGAGAGCGATTATATCTACGCTAAATCGAGCCGCAGTCTCGGATGTATTTATTTTAATGCCTCTTCAATTGCAATAAATCCGGATTTAAATAGCACATAAAATGTGCTAATTGTGCAAATAAATAACCCATAAACGCTCTAATTAGTAACCATCGACCCAAGACGTGTGTGGATCGTAACGGATTGAATCAGAGGCTTACATACCTGATATACGATCACCGATCGACCTAAAAGCCCCGCAATGGAGCGTAGGTCACTCGGCATTAGTCAAGGGTTCGATAAGCAATCGAGCACTTCGGAGGATACCAGATAGGCCCCTCTGAGTCCCCAACTAATTCCCCGGAATCCGCAATTGCATATGTAAGCAGGCAAAGCCACTGGACAAAGTCACCTTAATCACTCCCGACTTTGGGCCAAGCGAAACAACAGCACTCCAGTTGGTTAAAAGTTGGACAATCGCCAGCCGATGACTTTCAAGTGTCCACACAACCGCGGTGAGATTAAGTTTGAGCTATTGACACCTGATAAGGTGACCGGGCCAAGGGATCTCCCACGAAAATGGACAAGAAGGTGATTGATCAGTGGTTTGGAATGCACGGATTATTAACTTGGAGTTTGGCTTGGAGGCTATATTAATTTCTTATCTTTTTGGGTACTTAATATGTTCACATTTTGATCTGGATCTTCCTAACTTAACGCTTATAATACCACCGAAATTTTGCGAAAAAATGCATTGAGTCTCATGATATAATCGTTTAATTCAAAGTGATTGAAAACTTAGGCGATTTAAAGTTTTAGTTATGAGGCATTAATGCTTGCAAATTTATAATTTAAATAATCTCTGAGTAAACTTTGAAACAGGATGTGAGAATTAGGGAATTTAAAAATATTAATTATAACTTTAAGTACTTAAAAATAGTCACCATATAAAGTAAATACTTTTGTATTTCCGAAAGTTCGCCATCTGAGATCGTATCGATGGGACCAAGGTTCTGAAAGATCCTCGAGAAGGCATGCATCACTGACCTCGACCTCAGATGGCTTGATAATGCACTGAGTGATGACTTTCAGCCTCGCTGTGTCAGCTCTAATTAAATTAATTTATCAATTTGTTTGCCACAAACTTTTCCGGGCCGCACTCAATCACCGAGATAATCAGAGTCGAGAGTCGAGAGGACTTGCAAGAATTCGAGATAATGATCGACTTCTATGAACAAATTGCCGGCAATCAAGATCCCCAGTGGACCAACAAAGGCGATTAAATTGTGCCCGTCGCTCAGTGGTTCCACTATATGGCGGATATATAGTTGGACCTCACCACACTGTTGATGTTGATGGCTGTAGCTGTTAATCTCTGAATCTCTGAATTGCCCCCAATTGCGTCCCGTTGTGATCTGAACGATCAGAGATGTCAGAGATGAGATGACACCCGCTGCAAGTACCTTTGTTGGTGCCTCCGGACGCATTTATTGAATTATGCAATTCGTTAAAAGATTACCGGGTACTGGGCACATTTGGCATGGCATTTGCACAAGGCTCAGGGTTTATTGAATGATTGCAGCCGCTCGACTTCTCGACTTCTCTACTCGAGTCTGATGAACTTGGCAATAAAGGTTAGACAGCCGATCATGAAAATCCAAGTGTTTTTGCACTCGTTGTGATAACACAAAGCTGTGGGATCTCTAGTAGTTAGAGAGCATTTGAATTCGATCTATCAATCAGATCGATGGATTAATCAATTAGTGTAATAGCCATTCAATAGAATAGTCATTCAATAATAAAGTCATTCAAAAGATCAAAAATAAATGATAGATTACAACCAAACTTGATAATCCCTAGCTATTTTTAGAGTGTGCAATCATTTTTTGATTCAGTTATATAGCAACTGGTAGATAAGAACTACTCGAAGATTGTTTAATAGTGGTTTTAGAAATCCAACAAGGGCACTTAACGATCGATATAATAGTTTCTCAAATCCTTGTAGATTTTTCAGAAACTTTACTACGTGATCGTTTGCTAATCTCAAATCATTCAATCAATTGCGTAAACTTCCCGTCATTTAATTTATTCCCAGAACTCAAATCTGATCGAAAAAGCTCTACATTACTGACCTACAGCAAGATATGCCAAAGCTCTCTCGCCGGCCACGATCACAATTAATTTCCTTAATAAATATCTTTGCATTGAGACCGACGGGGATCGTTCATCCAGCGCATTTCAATTAACCAGAGCAACATCGTCCGGGTCAGGTCATGATCGTGGTGATTGCCCATTGAGATCGGTGCACGGAGAAAAAATCAATTTGGGTTTTTCAATTTTAATCCGTTCTGGAAATCGTATACAAAAGCGTGCCTTGTTGGGTAGGATTTTGTTGTGGGCGGTAATATCGGAAAAATGTTGTTTGCATTCTTTTTGAATAGCAAAATTCCTTTCTGGGGGTGATATATCAGCTATACCCATATTTCTGTTGTGTCGGCCAAGAAACTCTTTTTTTTTGGAAATTCGGGATTTCGGTTTTTGACAAAAACAGGAATTTTTTCTTTTGGTTTTTTTGCTGTAACTTGGCCAAAAATGGTTCTACGCCAAAAATACATACTGTTTTGAACAGATAACAAAATATAAATAAATATAATAAATAAATCCATGACACTTTCCGTGTGAAATAATAAAATTTTCCCCAATTTTCAATTTTATTTATAAGGGGGTACATCATAATTTTTTACGAAAAATGAAAAAAAATAAAATGTTCAGGCTTCAATGCCAATCGATTGGAAATTTAATAACGAGTTCAGAAAGGTATGACAATCCATATTTGGATTAATATTTCTATTGTTACGGTCAAACAACGAATTATTTTTTTGCGAAAAATTGAGATCTGGGTTTTTGGTAAAAATAGGAATTTCTCCTTTTTCTTTTTTTTCTGTAACTTGGCAGAAAAAGCTCTTAGACTAAAAATACATACTGTTTAAAAAAATTCCCTTGCAAAGAAAAAAAAATGTTATTTAAAAAAAATTTGAAATCTAATAAGTAGCACCTCTAAAAAAATCGTATCACTGTAATCGGATCAACGACCAGTCCGAGTGGCAATTGTTTTAGTGCAAAATATAGCACGCTGGGGGAAATCGGGGGTTAGCCAGTGACGATCAGTGGATCTCTGAAAACGTAACGGTTTTCTTTTATGCCCATTGTTTGGAAAGCGGAAGGTTAGCCACCGGTCGCACATTTACATCCGGATCGGATTCGGTTGGACACGTGAACGACAAAGGGGGAAAATTAAAATTGATTTGATTTCACGCTCGATCGGTCATGAAAGTTCACTCTTCTGATCATCTCCTTTGACTTTTTGCACAGAATATCTTCTGGATGAGCTGGCCGACAAGAACCGGACCACCCAGAACGAGATTCTCGAGCGGATCTCGGACTATTGTGGCAAACCGGTGACCTTGCCCACGCAAAATGATACGCCCTACACGTGGACCTTCTACCACGCCTTCTTCTTCGCCTTCACCGTCTGCTCAACGGTGGGCTATGGCAACATATCGCCGACCACCTTTGCCGGACGGATGATAATGATAGCGTACTCGGTGATTGGAATCCCCGTCAACGGAATCCTCTTCGCGGGGCTGGGTGAATACTTTGGGCGCACGGTAAGTAAATGTAACTTAAAAAGCTAACTAACCCTATCTAAACTAATAAAATAGTACCTATAAAAAACGATCAGTAGCAAAATTCACACAGAAAAAATTGACAAAAAAAATCTAATAATCTATATATGTTATATCCCGCCAGTTTGAAGCGATCTACAGGCGATACAAAAAGTACAAGATGTCCTCGGACATGCACTATGTTCCGCCGCAACTGGGATTAATCACCACCGTGGTTATCGCCCTGATTCCGGGCATAGCCCTCTTCCTGCTGCTGCCCTCGTGGGTGTTCACCTACTTCGAGGACTGGCCCTATTCCATTTCGCTGTACTACAGCTATGTGACCACGACCACGATAGGTTTTGGTGACTATGTGCCCACGTTTGGAGCTAATCAGGTGAGACTCACTACTAAGATTTTCGAAAGAATGGAATACCTAAATCAGTGGTGGCCAGCAGAATTTGACTGCTTGACAGCGTATGTGAGCGTCGAAACGCTAGCAGCGCAGCGGCAGAGAAATTTATATCCCGTGGGCCCTGATTTAAATGTATATATCTAAAACTTTTTATTTTCTTTATAGCCTCGCGAGTTTGGCGGCTGGTTCGTGGTTTATCAGATCTTTGTGATCGTGTGGTTTATCTTCTCCCTGGGCTATCTGGTCATGATCATGACATTTATCACTCGGTAGGTAATGGGCTGCATCGAAATCCATCGCATGTCCAGGGGTTCGCCTCGTTTCGTGTCCTTTGCATGATCTAACCCAACTTGTATTTCTCATCCATTTAACATCGGGCATTCGGCATGAACAGGGGACTCCAGAGCAAGAAGCTGGCGTACCTGGAGCAGCAGTTGTCCTCCAACCTGAAGGCCACTCAAAATCGCATCTGGACAGGCGTCACCAAGGATGTGGGCTACCTAAGGCGAATGCTCAATGAGCTCTACATCCTCAAAGTGAAGGTAAACGACACTCGTCATCCAAGTCAACTCACAAATGGGCTAGCACTCAGTGTTTACAAATCCCGATTCTGTTTCGGAATGGGATAGCACTATATAATACTAAATTAGTCATGCATCTATGAATTGCAATAACCTGGGGATTTTCAAGCCAGAATTATACCAACTAATTACTTTATAATACATACATATATGGGCAATAACATATAGAGTAATAACAATTTATATTTATTTCATTTACACTTAAAACTTCAAATAATAATGAAAACTGGGAATTTTAACATAAATATATACTAACTGGGTTTATTTTAAATAAGAATTAAGATTAAAGCTTGTCTTCGATGTGATTATGCGTCCCAGACGTCCTAACCATTGATCTTGCAAAGAGATTTCCATTGGGAATACCTTCAATGTTTCGTGTCCGACTAAGCGGTATTCAATATTCCCAATCCTAACCTCAAATCTCATATAGCCGCTGTTCTCCGTTCTAGTTTTGTCGAAAGGGAAATAGAAAGAAGTCGAAGAATAAGGCTAAGACTGAGCAGAAAAAGAAGAAGAGCGGCCGAAGTAAGTAACTACCAGGGATTCCCCAGTGGACCGATTTCAAGAAGGCATATTTAGGATATAGTGCTAGCCCAGAATAGACCGACAGACAGAGGATTAGATTACACACAGATTAGAGCTTGAAACTATTTCTTGATATTAAATATGTGCTTTCCCTTGAAAAGATTGATGTTATCGAATTGATATTGTGTAAATATCGAGAATATCGATAATATATTGACAGTTTTCTTGAAAACATTAATTTTATCGGGAAAATATCGAGAATATCGATAATTTTCAAGCTCTACCACAGATAGAGGTGAAAAGACTAATTCAAACTATTCTCTTTACATGTTCAACACACCAACCAACACTCCACACTCCTAAAACTGATCACACAAATGGACTATTACATGGGGTTTTTGGATCTCAAACCTATTTCCTATAAACTCCGTTCCTATATCGAATTAACCCTCCCAGCCCGTGTACACCGACATAGATATCGCCTACACCCTGCCCCGCTCCAATTCGTGTCCGGATCTGAGCATGTACCGCATAGAGCCTGCCCCGATTCCCAGCCGGAAGAGAGCCTTCTCGGTGTGCGCCGACCTGGCTGCCGCCCAGCGGGAGGCGGGCACAATGGTGCACGCCAGCTCGGACACGGAGCTGAGCAAGCTGGATCGCGAGAAGACGTTCGAGACGGCGGAGGCGTACCGCCAGACCACCGATCTGCTGGCCAAGGTGGTCAGTGCTCTGGCCACGGTGAAGCCACCGCCGGCGGAGGCCGAGGATGCTGCTTTGTACGGTGGCTATCACGGCTTCTCCGACTCCCAGATCCTGGCCAGCGAATGGTCCTTCTCGACGGTGAACGAGTTCAGCACGCCGCGTCGCCCACGCCAACGTGCCTGCTCCGATTTCAATTTGGAGGCGCCGCGCTGGCAGAGCGAGCGACCACTGCGCTCCGGCCACAACGAGTGGACGTGGAGCGGCGACAACCAGCAGATCCAGGAGGCCTTCAATCAGCGCTACAAGGGCCAGCAGTCGAACGGAGCAGCCATGGTCCATCTGGAGCCGGATGCTTTGGAGGAGCAGCTGAAGAAGCCATCGCCGCCGGGAGCAGCGGGTCGCGTCAAGAAGTTCTCCATGCCGGATGGCCTGCGTCGCCTGTTCCCCTTCCAAAGGAAGCGACCCTCGCAGGATTTGGAGCGCAAGTTGTCGGTGGTTTCGGTGCCCGAGGGCGTCCACTCGCAGCAGGCACGATCTCCGATGGATTACTACAGCAACACGGTCACAGCGGCCTCCAGTCAGTTTTATTTGCGCAACGGACGTGGTCCTCCGCCGGCCTTCGAATCGAATGGCAGTTTGGCCAGCACCGGCGGCGGGTTGACCAACCTGGGTTTCCAGCTGGAGGATGGGTCGACTCCACTGGGCGGCGGAGGAGCAGGAGGAGCCTATCAGCGGAGGGCTCCAGCTGGAAAGCGACGACGCGAGAGCATCTACACGCAGAATCCGGCGCCCTCCGCTCGCCGGGGTAGCATGTATCCGCCCACTGCGCAAGCGATGGCCCAAATGCAGATGCGACGCGGCAGCCTGGCCACCAGTGGCTCCGCTGGTTCGGCGGCCATGGCAGCGGTGGCCGCTCGTCGGGGCAGCCTCTTCCCAGCCACCGCATCCTCGTCGGTAGGATCCATGGCTCCGCGTCGCAGCAGCATCTTCTCGGTGACCTCCGACAAGGACATGAATGTCCTGGAGCAGACGACCATTGCGGATTTGATACGCGCTTTGGAGGTGGTACACACCCATGCCGTGCTGGATGAACAGCAGCAGCAGCAGGCGGCGGCGACCGCAGGTGGAGGAGCATCATCCAAGGGCAGCCGTAAGCAGCGCAAGATGGGCAATGCTGGTTTGGATCCACCGCAGCTGCCGCCCATCCTTTCCCTCTTTGCCGGCGATCAAACGCGTTCGCTGCAGGCGGCGGCGGCCAATCGGCTGTACGCTCGTCGCTCCACCATTGTTGGCATATCACCCACCCAGGGAGGAGGAGCAGCCGGGCCGCCGCCCAGCTACACCGAGCGAGCCGGAAGTCAGAGCGCCACTTCCGTTTCCGGTCCCTCGTCAAATGCAACAGGAGCAGCAGCAACAGGAGCAGCAGCAACAACAACAACTGGGCAGGGCAAGTTCCGTCGTCGCTTCAGCGTGAGGCCGACTGCCCTGCAGATTCCACCTGGACAGGCGCCGCCACCAGGTGCCAATTTGATGGATTCGTCCTCGCAATCGGCGCTCCAGCGACGCCTCTCGCTGCGTCCTTCGCCGCTGGCCCGCGAACTGTCGCCCACCTCGCCGCCCGGCGGAACGGCCAACGAGGAGTCGGGAGTCAGCGGTACGTCCGCCCAGCGGCTGTTGCCTTTGAACGCCGCCACCAGGCCGAGCACCAGCAGCACCCACTCGCCGCTCTCGAGGATCGTGCAGATCTCGCAGGCGCAGCGCAAGAGCAGCATGCCCAGCACGGCGGCGGGATCGGGATCGGGTGCGGGTTCCGAGAAGTAGTTTCCTTGATAGTTCTGTAATCCATTAGATGTATTTGCCAACCTCTCGTTTATCGTCCATGTCCAAGGGGATTGTTTGCATCCCGTTTATAGTCGATAAGGCTGCCAAAAGTCCCTAGTTGTTATTATAATATTACCTATAACCCATTTACAAGCGTATATCCAGTTATCCTAGTGTTATGTATTTTTAAAACTATCTCTCTCTCTCTATTGTTATCCTGTATTTATACCCATCTGTATCTGCATCTATATCCTAATCTATATATATGTATATTCCTTTTATGTATCTTGCTAAGAAGGGGCTTATATGAACAAAACAATCCACATGTTTTCAGGCATTCGATTGGGACTCGAAAAGGGATCTCGATACGGATGTCATTTTCCATTTAGCTCTTAGAGTGACTTCATTTCCCCAAACATTCCACATGCTGTTATATGTACAATAAAGATAATCTGCGAAAATACAAACTGGCTTTTGAAATACTTAAAAAGCGTATAACTTTGCTCTACAGATTTTCAAACATTTGTAACTAGCTTTAAAAAAAAAAAACTATAACGATTAGCAAAATTTGAATTTTCTTTTATGCATAAATAGCATCTTTTAATTTATGTACCTATAATATAAAGTTAAAATGATTTTTAAAATTTCAATATCCAAAAAAGAACCTACTTTTATTTAATTAACTAAGTAAAAAAGGTAACTAATTTCTAAATTTACCTTGGTGAAATATTAAAAAAACGGTAAAAAAAAATATTAAGTCTAAGTTTTAATTTAAAAAGCGACGGAGAAATGTTAAACATATTTGAATACGTTACAAATAACCTATTAAATTTGAACCTAAGCATTCAACAAAAACAAGGCATTTAATAAATCGAAGTAGTTTGATTGCAGAGATCTAAGACTGTGCTGATTTATTTGTCACTAACAAGATATTTATTTTCGAAACGGGTTCCAAACGCGCGCCCACTTATCGCACTCTATCGATAGTCGCGACCAGCCGACAATCGATACCCCAGCCATTCGCAGTTGGCCCGCCAAGGTCACACTGAACCCGGATTGTTGTTGTTTTGCTTTGCTTATAAATTGCTGGATATTTCCATATTAGTGCTCATTTTTTGTTGTTCCCGCAAGCGAATTGTCGCTCTCCAGTAATCCAGATCCACTGCAACTCGATCCCCCCGATAGCCGGAACAAAGTGCCCGATACTCGCCAACGACGCAATTGTGATTTGGCAATGTTATCATTGTGACCCATCCAATTGAAGAGCAACAACAACAAATAACCGAAGTCAGCGGTCAAAATGCAGCGCCTGCACTTTCCTCTGCTGGCGTCGCTGCTCCTGCTCCCCGGGATTCTCGGCCTGTCGCAGGTGTCCGCCGAGGAGGAGGTCAACATTGTCCACTATCAGCCGGAGCAAGTGCATCTGGCCTTTGGAGGTGAGTCCATCATCGCTTTTGGCATTATGTAAATTACCCACCTGCACTGTTGCATTTCTATTATACACGGGGAAAAAATAGTATAGTATTTGCATTATTCTAAATCGGGTTCTAGCACGGGTTCAAATCCCATGGCTGCCCTACGATTTTTTTTTTATTTATGGCTACTATTTTAAAATTTTATTATTATTATTATAAATTGTGTTTGATTGGGGTTCAAATCCCATGGCTGCCCTACGATTTTTTTTTTATTTATGGCTACCATTTTAAAATTTCAAAAATTTCATTTTGCTATGTTTATAAATATTTTTTGAACTTCCGCCATCTGGTTACTAAACATTTTTAAATGTTTATTAACTTTTCTTTATCTGTAAAAGCGACGATTGTAGAGTGCGCAATTCCCAGGGCTTTTATCGAGTAATATCAGTAATTTTCCCCTCAATACCGCACAGATTCACTCCCTATATAAGTAAATCATTGTGTTTGCTTATCAGAAGGGTTGGATAATTACAAATGCCATTTTATAAGATTGCTTTAGATGCCGACAAAATATTTATTTGCTTAGGCCCTTAAAAATGCCTTTGCCCCCCAAAATAAAATCCAATCCAATCCGTTATGAATGCTATCGAATTTCTCAAGTGATTAAGCATTTTTATATAATAAACAAATTGTAACAGTAAGCATTGTTGGTTACTAATTATTCAAGAGCTTATTGAATATTTGTTAATTTTAAAATAAAATATGTACAAAAATTAAGAATTTTAGAATTTACATTATCTGACAAGTATAATATAATTTATTTATTTTATCACTCATCATTATTTGTAAATTCGACTATCAAATCAATGTTATGTTCGGAAAATTGCGAACAAAAACCATGGTACATACATGTATTCCATTGGGAAATCTTTTAACAAATGAAATAAGTAATTTTAATGAGCCATCGTAAATATGGTCGTGTTCAACCTTAAACTTGAACGCTGTGTAATGTGATTGGCGAAAAAAATCGAATGAGATTGAGGAAACGTGAGCCGCTTTGGCAGCATTTTCGTAATCAGGTGACTCCCCCCAAAATCGCGTTAATCCCCATTATCTGGTGCAGCTATGTTCTACGATAACATGGACATTGCAAACTTATAAACCCTGAAATGCATTCGAAAGAGTCATAGACTTTGCCTCCCTGTGGGGCCTCATTTTCCGATAAGGGCGATCGTCACTCGACCATTTGTGCTTTGTGTTCTAATTTCTTCTGGGGAAGCGATAAGAAAACAAAAACAAAAACAAAAGAGCCTCGCATCAAAGCAAAAATAATAGATTATTCAACAATAACATTTGTTCATAAATGTTTTTACGACCCCGCTCCCGTTGCAAACTCAAGACCAATTTGGCAGAATCTACTTGAAACAAGGTTTTTAAAAAGCTTAATTAATTGATTGGATAACTAAATAAACATTTCTTTTACATAGAATTTTTGATTGAATTTACAAATATTGTTGTTTGATCGGTAAAATTAATCAGTATTTATGCCAAATTTGTTTGAAACCGTAGAGCAGATTACTTTCTTCCCTTTATTTGATTCGCACCCACTTTTGGCAAACCGAAATAGCTCAAGTTTGTTTTTCTTTTCCGCTCCCCCGTTGCCCGACATCCGCTTTGCTCTGGACCAGAACACACCGATAGCGAGATAGTCGTCACTTGGTCCACGCGCAGCCTGCCGCCGGATCAGGAAGTGGGTGCGCCCAGCGTGGTGGAGTACGGCCAGCTGGTGGCCGGACAGGCCAGGCTCACCCAACAGGCCAGTGGCTCGGCCACCAAGTTCGTGGACGGCGGCCACAAGCAGGCCACGCAGTTCATCCACAGGGTATGCCGGAGATGCCAACCGATTTGAGTAGGTCGATTTATGGGAAAGTGGAGGGAATGCAATCCGGTTTGAAGGACCATTTTTAGTTATATATTAGGTAATTGTTTTGTGTTTTCACTTTACGTTCTGTTTACTTATCTTGGACACACAGAAGATAAATTCGTCAGTTTGTACATTACAAACAGTGGTTTTGCTCTAGGTATTCATTTGCTACAACTTAACTTTTTTTTAACGAACAATAGGTCGATTTATTTTGCATTTCTTTTAATAAAAATATTTATTTTGCTTGAAAATCTAGAGATTAAAGAACAGCTTAACAATATTAGAAATTGTTGATATTAAAGTAGGCTGTCATTTAAAATGTTAGAGTACTAGAATAGGTTTTCCAACTAAATTCGAAGAATTTTCTAAGAAACAAGTGGTATTAAAATAAAGGAATTCATTTCATTAAAATAAATAGGCACTACAGCACAATTAATGTCAATAAAAAAATTATAGAACCAATGTTTATTTTGCTTTAAAGTCTAGAGATTACAAACTTAGAAGTTGTTGATAGATAAAAAAACTAGGTTGCCATTTAAACCATGAATTAGAGAAGTATAATTGGTTTTCCAACTATTTTCCAAGATTGTTTTAGAAAAAGTTTTCAAAAGATTGCATTGCATATCCGTTTATACAACCATTAAATCGACCCACTCCAAAATCAGCTTCGAGAAATCAGAGAAAGAAAAGAACTCACCGTTTTACCCCGCTTAGGTGACGCTTAGGGATCTAGAACCGAATGCCACGTATGCCTACCATTGCGGCAGTGCCCTTGGCTGGTCGGCGATATTCCAGTTCCGCACGGTTCCCTCTGAATCCTCCGACTGGTCGCCATCGCTGGCCATCTACGGGGATATGGGCAACGAGAATGCCCAGTCCCTGGCCCGATTGCAGGAGGAGACGCAGCGCGGCATGTACGATGCCATCATCCATGTGGGTGACTTTGCCTACGACATGAACTCGCACAATGCGCGCGTGGGTGATGAGTTTATGCGTCAAATCGAGACGGTGGCCGCCTATCTGCCGTACATGGTGGTGCCCGGCAACCACGAGGAGAAGTTGTGAGTAGGAGAATGGGGTTCCCAGGAGAGCAGGCTCTAATCGTTAATGTGTTGTAGCAATTTCTCGAACTATCGGGCCCGCTTCAGCATGCCGGGAGGCACGGAGAACCTGTTCTACAGCTTCGACCTGGGACCAGTTCACTTTGTGGCCATCAGCACGGAGGTCTACTACTTTCTCAACTACGGACTCAAGCCGCTGGTCTTCCAATTCGACTGGCTGCGCGAGGATCTGGCCAAGGCCAATCTGCCAGCGAATCGAGCCAAGCGTCCCTGGATCATCATCTATGGCCATCGGCCCATGTACTGCAGCAACGAGAACGACAACGACTGCACCCACTCGGAGACGCTCACTCGCGTCGGATGGCCCTTCGTCCACATGTTTGGACTGGAGCCGCTGCTCTACGAGTTCGGCGTGGACGTGGCCATCTGGGCGCACGAGCACTCGTACGAGCGACTCTGGCCCATCTACGATTACGAGGTGCGCAATGGAACGCTGAAGAAGGACTCGCCGTACGAGGATCCACGTGCTCCGGTGCACATCGTCACCGGATCCGCCGGCTGCAAGGAGGGCAGGGAGCCGTTCAAGGGCAAGATTCCCGAGTGGAGCGCCTTTCACAGTCAGGATTACGGCTATACGCGGCTCAAGGCCCACAATCGCACTCACCTGCACTTTGAACAGGTGTCGGACGACCAGAACGGCGCCATCATCGATGAATTTTGGCTGGTGAAATCCAAGCACGGCAGCTACCAGAATTAAACACACTCTAATCTGATTCGAATCAATCCAAAGCTAAAGGAGTCTCCAGGCAACATCACGCATCAATAGCAACTGGCAGTATTAGTAGCGCACATTCGCATTCGCACCTGAATCGATCACAAAACTATAGCAATAAGCCTTCCTATCGGAATATCTCAGCCCCAGACACGAAACAAACTACTGTTTTTTACTTAGCCAATTTTACAATCCCAGCATTTAAAACGAGCAGTTGCGGAGATCTTTGAATTTATTCTTAGGCTTCACTCTGTTTTACATCGGTTACTCGGTTTCTGCATGGTGGAAGTGATTTAGATTTATTAATAATATATTTAAAAGGGTTTTTATCCTACAATTGATTGTTCTAAAACAATGTTATATCTTAACTTTACAGAGGTTCGATTGTTTTTCCATGGTTCGGGACCTTAAGGGACCTTGCCTTTTTATGAACTTTTAATATTATTCCTTAGATTTGATCATTTCCATTTTAAATCACTTTAAAAGGGTTTATATCCTACAATCGATTGTTCTAAAACAATGTTCTATCTTAACATTACAGAGGTTACATTGTTTTTCCATGGTTTGGGAACTTAAGGGACCTTGCCTTTTTATGAACTTTTAATATTATTCCATTGTTTTAATCATTTCCGTTTAAATAAACTTGGTATCACAATGATTAAGGAAATGGATGATGATTAATATATCTTTTATGTTTTGCTTTTTTATACAAAAAGTATTCAAGTATTCCACTGCTTTCTATTCAGATCCGAGTACCAGGTGTTTTATAAGTCCATGTACACTGAATGTATTTAAACACGTGTCATCTTCGCAATAAATGTCTTGAACCTTTAATTGTTTTAATTGCGTGGGCAAAAGTATATTTTAAGATTTTCTTAATTTAGATAATATTTCCAATTCAGTAGCTACAATGTAATTCGCACTTTTTACGGTATCATATTAATTTGTGGCGCCTTTGGTGGCAATAAATGGTTGTAAATACGTGGCATCCATAGTGTTGAATCCCCAAGTTAATCAGTGTGCTCCTGCAGAAAGCGTGCTCGACATGGTCGTCACCTGGAACACCCGCGACAACACCAACGAATCGATTTGCGAGTTCGGCATCGAAGGACTGCAACAGCGAGTGAAGGCGACCAAGATGCCCACGAAGTTTGTGGACGGCGGAGCCGAAAAGGCCACTCAATACATTCATCGCGTGAGTAACTTCGCACCCAAGAGCCCTCAGATTGTTTCATATGTTTCGATATAGTTCGCTTAAAATTTAACTTGAGCAAGAGAAATATTTAAAAGGTTAACATATTTAACGTATCAAAAATATTATCCATAGATTGTCTGTATATACAACCTTTTTTGTTATAGAGAAATTTTCAATTCATATATCAAGCATTAATATCTAATATCTTTATCAATATCGCCACTTGGTGGTTCTTCAAATTAAATAACAAATATTTTTATTTCAATTTTAAATTAATGATCATCATTTTCCGACTGCTGTTTTTTTTCTCAATAACTTTTAATCAGTTAATATAAGACATTCGAAACATAAGATCTTAAGGTCTTGAGGGCTCCACTAGGAACACCACCCCCAATCTTAACATCAAACCTGAACTTATCCGATCGCAGGTGACGCTGGCGCACCTGAAGCCGAACACCACCTACTTGTACCACTGCGGCAGTGAGTTGGGCTGGTCCGCCACCTATTGGTTCCGGACACGATTCGAGCACAGCGACTGGTCGCCCACGTTGGCCATCTACGGGGACATGGGCGTGGTCAATGCCGCCTCCCTTCCGGCGCTGCAACGCGAAACGCAGATTGGCCAGTACGACGCCATCATCCACGTGGGAGACTTCGCCTACGACATGGACTGGGAGAACGGGGAGGTGGGCGACGAGTTTATGCGCCAGGTGGAGACCATAGCCGCCTATGTGCCCTATATGGTGTGCGTGGGCAACCACGAGGAGAAGTAGTAAGTGGTCTATTAAAAACCAAGGAAGTTGTTACAAAATTCTAGAAATGCCTTTTGCCTTGAGATTTTAACTAATATTTTAAATATTTTAAACTTCGAGCTAGTTAATTTTGAAATTTTTATTATATTCGTAACTTGTAGAGCAAAAGTTTATATTATATAAGAAAGTAAGTAACAGTTAGACGAAATTATTACCGATCCTTTAAAGTATATAAACCTTTACAGATTTTGTAAAAGTGTTAATACTATTTTGTAGAAATTATTAATACCCATCGAAAAGTAAAAGAACTTTTTAATACGGACCATTGACTAAAAAGTTATGAACAAATAATGAGCATTTTCCGAGCCTACCAAGCAACTGCTTGCTTTACTGCTTGCATAAATCCATCTCTTTCGCACTTCAGGGTAGTTGATAGGCTAGTTACTCGAATAAAGCGATCTTTCTTATTTAAATGTATTTAAAAATATGTTAAAAACATTATAGTATAGACATTAATATGTGCTATTTAAAAGATAGGTAACTTTCAAGTTTAGTAACGATTTTCGTGAATCTGTCTTGTGCCCAGAAAGTCTAATAGTAGGATTTTCCCGTTTGATCCCACAGCAACTTCTCGCACTACATTAATCGCTTCAGCATGCCGGGCGGATCACAGAACATGTTCTACAGCTTCGACCTGGGACCGGTGCACTTCATCGGCTTCAGCACGGAGGTCTACTACTTCACGCAGTTCGGGATCAAGCAGATTGTGATGCAGTACGACTGGCTGGAGCGGGATCTGATCGAGGCGAACAAGCCGGAGAACCGGAAGAAGCGCCCGTGGATCATCACCTATGGCCATCGGCCCATGTACTGCAGCAATGACAACGACGACGACTGTGCCAATCACGAGACCATCGTCCGCAAGGGACTGCCCATGCTGGATTTCTTTGGACTGGAGCCGCTGTTCTATCAGTACGGCGTGGATGTGGAGTTGTGGGCCCACGAGCATTGCTACGAGCGCATGTGGCCAATGTACAACTATACGGTGTTCAATGGATCGCTGGCGGAGCCGTATGTGAATCCCGGTGCCCCGATTCACATTATTTCGGGGGCCGCTGGCAATCACGAGGGCAGGGAGCCATTCTTGAAGCGCATGCCCCCGTGGAGTGCCTTTCACAGCCAGGACTTCGGCTATCTCCGGCTGAAGGCCCACAACCGCACCCATCTGTACTTTGAGCAGGTGTCCGATGACAAGAAGGGCGAGGTCATCGATCGCTTTTGGGTGATCAAGAACAAGCATGGACCGTACGATCCCATTTCCACTAACGATCTCAACTGAAAACTTGTGATATTTACCACAATCTATGCTGAAGTATTTTTAAGTCGGACACAAGCAACCAAGCAACTGTATTAGAAGTACTTAGCCATAACTATATATCTTTTAAAACGTATACATAATACCCATGACTATAAACATATTACTAAATGTAACCGCAATATACACAAATAAATTAGGCCACCGATGAGTGACAATGATTATGAGAATGTGGCATTTTGGATTTTTATAATCTTAAGAATTAAATATACCTATAGTTACTACAGATACTCGTTGAGTGAAGTATGTTGTATTGGTCGGAAAGTATGTAACAGTTATATATATACTAATATTCTTCTGTATGAACGCTGATAACTCGGAAACTACAAAAGCTAGAAAGTTGGGATTAGCCACATATGTTATTGGGCTTCCTACGCAGCTCAAGTTTATTTCAGTCGAGCGCCACGCCCACATTCGCCTTAAACGACCTTTGACCTTTTTAAATGCAATTTTGTTGTTTTTATTAATAGCTTTCAAAATGTAGAAGAAATTTGTCAAATCGGACCATTTATTAAAAAGTTATGGGCAAATAATGGAATTCAATTCAACAATTCTTGTTTTGGGATATACAATTAATATGAAGATTGGGGATAAAAAAAAATAGCATATAAATAGACGAAACTATAATTCCCATTGCTGAATTTTGTTACAGATAACCTCCGTGACATTGTGGTGACCTGGTCGACGCGCAGCTCCCCCAACGCCTCGGTGGTGAGGTACGCCCAGAACCATCTCGGCGACAAGCAGATCACGGTGAACGGCACCTGGCAGCGATTCGTGGACGGCGGCAAGAAGGCTCGCAGCCAGTACATACACACGGCGGAGCTGAAGGATCTGGATCCGGCCACCTGGTACCAGTACTCATGCGGCAGTCCCCTCGGTTGGTCGGCGGTGTTCAGCTTTAGGACGCCGCCGCCGGGCGAGAACTGGTCGCCCTCGCTGGCCATTTTCGGTGACATGGGCAACGAGAATGCCCAGTCGATGGGCCGACTGCAGCGGGACACGGAGCTCGGGATGTACGATGCCATCATCCATGTGGGTGACTTTGCCTACGACATGGACACCGAAAATGCGGCCGTGGGCGATGCCTTTATGCGGCAAATCGAATCGGTGGCCGCCTATGTGCCCTACATGGTCTGTCCCGGGAATCACGAGGAGAAGTAGTGAGTAGTGGAGGGAGCCCTGAGAAGATTCCTGTATCTGTATCATACGATTTTCTATCTCCGCACAGCAACTTCTCCAACTATCGTGCCCGCTTCAATATGCCCGGCGAAACGGACAGCCTGTGGTACAGCTTCAATTTGGGACCCGTGCACTTCGTCTCCTTCTCCACGGAGGTCTACTACTTCCTCGGCTACGGCTTCAAGCTGCTGACCAAGCAGTTCGAGTGGCTGGAACGCGACCTCGCCGAGGCCAATCTGCCCGAGAATCGGGCCAAGCGGCCGTGGATCATCACCTACGGCCACCGACCGATGTACTGCAGCGATGACAAGGAGTACGATTGCAATGCCCAGCTGGAGACGTACATACGGCAGGGTCTGCCCATGCTCAAGTGGTTCGGATTGGAGGATCTGTTCTTCAAGCACGGCGTCGATGTGGAGTTCTTTGCGCACGAGCACTTCTACACACGCCTCTGGCCCATCTACGACTACAAGGTCTACAATGGCAGTGCGGAGGCGCCGTACACGAATCCCAGGGCTCCGATCCAGATCATCACCGGATCCGCCGGCTGCAGTGAGCAGCGGGAGCCCTTCTCGCACGATCTGCCCGCCTGGAATGCCTATCACAGCAATGTAATTTAGTTAAGATGGGGAATTTTGAAGACCTTAATAACCTATCACCTATAATCTCTTGCAGGACTACGGCTACACCCGTTTGAAGGCCCACAACGGCACCCATCTTCACTTCGAGCAAGTGTCCGACGACCAGGACGGCGCCATTGTGGACTCCTTCTGGGTGATCAAGGACAAGCATGGCTCCTATCCGCCTCCCCAATGAGATTAAATACCGATACTCTCTACTTAAAACTGACTTATATATGATCTGTTTTGTTTTATAGCACATTTTAATAAAAATAAAGTTAGAAAATAATAAAGTTATCGAACAAAAAAATAAATTTCATAATTTCAATTAAATTTATATGTGACTTTTTTTGTTTTATAGCATCTTTAAAGAAAATTAAAGTTAGAAAAAAAATGCTATATTCTCATATAAATTCTATAATTCCAAATAAATTTGACCCTTGATTTTTTTTGTTTTATAGCATCTTGTAATAAAAATAAAGTTATTAAAGAAAAAGAAAAAATTCCATATTCCATATAACCTCCATAATTTCAAATAAATTTATATGTGATTTTGTTTTGTTTTATAGTATATTTTAATAAAAAATAAAGTTAGAATCAAATAAAGTAATCGAAGAAAAGGAATAAATTCCATATTGTTCCATTCCAATTATATATTGACTTTTTTTGTTTTATAGAATCTTTTAATAAAAATAAAGTTAGAAAAAATAAAGATTTCGGAGGAAAAAAATAAATTCCATACTCCATATAAATTCCATATTTCCAAATAAATTTAAATGCAATTTTTTTTTGTTTTATAGCATCTTTTAATAAAAATAAAGTTAGAAAAAAATAAAGTTATCGAAGAAAAAAAATAAATTCCACTAGCTTAGATCTTGAACGTTGCGTCGACAGCTCCCCAGCTCCTTCTAGTAGACGGTGCCCGAGATGCCGGATCCGTAGTTGTACCCCGATCCGATGGGCGGCACTCCGCCCAGGGCGCCCAGGCCACCGCCCACCACGCTGTTGCCGTAGTTGCTCGTGTAGTAGCTGGACGGGTATCCGCCGGCGCCGAACCGGGTGTTGTAGTACGGATAACCAGTGCCGGCTCCGGCGCCCAGCCTGCTGTTGTAGTAGGACAGCGCATAGGGATTCGAGTTGTAGGAGCCGGCATAGCCTCCCAGTCCCGATCCATAGCCGCCACCGAGGGCAGAACCATAGCCTCCCAGGCCGGATCCATAGCCACCGAGGGCAGATCCATAGCCGCCATAGCCGGCGCCATCTGGGGAGGATTAGGATTAATTTAAGGGGCCAATTAACTAACCTTCCTCCCACCGCTCACCCTCACCTAGTCCACCCAGAGATCGCGAACCGTACGGGTTGTAGTAGCCGTCCACTCCGACGCCACTGCCGTAGGCTCCTGCGTAACCGGCTGCCAGGCCAGAGCCATAGCCCCCGTATCCTGCCCCATATCCTGCTCCGTATCCAGCTCCTCCGTAGCCGCCGTATCCTGCCCCGTAGCCACCGTATCCACCAACATATCGCTTCTCCTGCTTCTTATCCTGCAGCGGCGCATAGCTGCTGGCGGCGCTCACCTGATCCTCCACTGCCACCGCCTCCGGAGCCGATGCCGAGGCCACCTGCTCCAGGTCAGACTCCGCCGCGTCCTGGGCCCAGGCACTGAGCACCAGGCTCGTCGCTATCAGGATGAACTGCATGTGGAGAAAGGGATCAAATTTACAAATCGAAGAGTAGATTGATTTTACATTAAATAAGATCAATTTTAATTTGATATGTGGTTAGGTAAATTTGACCTGGGCGAAAAGAGTATTTCATGTAAAAACGATATGGGTTTTGCCTGACCTGAAATTTACTTGGTCATATCGATTTTACATGCCTTTTGAATTGGTGGAAAAAAACTGAAATCAAAAATATTTGTTTTTGAGAATGTTTTGAATTCGGCACTTTACAAAAAAATAGGAATATCATTTTTGAAATATCTTAAAACTTAGTAAAGATGAAAAAAAAATTGACCAAGCAACTTAAGTTCTCTGTGTCCTGAAGTATTTTTAGTACACATTCTACACTTCATTTATAAATTTAAAAAAAAATATATATTTTTTAAACTTTAAAAACACACTTTATAGCAATTCATTTCAAATATTATTGTTTTAAAACTTTGGATCACTTAAAAACATTTTTCAAAATTTTTTTATGGTAATTTTTGGTCAAAGGGAAGGTATAATCCAAAATTGATCCTTCGGCGACTCCTTACAAAGCACTTCATGTTGTGGCCGCCTGTTTGTGGTGTTCACTGATCGCTGGTGGCTAACTGCTCCTCTAAGACTCTGTTGCGCACGCGCCGTTCGACACTTGTCTAATGATTCCACTGCCGGCCCAGCAGTCGCTTTTATACCCGCCGAGCAACGAACCCAATTCCAATCCCAGCGAAGTTGGAGCCCAGTGGCTCAAACCACTGCTGCATCTCATAGATTTGTTTTGTTTTGCCACTTATGACGCATGCCACGAGCCACTGGTCAAATTATATGGTGAAGGGTCTTAAACGACGTTAATATCATCATTATAAAGATTACGATTTCATACAGATTTTATTTAAAAGCTATCGAAACTATTTTAAGATTTACGAATACGATTTTAAGGTTTTATCCCTGTGTTATTTTGGTTAAGACAAAGGTGTTCTGTACTTATAGATAAACTTAAGTTAGAAGCATCACATACACTTACATCGTTAAATAAATATATCTTATAAAATAAATATGATTATTCGTGTTTTTTGAAGCTATCACACAGGCTGCAACTTTCCTGGATTCGAGGGGTAATATAATACACATATAAGCCAAGGAGAAAAAGTGAAGAATTTTCGAAATGCTCATTATTTAAATTTGTATACTACATTTTGCAGGATAATTAATACATTTATGTTACACCTATATAATTAATTACAATATATATATTGAAACCACTGTAGATAAGAAAGAAATAGTCTTGGAACTGATAGCTGGCTATATAAAATTGGTTTTCTTCTACCTCTAAAGAACTTCATTTCTGAATTACCGGTCAGCACTTTAATATACTTAAAATAACCATGTACGTGATCTATATATTAGAAGGGCGTGTGACTGATCACACATCATTATAAATGTTCCCACGATCTGGGGATCAATTATATCACACAGCACAGGAGAAACAATAACAATGATGACAAATGCTAATTGAATCATTAACATGACCCTGAAACTGGTAATTGGCCAACATAAAACACAAAATAGCCACACAAATACGAAAACGAAAAAAAGCACCGATCATCCGAGTCCAGTTGAAACGATTTAGTTAGATAAATATTGAGGCTAGTACGTGATTCATTTCGCGAGTCTCGCCGCAATTCGGTGGGGTAAGTTTCGAGCTGGGTTTTCACTTTCCAGGTCTTATTTTTGCCAACTGAAATTTCTTACGAAGCATTAAAGAGAAACCCAAGCGGATCTAAATGTTTGATTTTCGCCAACAAAGGGCACAATTGTTAGGGGTTAGCACTCCGTCTAAATCTCAGTAAGTATACCCATTCCACTTTCCACCGGTGACACATTTTTGAAAAAAAATAACGGTTCGGATTTTGGATGGGTTGAATGGACTGCTAGCTAAAAGTTGTCAAAAATTAGGAAGCTCTTAAAATCAGGACTATAAAAATGTTCTCTAATTAACCAAGTATACCATCTGTATCATCCAATAAAACTAAGGACCTGTAATAATATCAGATTGTTTTTCTACCTGTGATACGCGTGTGCCAATAGTAAAAAATATGTCAAAATAGTTGTCGATGTTGCGGTTGTATATAGGTGGGTACATTGTATGTACGGTTGTCATAACGCCCCCATATGAGTGGGGCCACATTGTTCGACCCGCCGGGCATGTGAAAAGTGTTAACTGACTGGAAGCTCTGAGGCAACGACAGCGATGACTTGACTTGGCCATGGGTGCACTTCGGCGATGGCCTGGGAGTTTTTGAGCCCCAGTACTGAAACAATGATTCTTTAATGCCGAGGCCTAAAAGCCTATTACACGGGCAGCCCGTGAATCTCTCGGTAAGTGGTAGCCTCCAAGCCAAAAGCACCATTTCTTGGGATCCGCAAATACGCGGCGTATGGGTAATCAAAAAGAGGCTGGCACTTAAAACCGCACAGGAAAAAATACTTTCACATTTTTTACGGATTTTATTAGCTTTGATGGAGTGAAAAATTTGGAAAAATCCTTGTTAAGAGCTTACTTAAATTATAATATTATAAATATAAAATTATAATATGTTATGTGATTCCAAAAAGTGATAATAAATGAACTCCTTTGAATATACATACCTATAATTGTGTTGGTTGTTTGTTCACCCACTAATCCCATAAATCCTAAAACATCTGAACTTTTTTTTGCGGTGCGTTCGAAGGGAAGAACCAAACCCAAGATTAGACAACCAACATTTTCCTGGGGCATTGCCATTATTCGTTGTTCTAATTTGCAAAAGCAAATCACGCTCAGCGGCAACAGCAATCTTGCATCATTCATGCCAGTCAGTCGCACGCCCACCAATTATATTTACAAACAGATTTAATTATAATTGAACAACGGGTCGGTTAGCTAAAAAAGTCAGAAAACTAAAACGATCCAAATGAAACGAAAACCGCAAGCAAGGTACACCGAGCAAATGAAGCTGAAAATTATGATTGCGATGATGGGAACTTGGCGACTTATAGAAGGAGTGGGTGGAAGTGGGTGGCCACCCCGCCGCAGAGCCACAAATCTCAGACCTGGAGACAATGGAGGCGACAACAAAAACCCAGCAAAGCAAAACAAAACAAAACAAAACGAACGAAACAAAACCATGGCCTTTTCCGTTGAACTTGCACTTTGCATAATTGCATATTACCATCAGCCAAGACCAAGAACACTTCACACGATTATCCGTGTGCATTGTGCGAACCCCCAAAGCCAAATCCCTCGCTAAAGCGGTGACCACCCTCATGGCTCTGATCTCTACGATCCCGACCTTGGCATTAGTACTTTAGTCCAAGAAACTATGGTGATTTGATCAGCAGTCCAAAATTATTCATTTTTAAGTCGAAATATCACAAAAATAAAATCAAAATTGAAAGCAAGATTTAATGGAAAATAAATACATATTTATGTATAGGCAATTAAACTTTTTTTTCTTCATAGCTAAAATACAATCTTGATTATTAAACTTATATGAAACTTAACCAGTGGTTTAGTAATTTTGTTTTCCAAAAATCAAGTTTTCTAAAATCGAACACTTTGATTGAAAATCTTTAAAGCTTTGATATTATATATTATTCAATTCAAATAATAAAAATATAAATGTATCTAAATTAACACCTCAGACGAGCTGAAGGCCTTAGCTGCTAGAGCTCTTAATCTCAGTAAACTTATAGTTTTAACTTTAAGTTTGCTTTATATAAATAAATAAATATTTTATTCAATAATGGTATTCGATTTTGTATTCTTCTTCAAGCCAATAATTTTTTATCTTTGTCTCACTTTTTGCTTGGGTAATTTAAGTTTTTTGTAAAAATGTATCCTTTTGGAAAATTTAATAAATGGGGATGGGTTCTAAAGTACGATTTCGCCACGACCCTTTATTTACTATTGCCTACTTTGTAGAGCAGTCCATTTAAACAGGGATTATTATATATTTAATTCCAAAGGTGAAGAGGTCCCCGCCGTCGCTTCGAATAAGGATCGGCCCGAAATGAATCAGCTGCAATTAATTAGATGAGCCTCGTGAATAACTATATTCGATATCTCCAACGATGGGTTCCAGTTCTCATTCACTTCGATTGAAAGCGAAACAATGAATAATTGGAAGATGCATGACATATCCATAAATCTAAAGTCAAGGCGTGGGCAAGGCATAGATCGTTGCCAGAGACAATGCCATGGGCACAAAAGTGTATAACCCCCCCATTGAAAGACAGTTTCGGTTTGAATTCTGTAAAAAATATACATATACAAATATATACAGGACTGGGTCGCTATATATATCTTGTATTCGTGTATATATCAGTTTATTTAGTCTTCTTCAAAAGTTCTTTGGCGAGCTGCCCGCGGAGCTTCCCTCGTCAAATGGCACCTCGCCTAATCTAAATATTTTCTTATTTTTCTCTTTTTTTCTCATTCTTTTGGTTTCATTTGATTATTTTTTTGTACGTTCTTTTTTGTCAATTTTTTCTTTCGATTTGTACAAAGAATAGTGCTGAAAGAAAATTAGGTATAGGTTTTATATATGATTACAATTAGGGTTAATATCTGGGACTCTGCTCTGCTCTAATGCATGTGCAAGGTGAGACAGAGCGAGAGAGAGAGAGTGATTTCGGCGTTAAGAGAAGGAGATAGGTGTAAGAGAAAGAGATAGGTGACAGTGGAAAAGACTGCGAAAGGGGGGATTTTGGGAATATTGGGGGTACAGTTGCGTTGCCAGCGAAAAAAGTTCCATTGACATTTATAGGTTAATTTAAAATGATGGTTATTATGTATAAATAGGTGTATCATGGGGTGGGATGGGATGGTAAATGGCAAGTTTGGTTCGGTAACAAAAACGGAAAACTTGGGGTCGAAATATAAGTTACAAACTATAACAAAATCAAACAATTGGTCTAGGACTAACAAAACAAAAAACTATAGGCGTGTTTTTGTGTAGAAACAGAGATATCGTTCAAAATGCTTAAAATTATAATAAATATTTACGGATAGGTTCGTGCACACATAGAGAGTAACTTTCTAGGTATACATAACTAACATCGAATAGTGTTTGCATTTCTGCTAGTTGGCCTTAACTATACACATAGGTAAAATGTATTTGCGATTCGAACTGAAAAGTAAGCTGGGAAAATGCGAGGAATGTTAGGTGTTGTCTTGTGTAGTTTTGTAGGACCGGCATTGCAACTAGTGCCGAAAAAAATGGACTTATACATTAATAGGCGTTGATCACAACAGTCCACACACTCCACTCCATCCCCCCCAAAATATCGTTACAGTACTTTATATATCACACATAAATGAATCCCTCTTAGTCTGACTGGGAATGGAGTGGTGGCCTGGCTGCAAACCGATTTATCTAGCGCTTAATTCTAGTATTTGATTGAGGTGTACAAAATAAGAAATCAAAAATGTCGGGGCGGGTAAACAAATTGTGTTAAGGAAGTTGGGCATAATGGATAGTTGTTATATAGTAATATAGTTTATGCATAATAATAAGAATAATATAAAAATAATCACAGACTCGGATTTGCTGATTGGAATCATTTTTGTTTGTTATTAGTTTTAGCTATTTTTGTGTATTCCGCTACGGGTGTTGAGTTTGTTGTTGATCGGTTTGTTTCGACTTGGTTCTTAAAAAGCTAAAATCACTTGGAATAACTTTAGATGTTTATACAGTTATGCTGCCGCACGATTGTATGTGTGCACGTAGTATAATTGTTTTTTATTAGTCCATATATTATCATATTGTGTAGCATTAAGATTACTAGAGTTATACGTATACCTAGGCATATACGACTTTTTATGCGCTTCCATTTGAATCTTATCATTTTCTAGCGTTGCGACCCTCAACAATTACAGGTTTCACATAGAATAGTTACAATTATATCTCTATGTGTTGTCACATGAATAAAAGTTACAATTACGTTGATGCAAAGTCAAGCTCAAGTGAGGACTTGCTTCGACCAAATCAGATGCTAGTGCATTTGGGATTCGATTCGATTACAATAGAGCGGTTTTAGTACATTGTATGTCATATAGGTTTAGGCCTTTCTTTATCTAGTTAGCTTAGTTACAATACAAATGACTCATATTAACATATTAATGAGCTTATCAATACAATTGGAGTTCCTAGACATTATTTTCAAGTACAACGCTTGCTAAATATGTTGTTGTCCAATTACAAAGGTTCTTTTGCAGATCTTTCGAGGATTTAAGTATGTAGTATTCTTTAGTGGGAGTGGCAATAATTTAACAATCTCTTTAGTCTAGGCATTTCGCATTAGTTTAGATGCGAATAATCTTAATGGAGTTATGGCTCTTGTTCTAGATCGGATAATGTTCTCAGCTGTGTTACGATTACATAAATGTGGCTAAGCGAATATCGTGTGTGAGTGTGTGGTATGTACATTTACTTAATGGCTAGGTTATAAATCAATTATCAATTATGCGGTAGACCCACAAAGATTTTCTTCCGCTGATTACTCTCGAACTGGCCCGTTTGTTATGTAGGGTATGTGGTAGTTTATACGCTACGCTACTATATGGTTTGATCTTTCTGCATTCCCAGCTGTCGGTTACCATTCTATGTGTCTGCGTTTTATCAGGCCATTATGGTATTGCTTTCAGTGTACATATATGTAATATGCTACAATATTTCAAGTTTATTGGTTAAACTAGTTCACAAGCAAACATAGTTTTGTAAATAGTTTATAGTAGTTACAGAGAAGAACACAATGAGACAGACAATACATTTCATTTACAAACAACGGGACACAATGTAAAAAATAATTAAAAAAAAAAACATAACCAGGTCAGGGTCATAATTTAAATACAAGTTAAATTCCTCGGGAGCATTTGCGCTTGTCAATGTTTGGATTTTCTCCTCTTTACTTTCAATAAAATCTTTTAGAACCGTCATCGTAAAAAAGCAAGACGCTCAGCTCGTTAAACTTAAGACTAATTTGAAGTATTTATAATTAATATATATAATTGTGTAAATATATATTCAATGGATTACATAGGCTATATGCAAGCACACATAACTGAATTTTTGAGTTCCAGTTGTGTTCGCTACAGTTGTGGTAATTGTTTTGTTGTCCAGGTCAAGCTTTAAGCATCCCACTTAGTTCTAAATTTAAATACAAATTGCGGTTAAGAAAACGAAGCACGTTTTAGTCATTGATAAGATTTGTACACTTAGGGCTAAATGAATATATATATATATATATGTGTACCGTATGGCGAGTACGGTGCAGACACCCTTACTCATACTCACCAAATACATACGCTCTTTATATAGACGTTGGGTATACAAGTCTACAGATCAACAAGTTGCAACTTTATAACTTAAAGCTAAAGTTCCTCTTATCCTCCTAAGCCTAAGCCTCCGCCTCAACGTCGCTAATCTCTTATCCACAGTCGAGATAATCGATATAAAAAACTTTAAGCTTAAATCTAAGTATCCTTATCAATCGTGCTTGAGTACGATGCGTGCGGGCGCCTTGGAGCGCTGCTTGTGGCCGCTCCCGCCGCCGCTGCTGCTTCCTCCCGAGGAGGCCTGCCGCTTCTCCAGCCGATCGAAAATTCCTCCTCCAGATCCCGAGCTTCCGCCTCCTCCTGCGTTTCCCTTCCGCTGCATTGCGTTCTCCTCCCGCTGCCTCCTCTCTCCTCTCCTGCCGCCATGCGATGACTGCTGATCTCCACCGCCGCTGCTGCTGCTGCCATTGCTGGTGGGCTTCAGGACCACCCGCCGCTGGCTGGAGCTAAAGCTGGGCGCCGAAGTTGAGCTGCCGCCGCCGCCTCGCATCACCTTGTGGTTCCGCTTGACCACCAGCAGCTCCGGCGTGGCCGATCTCTTGCTGCTCGCCTTCTGCGGCGGCGGCGAAGGGGTGGCCAACAAACGATCCTCCTCGTCCAGCAGCAGGTCATCGTCATCGTAGTCCAGCTCCACCTCATCGTCGCTGGGCGTGCCCAGGCGCAGCATGTCGCGCGGTTTCGGCGGAGTGCCGCCACTTGCAGATCCTCCCAACGCTCTCGCCGGCACAGCTGCAGACACCTGCTGCTGCTGCTGCTGATGATGATGCTGCTGCTGCTTGGAGGAGGGAGCCAGGTGATCGGTTATACTGCGCTTGGCCTCTGGCGCTATCTTTGCCGCCGTCAGTTGCTTGCGCGCCGCCGGCTGCTGCTGGGTAGGCTGAGCATTGGACTGCGACTGCGATTGCGACTGCGAAGGTGCCTGCCTGTTGCGAACGTTGCCCGCATCCTGGTCGTCGCGACGCTTCAACGAGATAACCTTCCGCTCGCCGGCTGCCTGGGCAGGCCGATGCTTTGGCGCTGCCGCTGTAGACGCCGCAGATCCTTGGCCCGCCGACACCGCCTCCTGGTCGTCGCGTGCTGGCGAATTGTGCTGTTCGGCGCGTTTCTCCTAGAAAGTTCAGTTTGTTTGTGGATTTCTCTTGCTTTGGGATAGCTACACTTATTGGCTACTTTACAAAAAAGGCTGGCTTCGAAGGCCGAAGTATTAAATGCACTTGCTTAAAACAAAACAAATTGGTAGCCTTTCTACAGTTAAGTGGTATAATTTTGTTATTACTAAAAGAATTATAAGATCTAAAATTTTTAGGAATAAGAATAATAAAAACCTCACAAAAAAATTAAGAAAGCCAACTTCGACCGCCCGAAGCTTAAATAGTATTTAATAAATACTCTTGGATTTCATTCCTATTAAATTACAAATTACAAAATCTTAAATATCGTATTATTTTGACATTAATTTTTCTATCTTTCCCATAGCAGCTATATAATAAGTCGTCCCATTATTGTTAAATTTAATTCGAAATTCTAAAATGTTAAAAAAGAGTCGTATCCCAGAAAAGAAGAGAATACAATAAAAACCATTAAAGCTATAATTTGTTTTCTATTCATTTCCCATTACTTTTCATTTCCCATTACTTTTCATTTAACATTATTTTTCCAATCGTTCATATAGCAGCTATAAAATATAGTCGCCCGATTTTTATAAAATTAAATTTTAAATTCAGAATTATAAAAATAATGTTATTTCAAAAAGTATTAAGATATATTTAAAAAAACATCAAAGGTATAATTTGTTTTCGATTATTTTTCCGATCCTTCCTAATGGAACTGTAAGATATAGTTTTCCGATCCGGCTGGTTTCGACTTATATACTAGCTGCAAAAGAAAGAAAACTTTTGGGAAAGTTTCAGCCTGATAGCTTCAAAAATGAGAGACTAGTTTGCGTAGAAACGGACGGACAGACGGACGGACATACGGACAAGATTAGATCGTCTCGTCTAGTGATGCTGATCAAGAATATGTATACAAAATGGGGTCACTGCGTTTTAAACCTCTGCCTTAAATCATTAAACCCTTTGGAAGGGTATAAAAAGTAAGGTAAACTTAAAATCCCTATTTTAATGAACAATTACCCCCGCAAGGCATTGAAATTATATAAAAACTTGGTAAACATATTTTCCAACCCCGTCGATATAAAAAATCAAAGACTTACCTCGTGTAGTTTCTCCTCGGCGGCACGCCGACGCTTCAACTCCTTGTCACGCATGATCTTCTCGCGCAGTTGCTTCTGCTTCTCGATCTCCAGGCGGTAGTTGCGCGTCTCCTCGTCCTCGTCGCTGGGCTGCAACCGAAATAGAGAAATCAATATAAATTTTGGGAGAAGTCTATGACCTAGGATAACCTACCATACTGCGGCTTCCCGTTTCCGAGGTTCGGCCGCGTGGCTCCCCGGAGAAGGGATTGCGGGCGGTGCCGCCTGGTCCGCCGGAGCCACTTCTCCGTCGCTTGGGTGGCGCTGCTCCACTGGATGGCACTCCCCCCGCTCCTTGGCCACTCGCGGCACTCGCACCACCACGATTCTCGTCTCGATCCCGGCTGGCTGCTCGTCGGAATCCTCGATTTCCTGCCGCCCGATTGGCCCCGTATCGTTCACGATCTCGCTCCCTGTCACGATCTCTCTCCCGTTCCCTCTCTCGCTCCCGATCCCTCTCGCGTTCCCTCTCCATGCGCTTCACGGGCGAGTAACTGCGTCCCCGGGAGCGACTGCGACTGCGGCTGCGCCTCCGCTCGCCTGCCTGACCAGAGGCAACGGCTCCCGAACCCGCCGACGGTGGCGAACGCTCCATGCGCCGCTTCTCAAAGTACTGCCTGTTCTTGTTGATGAACTCATCCTGCTGGCGCTGCAACTCGGCATCGCTGTTGATGGCGGGCATGAAGTGGGTCTCCTTGATGAACTTGTTGGTGGCCGCCTCGACGCCGCCCTTGAAATTCGGATTGATGAGCACCTTGCTGACCCGCGGCACCGAAGAGGAGCCACCCTGCTGCTGTTGCGGCGGCGGCGGTCCATTTGGCTGCTGTTGCTGGCCGGGATTACCGGGATGCTGCGGTCCTGGCTGCTGCTGCTGCGGCGGCGGCTGTTGCGACTGTTGCTGCTGCTGCTGCTGCTGCTGCGGCGGCGGCGGACCTCGCATTCCCATGCCGTTGGCAAAGTTTGGCGGGGCACCGGGCATCATGTGGAGCGGCAGCGTCTGAAGCGGTGGCCGCTGCATGCGCGTATTATCGCCCTGCGGCCGCCAGCCATTGTGCGGCCGCATAAACTGCGGCGGATGCTGCGGCGGATGGCCCTGATCGTAGCCATAAGCGGGCGGTGCATTGCGGTAGAGTGGCGGACGCATGCCAGATGGCTGCTGCTGCTGCTGGTGGGGATTAGGTCCCGGTCCCGGTCCTGGACCCAATAGAGCTCCATTCCGATAGCCACCGGGATTGGGAGCGTACGCATTCAGCGGCGGTGGCTGCAGCAGACCCACGCGCACCTGCTCGTGCGGATGGGGCAGCAGATGCGGCGGCACGCCTCCATTCGGATTGTGACTGTGGTGCATCATGTGCGAATGCGTGGGAGGAGCGTGGAGGGGAGAGGCGGGTTGTGTGTTGTTGGTCGGTGCTTGTTGTTGTGATGACTGGTTGGGTGGCTGACTGGGCGGGTACTGGCCTGGAATTGGAATGAATGTTGGATTGTTCAGTGTTGTCTGCTGTGGATGAGCTGGATGAGCTGGTGGCATTGAAAGGCTGAGCGGGGAAACGGGAATGGGAACGGGAATGGTTAGTGGGAGGAGGCAGGCGGCTGGTGGAGGAGCAGCATTACCCGGCATGCCGTATCGCTGCTGCTGCGGCGGCGGCTGCATTCCGGCCATGCCCATGCGCTGCTGCTGCTGCTGCTGAACGCCGAACATGGGCGACGGATTGCGCAGCAGGTGGTGGCGAGTTCCCAATCCTCGCGGCGGCTTGCCCATTTGGTTCTGCTGCTGCTGCATAAAGCGTCCTCCTCCGCGAGATTTGTCTGTAATTTAAAGGATACAAGGATTAGTTTATAGGTTTCTAAAGGATTCTTTTCGACCCACCTCCATGGCCTCCATGGTGCCGCCTCTGCTGGTGCTGATAGGGCGACATGTGCGCGTGCTCCTGCTGCTGCCTCATGCTGTTGTCGCTCCTTTCGCTGGCCGTCTTGTAGTTGGTGCGCTCCTCGCGCTCCTCCTCGTCCTCGCGCGGATCGGGCAGCTCGGAGATCACCGAGGCGGAGCTGGCGCTGGGCAGGCTCTCCTGCGAGGAGGCCAGCAGGGAGGAGGAGAGGCCCAATCCCTGCTCTCCCTCGCTCTGGCTGCCCGCATTCTCGGTGGCCTCCTCGTTGCCATTGCCATTTCCATTGTTGGGATGTGGTTCCCTTTCGGCTGGTGCCTGCTCCTTGGCCTGCTGGGCTGGAGGATCTGTGAGTGCCACCCGCTGCTCCTCATTCGCTGGCTCTTCTTTGGGCTTCTCCACTGCGCCGCTGGGTGGATTGACTGCCGCGGTGGCTGGTGGAGGAGCAGGCGGATGAACTGGCGCAGGAACTGGGACTGAGGTGGACTCGGGTTGCGGGGCTGCTCCTCCCTGAGCTCCCTGAGCTGCAGCCGCTGTGGGAGTAACAGATGCCGCTACAGCCGCTCCTGCCTGCAGTTGCTCCTTGTGCTTGCGCTCGTGCTGGCGAATCTGCTCCTGGGCCCACTCCTCGGCCTCGGCGCGCATCTGCTGCTTCACCTCGCTGGTGACATCCTTTTCGAGCTCTGGAAAAGGAAAAGGGGGTTGGAAATTAGGATCGGGATTACAAGTAGAGGGAGGAGGAGGAAAAGGAGTAGGAATAGAAGGAGGAAAAGGAGTAGGAATAGGAGTAGGAATGGGAAGAGGAAAAGGAGGAGGAGGAAAAGGAGTAAAAATAAGAGGATGAAAAGGAGTAGGAATAGGATCAGGAAAACGAGGAAGAAAAGAAGTAGGAATAGGAGGAGGAAAAGGAAAAGGAGGAGGATCAGGATTAAGAGTAATGGAAGTGGGAGGAGGATGATGAGAATGAGGAAAAGGAGTAGAAGGAGGAAAAGAAGCTGGAATAGGAGGAGGAAAAGGAGTAGTAGGAGGATAAGGAGGAGGAAAATAAGTAGGAATAGGAGGAGGAATAAGAGCAGGAAAAGAAGTAGGAATAGGAGGAGGATGGAAGAAAAGGAGTAGGAAAAGAAGTAGAAATAAGAGGAGGAAAAGAAGTAGGAAAAATAGTAGGAATAGGAGGAGGAGTAGGAGGAGCAGAAAAGGAGTAGGAGGCGATGGACTACCAACCTTCGTCCGAGAGTAGCAACTCATCCTCGTCGGCGCCGAGCAGAGCCTGGTCATCGATGTCGTCGCCCAGCTCGTAGTTGAGCAGGTCATCGCTGGGGGAAGAGATTGGGGAAGAGAAATGCGAAATGCGAAATGAGAAAGGAGAAAACCAAGGTGAGACTTTTCTCCTTCGAGGTTCCATTGAAAAAATCACCCACACAGCCGCACACAGACACACACTTGGCCGGGGGCATTCCACCCACACACACACACAGACCAGTGCAGGCAGCCCGAAAATGTTATACACATGCAGGCCTCCCCCGCCACTGTTTTTGCATGCTCCCTTCAGGGGGGCCCCCTTGCCCCAAATACTGATCCTTGGATTCGATTCGATTCCATTCCACTTGCAGCCACTTCCACTTTTTCCACATCCACTTACTTAATGTCCGACATTTTTTCGCCAGGGCAGCTGTTGACACTCGGCGGCGCGCGCGTGTGTGCGTGTGTGTGTGTTATTTAGAGAAGTAGAACAGCGAATGTCCACTGGCTGCGCGGCTCTTTACAACATTTTGGTTCGATTCGCGGTGTTGTAACGCACTCGAAAACGTAGCGCGCGCGTTTTTAGCTGTCAATCTGTCAATAAATAGACACCCGATAGGTTTGCGAAAACTTTGGATCTTTTTCACACGCAGTTTGGTGTCAATTTTTTAGAGGGATGCAATCGGTATTGGAGATGGCACAGAGAGCGATACTATCGGCCAGCTGGGTTGCCAGACCGTTGGAAGTATCGATGATTTGGCTTGTTTTGTACGCATCGCTAGCATCTTAAAAAAAAGAGACAAATATTGGCACTTAATAAATTTTTAAAAATATTTTTTGCAATCATAAGCCTAGTACTCAGTTCGGCTAAGAGTTTTACTAGTCGAAAAATATTAATATTTTAGGGTGACCGAAGTTTTCGGAGTTCATCCGCAATGCATGTAGAATGGTCTTACTCTCAGCAAGCAAATTAACTGGCGCCAATTTTGAAATATTACAAAATGATTAGCCGACCTAGGTCGCAAGCTTTAAATTTGCTGTTGGAATGAGGATATATATTGCTGCAACTCCTACAGGCAGTTTTCCATTGGTTTTTGGGGTTTTCATTCTATTTATAATATGTTATTGGCACACCGCTTCTGCACAAACACAGCCAAAGATCAAATTTTTTATTCTTTGGGCCGCGGCTAAAGGCGTTCATCAGAATTCATCCGCTAAATCTAGTATTTTAGTGGTATTTCCTTACCATTTCCTTAGCTCAACTGAGTACCGCGGTGAAACAAGTCCCCGGCTAAAGGCTTTAGCTACCTATTTGCCTCTCGCTTACTCCTATGCTTAGCTAGCAGTTTTCGTCGTACTGAGTACTAGGCTATAGCAACTAATATATAAACATTTTGGAAATCACTATCAAGAATCCCCCTACTCTAGTTGGAAAACTAGCCCATATGGCAACGCCCTCAAATGACCAGTGTTCGAAAGCACCGAATTGATGTACAGTTTGAAATTTACCGGTTGTACAGCGAGTCACTTGCGTCCATTTTTCTAATTCGAATTATCCAATTATTTAACTAACTTGAACTCGCCCCATGAAATCTAGAACTCTACGGAGACAATGATTTTCAGCGAGCACAAGGCGAGGATCCTGGCGATGACGGGCGAGCACGTGGACGAGCTGCACGCCCTGTGGTCGCGCATGTTCGAGCCGCAGACGCGCGAGGATTGCCTCATCCGGCTGAAGGATCACGCGCACAGCTTTTACACGGATCTCCTGAAGGAGTCGCGCGAGAAGGAGCAGGGAATCACCGGGGAAATAGACGGTCTGCAGGCGGAGGCCACTGATCTCACGCGGCTGCTCCACGTATCCCTGGAAATGCCCGAGAGGCCAGAGGAAATGCCCTTGGTCCTGTGGCAGCTAAAACTGGACAAAACCATCGAGCATCTGCGCCAGGAGCTGTCTAGCCGGCGGGCGGAGATCTCTGAGCTGCTCCGCCAGCAGGAGCAGCTCTGCGAGGAGCTGGGCGAAAGGCCAAAGTCACTGCCAAGTGATCCAATGCCGCTGCCCGAGGAACTGGACGCTTTCCGGGATCACCTGGAGCAGCTGAGAGGTCAGCGAACTGCTCGCTTGAAGGAAATGGAACAGCTGCGCCAGAGCATCAAGCAGGACATGAAGATCCTCGAGCTGCATGCCCAAACGGACACCGAGAAGCGTCTACTTAGCCCCGTAAACCAGGTGCTCCTCCGACCCGAATCCTTCAAGCGATTGCTCCTCATGCAAAAGTCCTTGGCCGAACAGGTAAAGGAGCTAAGGCAGCGCATAGACGAAATGCGCGGAAAGATTGAGCTCCTCTGGCAGCGATTAAAACTGCAGGATGAATATGCCATGCGTCGCGTGAGGGAATCCACTGCCTATGACCAACGCACCTTCGACATTCTGCGCGAGGAGCTGCAGCGATGCCAGGCGCTGCGCCGCCAGAACCTCAAGACCTTCATCGAGCAGCTGCGGCTGGAAATCCAGGAGTACTGGGACCTCACCCTTAAAAGCCAGCAGGAGCGCAGGCGCTTCACCGGCTACTTTTGTGATTACCACAGCGAAGAACTCCTCGAGCTGCACGAAATGGAGCTGGAGCAGCTGAAGAACTTCTACAATAGCAACAGGCGAATCTTTGAGCTGTATGCCAATCGCGCGGAGCTGTGGGCGCGCATGGAGGCACTGGAGGCCAAGGCCAACGATCCGAATAGGTTCAACAATCGCGGCGGTCAGCTGCTCAAGGAGGAGAAGGAGCGCAAGGCCATGAGCACGCGGCTGCCCAAGGTGGATCAGCAGATCACCGAGCTGGTGAAGGTTTATGAGGTACAGGAAAACACCCCGTTCCTGGTGAACGGCGTGGATATACTGGAGAGCATGGCGGCGGACTGGGAGCAGCATCGCCAGTCGAAGAAGCAGCCCTCCGCTAACAAGAAAGATGCGGCGACCAGCAAAATGAAAGCCCCCCTAACGCCGAATACCCTGAAAAACGGCAGTAGGGGCTTACAGGGATCCTCGAGCTCCTCGCTGAAGAAGACCCCGTCCAAGGTGAACGCCAGTTTGGCGGCCAAGAGCACGGGCAATCTGCAGAAGCGGCGGCATCCCAACCACGGACGGATCAGCCCCCAGCCGACGATGACGGGGGCGGCGGCGGCCAAGCGGAATCTAATCAGCTCGCTGGAGTGCCACAATTCGGAGCCAGTGATGGGCCAAAAGCTGCCCAAGTCGCCGCAGAAGAAGGTGCGCGTGCTGGAGTACTCGGTGCGACGTGGCAAGGCGACCGGCAGGCCGAGCATAGGCAGCAAGAATCAGAACCAGAGGAGTCGCCCGATCCCCCAGCTGCAGGTGCAGCCTCCTTCGGGCGAGGAGAACGAGGAGACGGACGAGAACGTGGAGGAGGAGGAGGAGGATGAGGGCTGCCTGGGACCCTACACCGCCTATTAGACTTAATCCCTAATCACATCTAATTGCAATCGCATCGGCAACTGATCTGTGTTCTTTCCCTAGCAGTATTGAATTATTTCTCTCACTTACTCAGGATAGATGCACATTTAGTTATAGTTTAGGCTTTTTTATTACGCATAATTTGATATTTTAATACACAAAGACTACCTACTTTTTAAAACTAATGCGCTTTCAAAATATCACCTCTATTTACCTGTGACTTTCTGAGTAAATGAGCAATGGTTCAAACTTTTAAATTTAAGTATAATAAATATGTATTTTTAATTCAAATTAGCCTGTCTTTTTTTTCTTGGTAATTATAGCTCATAGAGAAAAGCTATTAAAATGTATCCCTTTTTTTTGAGACTTAAAAAAACTTTTATCATAAAATTCCAGTCTCTGGAAGCCAAACACTACCTAATAATAAATAGTGAATGTCCTGATAAACTAAATTAACATAAAATATGAGCGTTTGGTTTTCACATAAATTTATTCCAAACAGAAAAACAGAAAAATGGAAAATGTTTCCAAAATTTTCGAACGGTATGGTTTTGAAATATTGAGGTTGTTTTTATTTATTAAATAAAACTTTTCAAGTAGGGATGTCGAAATATTTAAAAATATCGTATCGATGATATTTTTTATTTAAACAAAAAATCAAAATGATATTTGATATATCAGAAAAAAAATATCTATATATCAGATATTTTTGATATTTTTTTTATTTTATTTTTGTTTTATTATTTTTTTTAATTTTAAGCTGCATAAGCATTAACCACTAAACATTAACCCACATACGATCTTAAATTATATTTTTATAATTTTTAGTTTATATTTATTAATAAATGAAAGAAAACAATATTTATTTTTGCTTTCTTTTGTTTTTATTTATAATATTCAAGTCAAGTTTTTCCCGCGCATTTTTTTTAGCGCGTTTTCTTGAATTCTGAATGCTATGCTATGCATTTTCACTTGCCGAAAAATAAATTTTAGCGGCGCTCATCTTTCACATATGTATTTTTTCTTGTCCCGATGAAAAGTGAGACCACTTAAAATTATCAAAAAAAAATGTAAAAAAAATCGATGATATATGATAATTATTCAAAAAAAATATCACGATAAAAATATTTATTTTTTCGTAAAAAATATCGATATATTGATATTTTGATATATTTTCGACATCCCTATTTTCAAGCAAGTAATTCAAATTAAATGCAATAGAAACGAATAAATATTTTGAGATTCAGCATATAAACCCTACTTATAATTAAAAAAAATCTAACATTTTACCTGTTAGGTACTGAATGGTTTTACTTAATAATCGACATTTAAATGCTGATCTCGTAAAAGTGCACCCTAATGTACAAACAATTGAAAATGTAGGAACTGTGTTGTCAGGAACATTGAAGTTATTTTTTTATTTATTAATTTTCTTACTTGTCAAGCAAGTAATACAAATTAAATGCAATGGAAACTGATAAATATTTAGAGATTAAGTAAATACCCTACTTATAATTTAAAAAAACATAGCATGTACCTTGGTAGGTACTAAATAACTGTACCTAATTATCGATTACCATATGAGGTATTCCCTTGGCTGCAGCCCTGGTTTCGCTGAGTCCCTTACCAACACTGTCCCAAAACAGGGTGGCAACATTTAGTCGGCCGCCATTTCAGTTTGAATTTACCGAAATTTGAGTCTGGCGTCATCACATTCACTTCATTCAGTACTTAATTTCGTGCAGCGATGCACTCTAAATAAATTGCATTCCCAATTCCCAGTCACATCCCGTCCATTTACCAGCCTCCTTGAGATCAGAGTCAAGTTTCTCACGGGCACAGTCGGCGATTCGCCAGCCAGACATGCTGAACTGAACAAATAGAGATTGAAATAGCCCCGAAAAAAGCGATAAAACCGAGAAATCCAGACAATGAACACCCCGAGCGCCGTGGCGGTGAAGGCCCAGATCCTGGAGATGACGGGCGAGCACGTGGACCAGCTGCACGCGATGTGGTCGCACTTGTTCGAGCCGAAGACCTGCGGCGAGTTCCTCCACCGGCTGAAGGATCATGTCCACAGTTTCTTCACGGATCTCTTGAACGAATCCGGCGAAAAGCAGCAGGTGATCCTCGGCGACATAGAAGCCCTGCGCGCCGAGGCCACCGATCTAACGCGGCTGCTCCACGAGCCCGTCGAACTGGGCGAGCGTCCCGACGACATGCCGCTGGTCATTTACCAGCTGAAACTGGACAAGAGCATCGAGCATCTGCGCGAGGAGCTGGCCAGCCGGCGGGCGGAGATCTGCGAGCTGCTCCTCCAGCAGGAGCAGCTCTGCGAGGAGCTGGGCGAGCTGCCGCAGCCGCTGCTAGCCGATCCACTGCCGCTGCCCGAGGAAATGGACGCCTTCCGGCAGCGCCTGGAGCAGCTGGGCAATCAGCGCAAGCTGCGCCTGCTGGAAATGGACGCGCTGCGCCAGAGCATCAAGCAGGACATGAAGCTGCTCGAGTGCCTGCCGCAGACGGAGGCCGAGGAGCGGCTGCTCAACCAGGTGGACCACTGCCTCACGCCGGAGGCCTTCCAGCGGCTGCGCCACATGCAGCAGTCCTTTGCCGACCAGGTGAAGGAGCTGCGCGAGCGCATAGACGAAATGCGCGACAAGATCGGCGTCCTCTGGGAGAGACTGCAGGAGACGGACGAGTACGCCAAGCGTCGCGTGAGGGAATCCACCTCGTACACGCAACGCACCTACGACATTCTGCGCGAGGAGCTGCAGCGATGCCAGGCGCTGCGCCGGCAGAACCTCAAGACCTTCATCGAGCAGCTGCGCCTGGAGATTAAGGAGTGGTGGGACCTCACCCTGAAAAGCCAGCAGGAGCGCAAGCGGTTCTCCAACTACTACAACGACTGGTACAACGAGGACCTGCTGGAGCTGCACGAACTGGAGCTGGACGACCTGAAGACGTTCTACAACCGCAACAAGGACATCTTCGATCTGTACGAGAGTCGCGCCGAGTTGTGGGCGCGCATGGAGGCGCTGGAGGCCAAGGCCAGTGAGCCAAATAGGTTTAATAACCGCGGCGGGCAGCTGCTCAAAGAGGAAAAGGAGCGCAAGGCCATCACCTCGAAGCTGCCCAAGATCGAGCAGCAGATCACCGAGCTGGTGCAGGCGTATGAGTCGCAGGAGAACACACCGTTCCTGGTGCACGGCGAGAACATTCTGGACCGGATGGCCGCCGACTGGGAGCGGCATCGCCAGGCCAAGCAGCAGAGTTCGGCGCGCAAGAAGGCGCCCGCCTCGGCCAGCAAGTTAATGGGACCACCAGCGACGGCTCCTCGCACGCCGCGCACTCTACGCAACATGTCCACCTTCTCCAGCTCCACAATGTCGCTAAGGAAGACACCGTCGCAGCAACACCTGCGTCCGCTGAACGTCACCAAGAGCACGGGCAATCTGCACAAGCGCCTGAATCCCGGGGGATTGCAAAGCCAAGGACCCAAGACGCCGACGGCCAAGCGCAGCCTGATGAACGCCCTCAACTCGATGAAGGCCTCGCCGGCGGCGCAGCACCACCTAAAAACCACCAAGTCGCCGCTGAAGCGAGTGCGCGTCCTGGACAACACGCTGCGTCGCAGTGGAGGAATGGGTAGGCGGAGCCTGGGAACGCGCTCCAGCAAGAAGCCGCGCACGAAGAGCTCGGAGCAGGAGGCGCCCAACGACACGGACTACACGACGGACGAGAATGCCGGCGAGCAGGGAGTGAGCTATGATGAATTTCAGCCCAGCAGCCGCTCCTCCATGCTGCCGCGCAGGGGAAACCAACTGGCCGTTCCCCGAAAGAGGCGTCCAGAGGTGGTGAATACGAATCTACCGGTTCCGCGGGAAAGCCTGATGGTCGTTCAGCCGCGCAGGCAGTTCTAGTTCCCCTACGGATCAACTGAAATTAACACGTACCTACTATCTAATTACCTAACAGTTGGCGTTGCTTAATGTATTTCACTTTATTTTCTGTTTTACGTTTCCATAATAAAAATTATGTGCGTTTTTTCTTAACCACAAGATTATATATTACTATCTTGCTAATGGGATCATTTTTATTGAGGCCTGTTTAATATTTTGAACTTGTTTTGTGAACTGGATTTATTTAAAATTTAACAACATTTGGGAGTAGATAATAAAATAAAAAAGGTTTTATTGGTCTAATAAGTCCATTAAAATATCCTCATAAAAACGCTTTAAACCAAAATTAAAGCATTTAGTGGACAAAAGATTCCATGAATAAAAAAATTAGTTCCATTTAAGATTTAATTTTTAGAAATTGTTTTCCTTCAGAGAAATCTTGAAAATTTTGGGATTTTCTTAACCACAAGATTACATATTATTTTACCTTGCTGATGGGATAATTTCTTTGAAGACTGTAAACTATTTTGAACCTTTTCTGTGAATTGGATTTATCTAAAATTTTACAACATTTAGGAGTAGATAATAAAATAAAAAAAGGTTTTATTGGAATAATAATTCAAACAAAATGTTCCCATGAAAACGCTTTAAACCAAAATTAAGGCATACACAGTAGATTTCAAGAATACAAAAATTAGTTCCATTTAAGAATTAATTTTTAGAAATTGTTTTCCATCAGTAGGAGTAGGAGTAGAAATAAAATAAACGGTTTTATTGGTGTAATAAGTCCAATAAAATATCCCCATGAAAAAGCTTTAAGCCAAAGTCAAAGTATAGAGTTGAATGAAGGTTCCGAGATTAAAAAAAAAATAATCCCATTTACGATTTAATTTTTAAAAATAGTTTTCCCTCAGAGAAATCTTGATAATTTTGGGATTTTCAACTTTAGCGTAGAATTATTTAAAATAGGAACTAATTTTTAGAAATGCCGAGCAGATTTCAGTGAATATAATTAAGGTAAGTCCAATTATTTTTTGTATTGTATTATTGTATTTATAGCATAAGTTTGTATGGAATTTTTACTCAGCAACACTCAAATATAATGGAAAATATCATGAAAATGGAAATTTTTAACTGTGTACCTATGTTATCAAAACATTTAAAATTCCCGGTTTTTGAATAAAACATAATTATATATAAAACTAATTAAAAACACAACTGTATACAATTCTAGATGGTTTTGCTATATTTTCATGATTTATTTGCCCATCAATGAAACTTGTTAGGGGGATGGGAGCGAGCTCTACTTTTAATATACATACGCACTGATGTAAGCTTTATAAAAATGTTCCAACCGCCTACATAAGCAGTTCTTATTCGACTATTAAATACATATTAACACATTAAAATGGCCGGCATGCGAGATGCCTGCGCCCGTGATGAACCCTTCAATTGGCCTTCCTCTCCCATCCGCCGGCTATGTACAGAGGTTAAGCTTAAGACTACACTGGAATAGTTGTGTGTGTTCTGGTTGAGGATGAGGAGCAGGAGCAGTATAATCGATGGCTATTTGCCCGTGTCGCTGCCGCTCTGGCTGTGCTGGCTGCCTCCTCCGTGGTTGTACATGAGATGCGCTGAAAGCGAAAGGGAAAGCGATAGTTTATTTTGGGAATAAGAACAAGAGAGAACGCTATAGTCGGGTTGGTGTCCCGACTATCTAATAATCGTAACTCAGCTAAAGGGATTGCGAGGGAGATAGATATATAGACAATTTTGATTGCATATAACTTTTTAATGAATGGTCCGATTTGATCTACATTTCGATAGGTATAAATGTACACAACAAAATTGCATTTATACTTCTCGGAAATCTTTAAAGATGTGGGCGCAGGACACATTTTAAAATCGTTAGAATATGTGTCGAATATCTCAACCTTATAGCTTTTGTAGGAACGGGTATAAAAATACCAGGAGTGATTTTAACTTACCCATTACGACTGGCGGAAAGTTAAAGCCGCCAAAGGGAGCCGATGCCGTGGGTGCGAAGCTGGCTCCATCGAGGCTGCTGGCTGGAGCAGCGGACGCTGATCCCGGCGCCATTGGGGCATTGTACGTTCCCGGTGAGTGGATGACGGTGGTCGAGGAGGAGCTCTCAGCCCCTCCGGCAGCTCCAGCTGCACCTGCAGCGGCGGCGGCCATCTGGGGATCCAGTTCATGTGGATACCTTGCCGGCGGCATGACCACCGTGGTCAAATGCGACTGGCCACCGTCGTCTAGAAGGCCTGTTCGCTGCAAACGACCCGTCTTCGTCTCGATGTGCTTGTTGTGGGCACTCAAACAGTGATTGCGCATATTGTACAGCTGCAGGAAGTAGGCGTCGCAGTGCGGACACTTGTAACGCTCGCCCGTATGCCGCCGAATGTGCGCCTTGAGGTCGTTGCTCTGCGTGAAGCTCTTGGGGCACTGGTCGCACTTGTACGGCCGCTCGCCGGTGTGGGTGCGCATGTGGATGGTCAGGTTGTAGGCCCGATGGAAGCTCTTGCCGCAAGTATTGCACAGATTCGGCTTGGTGCCCGTGTGGTAACTGCAATTAAAGGGACATCAGTTAAATAGATGGAAAAAACGCAGGGTTCGAAAATCGACACACATGTTAAAAACATGACAAATTTTATTTTACATGTGTGTCAAATACAAATGTGTTAAAATGAGACAAATAATTGTTAACACACATAGCTCACTTGTGTTTCTTACACAATTTGTTATTTTTTACACACTTTGTTTTTAACACAAATGAAAATTACATTTCACTGACATTCACGAATCGAAGGGATAATAAAAAAACCAATATGGGACATGATATCTTATACGTTAGTTTTAACCATTTCAAAGCATATATATATATAATATACAATTCTTATACTCTAGAAAAACGTGCATTTTTCAGTTCAACATATAATTCTGACACTTTAATGTCAAAAGCTCATTGTGTTAAAAAAACACGCTGCGTAAAAAACACTTAGTGTAAATAACATGTGCAAATGACATGTGTGTGTTTTTTATATTTCTAACATACGTAAGTCAATAACATTTTTTGAACTTAACACTTGGACATTTAACATGTTAATAACACAAGTTTTTTACAGTGTGTGTTATATTCCGAGCCCTGAAAAAACATTAACATTTAATTCTGACACTTTAATGTCAAAAACTCATTGAGCTAAAAGCACGCTGTGTAAAAAACACTCAGTGTAAATAACACAAATGACATGTGTGTGTTATTTATGTTTCTAACATATGTGGGATACAATTTTTTACACACAAGTCAATAACTTACCGCTCGTGGACCTTGAGATCGGTGGCGCGGGGAAAGGCCTTCACACAGAAGCGGCACTTGTAGGGCTTCTCGCCGTTGTGCCGCCGCATGTGCACGCGGAGGTAGTCGTTCCGGGCGAAGCTGTCGCCGCAGATGCAGCAGAGGAAGTTGCGCTGGCCGGTGTGCGTTTTCTCGTGCTCCCTGAGCTGCGCTCGCTCGCGGAAAGTCTCCTCGCAGGTCTTGCAGGCGTACAGGAAGTCCGTATGCAGCAGCGTGTGCTTGCGCAGGTAGGTCTTGCTGGAGAATCTCTTCGAGCAGTACTCGCACGTGTGCTCAGCCAGCTGTAGCTTCAGTTCGCTGCCCGGCTCGAGGCCCTCGCCGTTGTGCTTGCTAACCTTGTGACGCTCCAAAGCGTCCAGCCGGGAGAAGGCCGCCTCGCAGATCGCACACTTGTGCTCCTTGTTGCTGTGCAGGCTCTGCACATGCGCCTTGAGGTGATCGCTGCGCGCAAACGCCTTGGGGCAGTGCGGGCAGTTGTGGGGCTTCTTCTCCAGATGCGAGAGCTTGTGGCGCAGCAGGTGGCAGTGGCGCGAGAAGGTCCGCTGGCAAACCTCGCAGCGGTTCTCGGGATTCGGCTCGCCCTTGTTGCGGCGACGACGTCTGCCCGATTTGGATTTCTTCACGGGTTTGTCGCCATCCAAAGGCTCCTGCTTGAGCCGGAATTCCCCATCTTCCCCATCGTCCTCGTCGTCCTCCTCATCGTCATCCAGGTCGCTATCCTCGTCGACGAAGTCATCGAACCGATCCTCGTCACTGAGAGTTAATTCTCCGCTCACGTGCAGCTTCATAAAGTCCTCCACGCCCATGGGAGCCTCGTCCTCGCTGCCCACCAGCTGGTTCTCCTCCTTGATGCTGAACTGGGCGTCGCCAATGGCAATGGGTTCATCTGGTAATGGAACAAAGGGATTATTAATGGTTTCTAGATAGGATACCTCTATAAACAGGCCACCCACCCTTCACAGCCCGCTCCAAGGAGCCCTCCGCCTGGGCCTCCGCCTTCTCGCGCCTCCGACGCTTCTTCTCCAGCTTCAGCTGCATGGCCAAGTCCACCTCCTCCGCCTCCAGGCAGGGCTCCGGCTTGATGTGCAGCCAGAGCGTCTGATTGGCCACCGCGTCCTCCTCCTCCTCGTCGTTGCTGGAAATGGGATTCGTATTGCACTGGAAGGCCTCGCCAACGCCATCTCTCCCGTCGTCGTCATCATCCTCCTCGTCGTCGTCCTGCCCCTCGTTCAGCAGCACCTCGGCGGAGACCAGCTCATCGCCGCCGTCGCTGTGCATGGTGCTCTCATCGGCCGGCGGCCAGGTGCGCAGCAGATCCTCCTCCACGTCTCGGTGCTGGTTGCGCATGTGCCGCAGCAGGTGATCCCGCCGGCTAAAGGTGCGCTGGCAGTGGGCGCACTGCAGCCGGGCAGTTTGCTCGTGGCTGCGCGCCAAATGGCTCTGCAGCTGCCGGAGATGCGGGAAATGCTGGGGGCAAAATTTGCACTTGAGCTCCTCGGCAGGTTGGCCATCTGTCCCCGGGCCAGTGGTGCCCTCCTTAGTCGTCCTATGCACCTGGTTGCGATGCAATCGCAGCTCCAGGCTGTTGAGGAACTGATCGTGGCACATTTCGCAGGGCATCAGGGCCACCTGGTCCGTTTGGCTGGCCGCCTCGATGGCGCGCACCTTCAGCTGGGGGGAGCGGCCCAGCAGAGCAACCAGCGAGCAGTAGGAGCGCTCCGCGTGCCTCTTAAACCGATAGGCTTGGCGCGCGGCCTCCACGCAGGTGGCGCACATATGCGGGGGCATCCCGTCGTGCCGCTGGCACCGGTGCTGGGTGCACTCGTCCAGGATGCGGGCCAGATTGGCGTCCTCCTCGACGGGCGCCTCGCTGAAGATGAAGTGCACCTCGCCGTCCAGCGAGGCGTCCTTCAGGCAAACGCGACAGACGCGCTGCGCATCCAAGGTGTTTAGGCTGCCCGCCGGTTCGCTGGGCGGCTCCTGCTGCTGCTCCTGGCCCGTAACCGATACCGAAACCGGCTCCAGCTGCTCCATGGCTGTTTCGCGTCCTTGGGGTCCTCGCTATTGCATGTGGGCATCAACAATTAGCGCAACTCCTGCTGCATTTCCTTAATTTTCTTTTTTTTACCAATACAAGGCGTTTGTTGTGACCTCAGGTGCGGTCATACTGGGTGCGCCGTTCGTTGGGTTACCGCGTACGGGCACACGAAATATCGATAGGCTGTGTGTCGGCCGATAGTAGACCAGCGTTTTTCAAGCCAAATCTAGCTACTTTTCACAAAAAGGAGAGTAATTAAGATAAACTTTAAACTTAAACTTTATTATTTTCCCTGTTGTTTCGAGTTCACTCACTTCGAGTGACAATATTTTATTTTAACCGCCACAGATTAAATCCAAAAAGTTGTATAAAAAATATTATTATTTACAAGATTCGTTAATAATCTAAGTAGAAATGTCATTATAAGGCTCAAATTTCCTTGCCAGCTCCCGCGTCCACAATAAGCGTCAACTGTCCTTGTGTCGGATTCACCCAGGCAGCGGGAAACTTCTTGTCCAGATCGACAAAAACACTCTGAAATTAAAAAAAATATATTAATAAAATTAGTAAAAATAAAATAAAATTGTGTATTTATTTTAAGATTATTTTTCTGGCTTTATAATAGCTCCAACTAATAGAAAAAAAAGCAAAGACTTGTGGGAAATTCCTTAAACTAACCTATTAAACTCACCTTGACGACACTGGCTTTTCCGGCACCGGTGACCACGAAGGCTACGTCCCGGGCGTTATTGATCAGCGGCAGGGTGAAGGTGATCCGCTCGGGCGGCGGCTTGGGTGAGTTCCGGATGGGGATGACCAGGCGCTGGGATTCCTGCAGCGTGGCCGGCTGCTCGGGGAAGAGGGAGCAGGTGTGTCCGTCGGGTCCCATGCCCAGCAGCAGGAGATCGAAGCGATCCACCTGGCTCTTGACCTTCGACTCGTAGTCCGCGGCGCATTCGTCCAGCGGCTTGGTGGTGTCGGCCCGGACGAACTGCGAGTCCCGGATGCTCGGCAAAAGGGTCTGCCACTCGGCCCTGTAGGCTCCGTAGGTGGAGTCGCTGTCGTTCAGGGGCACATATCGCTCGTCGCAGAAGAAGAACAGCCACTTGTCGGTTTTCAAAGCTCCCGACTTCAGGGCTTTTGTCAGCAGCTGGATGAGGGAGCCACCTGTAAGCGGAGTGAGACACTTGACTTTGGGAGTTCGATTCCACAGAGGTCACCTCAAGTTGGGCTTATCAGCACAGCCACTTGACTTGCCTGACCCCGATCACGATCCTTACCCGAGAGACCCACGCTGAACTTATCCTGCCTGGCCAACGCCTCCTGGGAGCAGCGCTTAAGGAGATCGGCCACCACCTGGACCAGTTGCTCCTCCGAATTGGACCGGTTCACCTTTAGCTCCGACATATTGCTGATCTGATAATGAAACCCGACTCGACTTCGATTCCAATAAATCACACCTTTCGTGTTGCCAACTATCGATTACGGAGATTACTGGTAAGTGGTAGGAAAATACACTGCAAGAAGGTTTTAAAAATAATGAATATATATCGCAAGAATTTTTACAAAATGATTAGATTTACAACGCATGATAATAAAATATATTATTAAATCCTTATTTTAAAGTTCGCTAAAGATTAAGATGTAAATTTCCGAACTATTATTAAGTATAAAAAAATAGCTAGAATCCCTCGATAGCTAGTAGCTAGACTGCCGTCACCGATCACGAGCTATTCCGATAGTAGGCCCGCCACAATCGATAGGCCGTTCCGAAAGAACCGAAGGGAAAACAACACTCAACAATAATCCTTGGAACACTGAATTTTACCTGTTCCTTTTTGTTTTCCTGCTTCGTTGCCTTCGCAAAACTACCTTTTTTTCCGGGAACAGCAGCCGGGAAAACTCGGAAATCCTCCGTCAATTTGTGCAAAAACCATCGGGCCGTGTCTATCGAAAGCGGATCGCTCGTCACTAGAGTCACTAAAATAAGTGTTTAATTTCATAAAATTGCGTTGTATGTGGATTGTTGAGACCAGGCAAAGCGAATTATTCCAACGAGTATATAAAGTGTGAGGAACTCCAGCGTATTTCGCAAAGCATTCTCGGCACTTTGTGCGTTTTGCATTTTTTGCGCAAAAAAAAACACAAGATAGGCTGATTTTCACAACAACAAAAACAAAGAACGATAGTGCAAAAAACGTGCTGAAGAAAGCATTTTTTTTTCTACCCATCCGTTGTTGTTGCCTCATAAATTTGTAAGGAAAAATCGGAAAATGCCCAAACGCGGTGGCGGCGGCGGCGGCGGAAGAGGCGGCGGCGACGGCGGTGGCCAGCGGTACAACAACAACGTCGGCAATGGCGGCGGACGTTACTCGGCGCTCGAGGATTTCGATGGTCAGTAGTTAAAAGCAGCCTTAAAAAGCATTTATTATATCCATGTATTCCCAATTCCAGAAGTGGAGGATCGTCAGCGACGCAAGGATCGTAACAAACGGCGCGTCAGCTTTAAGCCCTCGCAGTTTCCGCACAACAAAAAGGACATCAAGCTGCGTCCCGAGGATCTGCGCCGCTGGGACGAGGATGATGACATGAGCGACATGACCACAACCGTCAAGGTGAGCACATCTATCCATCCTTCTAAACCGAATTTAACCCATTATCTTCCTCTTAAAACCCACAGCAGGATAGACCCACCTCCCGACGACGAGGATCGCCCATTCCGCGCGGCAAGTTCGGCAAACTGATGCCCAACAGCTTTGGCTGGTACCAAGTGACGGTGAGTTTGGCCTACCATGTCATATAGATATCGGATTTATGATATGGGGAGAGAATCATGTGATTCGTTAGTTATTTAGACATAAGTAGAGCTAGGAAATTATCGATATTTTCGATAATTTCACCATATTGATACGATAATATCGATGTTTTCCTCTTAAATATCCAGAAAAGATATATATTTTTGATAATTTCACAATATTGATACGATAATATAGATGTTTTCCCCTTAAATATCCAGAAAAGATATTTATTTTTGATAATTTCACAATACTGATACGATAATATCGATATTTTCAAGGAAAAACTCCCTTTAAATATACAGAAATAGCAAACTGTCGATATTCTTTCAAGCTCTACCTGGAAGTCCTCGATTTCCTAGGGTTCTAAGGTGTGTTTCAAAATTATACGACACCAACACACTTATTTTTGGAAATTTTTTAGCGTTGTTGTTGTCTATAGAAAGCGAAACATTTAAATGCAGATCGAAAGAACAATGTATGATGTGTACGAAAAAAAATACCACGCGTCCTTCATCCTCTTTTTAAGGATTTACCGCTAATTTTTCGAAATATAGTCTATTTTTCGGCTATGTGCGATCGTTTCATAATTATACGACACCATCGATTTTTTCCGGTTCCAATGATCAAACTTGACCGAAATTTTTTTTCTGGTTAAATATAAACCAAAAGGTTCCATTTTGAGAGTAATCCAGCCCAAAGGTCCTTTCAATCTTCAACCAATACATAAATATTGAATATGTCTCTCTACACCTTAAAAAAGTAGTTTTTCGAAGTCATATCCCACAATTCGTCTTAACTTTTGTCTGGTCAATATTCTTAGCACTTTTGAATCAAATAAAAATCCTTTTCAGTTCATTACATGCACGAAACAGACCTCAAAAATCTTTTTTTAAAGGATTGCCCTTTTGGAACCAAACTGTTTTATTCCAAAAATATTTGATTTTGGGCGATACTTTCTGTCAGAATGCAAAAATTTGTTCTTCAAAACCTTAATAAACTTTCCACATTTCACGATTGGAACATTTTAAATGCGATCCCCAGTCTGCGCCACTTTGAAGTTTTTTCGAAATTTTTTCATACGAATTTGAGTGTTTTCTCCATGGGATTTCATTCGGGGGGCGCAGACTGGTGATCGCATTTCAAATGTTCCAATCGTAAAATGTGGAAAGTTTATTAAGGTTTTAAAGAACAAATTTTTGCATTTTGACAGGAAGTATCGCTCAAAATCAAATATTTTTGGAATAAAACAGTTTGGTTCCAAAAGGGCAATTCTTTAAAAAATGATTTTTGAGGTCTGTTTCGTGAACGTAATACACTGAACAGGATTCTTATTTGATTCAAAAGTGTTAGGAATATTGACCAGACCAAAGTTAAGACGAATTGTGGGATATGACTTCGAAAAAAAAATTTTTTTAAGGTATAGAGGAAATATTCAATATTTATGTATGGGCCGAAGATTAGAAGGATCAAAGATCCATCCCAAAGCTGGATTACTCTCAAAATCGAATCTTTTAGTTTATATTTAACCAGAAAAAAAATTTCGGGTAAGTTTGATCATTGGAACCGGAAAAAATCAATGGTGTCGTATAATTATGAAACACCTTAAAATTAAGATTTTGTTATAACTTATGCCCCGGAGGCAAATATTATATTGTTTTCACATGAAATTCTTTGTTTTGTTATAACGATTAAATACGAACACAATCACCTTAATACGACTTTTAATAAAAAAAATATTTAAGAAATGTATGGTGTCGTATAATTTTGAAACACACCTTATATAGAGGTCAGATTTATATTGGCAGCCTTATAACCATTAATATCAGATTTTTGGATGTGTAGGTCGTAAGTTATTTAGACATAAGATAAATGTCGCGGAAGTAGAGCCTGAAAATGATCGATAATTTCGATATTTTCGATATTTTCACAATATTGATACGATAATATCAATGTTTTTAGAAAAAAATCCTTTTAAATATTCTTTCAAGCTCTACCTAAAAGTCCTTGAATCCCTAACGCTCCATATAGAGGCCCTATAACAATTAATATCGTATTTTAGAATGGGCAGAAGAGAATCAAGTGATTCGTTAGTTAGACAGACACAAGTTAAAGGTCGCCTGGAGCTCCTCGAATCACTAGAGTCCCCATATAGAGGCCCCGATTTATATGGGCAGCCGTATAACCATTAATACCCAGATTTGTTGGCTATTCCGGCACAAGTTCGCGCAATATAACGCATAGGTTGGCATATTTCTTGTTTATTATCACACCGAACCAGAACTACAAACCCCAGACGACTGGTCCATATAGATAGCAGATTTACGATGGCACAGCCATACAACTATTTTTTTGGTCTCCAAAAGAATCATGTGATGCGGTGTCTGTTGGTTATTTTTTGGTTTCAGCATCCGCCAAGAATCGCATAGGTTGCAACTTTCTTGTTTATTTGTACATATGTACAGTGCTCCAGTGCTCTGGTTGTGTTTATTAATTAATTTCACTCGTAAAAATCGTAAAGCAAACAGGCAAAAGGGGTCTTCTATCGCTACAACAATTACAATTGCAAGCCAACGAGCGGGTAAATAAATATTTATGGATGGCTAAACTCTGTTGGCGACACAGTGCCAGCCACAAGTGTGTGTTCCCCGTTCTCACTAGCCCACAAAAAGCTGAAACTGCACTGGATGACCGATGACCGAAGAGCGAAGAGCGAAGAGCCTCGCCGAAATGGATTCCAAGGACTTTCCCCCTTTTATTTTCCAGCCAACTAGCCATCCAACCACACGTGGTGCAACACAACAGGCCGCTATCTCTCGGCGGGGTCGTAAATGCCGTAAATGCCCAATGCTGATGGCTGGCGGCGGTTCCATTTGGGCCTTTTTTATTTCATCGACAACCGGCAGACGGTGAAGACGACTTGCTGCTGCTCCACGGCGAACCTTAGCTGAATCTCAAGAGGCCCGCGGAACTTATCAGCCTTTAGCGGAGCGATTAGATGTGCGATTAGGAAAAGCAATGGCTACGCTGGGCGCCTGGGACTATGCCATATTGGCCTTGGTTCTCATCATTTCCGTGGCCATTGGCATCTACTATCGTTTTGTGGGCGGCAAACAGAAGACCACAACCGAATATTTGCTGGCGGATCGGTCGATGGGCGTCGCCCCGGTGGCCTTTAGCCTGATGGCCAGCTTTATGTCGGCCATTACCATACTGGGTGTGTCCATGGAGAACTATCAGTACGGCACCATGTTCGTCCTGATTAATCTGTCGTATGTGGTTTCCACGCCCGTGGCTGCCTACCTCATCATCCCGGTCTTCTATCGCCTGAAAACGGCCAGTGTGTACGAATATCTGGAGCTGCGCTTCGGCTATGCTACTCGACTGGCCGCCTCGCTGAGCTTCTCGCTGCAGATGATCCTCTACATGGGCATTGTGGTTTATGCCCCTGCTTTGGCCTTGGAGGCGGTGACTGGACTTAACCAGGTCTTCTCCATCGTCATCGTTGGAGTCGTCTGCACTTTCTATGCGACACTGGGCGGCATGAAGGCCGTACTCATCACGGATATCTACCAATCGCTACTCATGTTCGCCGCCGTCTTTAGCGTGATTATCTGCGCCTGGGTGAAGGCCGGCAGCCTGGAGGAGATTTGGCGCGTGGCCCAGCAGAATGGACGCATCGATTTCACCAACTTTAGTGTGGATCCCGCGGAACGGCACACCTGGTTCACTCAGATCCTGGGCGGAAGTGCCACCTATTTGGCCATCTATGGAGTGAATCAAACGCAAGTGCAGCGACTGATGGCCGTGAGGAGTTTGAGTGCCGCCCGAGCGGCTCTGTGGTGGTGCCTGCCCATTCTGTGCCTGCTGAGCGTGAGCACCTGCTTCTCGGGACTGTGCATCTACTGGTACTATCGCAACTGCGATCCTCTGCTGGAGGGAAGGGTCAACTCGCGTGACCAAGTGATGCCGCTCTTTGTCGTGGACACCATGGGCGAGTACACCGGCTTGGCTGGCCTCTTTGTTTCGGGGATTTTCTGCGCCAGCCTGTCAACGATTAGCTCGATAATCAGCTCACTGGCGGCCGTCACCCTGGAGGATTACCTCAAGCCGCTGGTCAATTGCTGCGCGAAGCGAACGCTCACCGATCGCCAGACGTTGTGGTACTCCAAGCTGCTCTCCTTGTTCTTCGGCGCCCTCTGCATTGGCATGGCCTTTATGGCGGGCTCAATTGGAGGACTCCTGCAGGCAGCGCTCTCCATTTTCGGCATTATCGGTGGACCTCTGCTGGGACTTTTTACCCTAGGCATGTATGTCACAAGGGCCAACGAAAAAGGAGCCATTGGAGGCCTGCTCATCTCGCTGGTGTTCTGCTTTTGGATCGGTTTCGGGCAGCCAAAGCCGCCGTTGGTCAGTTTGGATATGTCCACAGAGGGTTGTCCTCTAAACAGGAGCTTTGCAAGCGATGTTTTTCTGAAATCTACAAAGGTGGAGTCCCAGGAGGAGCACTTCTTTTACCTGTACAGGATTAGCTACATGTGGTACGCTGCCCTGGGCTTCTTGATTGCCTTCTTTGGCGGCTGGCTGTTGTCTTGGCTGTGTGAGCTGTTTAACTGGGACAACAATAGACGCATCTACCAGGATGCGGACTGTACGCTGATCAAGCACGATCTCTTTGTGCCGCCGCTGGCCAAGCGACTGCAGCGGCGACAGATGCCCCAACTGGTGGTCACTGGGACCAGTTCGGAGATTGGCGGCATCTCGGTGGCGCCTCCACGGCTGGACGAGATCGAGTGGGAGAAGCACAAGGCTGTGGCGTAACCTTTAGAGTTTAGAAACGCTAAATGAAGTGTTATATTGCCTTCTTATCGTGGCCAATTCCATTCAGCTGAGTCAGTAGCACTTCTAAAAAGAATGGCCAATCCAAAAGAGAACAACCTGCTTTGTTTTTCCAATACGGTTAAGTTTAATAGCAATTTTATACAAATCTAAATAGTTCACTCTAACATTATAGATGTTTTAGATAATAATTGTGATAGAAAAAGAAAAAGTTACATTGTTATTTACGAAAGTGCCATCATATCGATCTTGGAGTATCATATATTTATCATTTATTCCCATACATACTAGCCTTTTTCTCTTCGTCACATTTCTATCAACTGAACTTTGGCTTTAATAAACGAGCTTACTCATAGAGAGCGTTTCCCATTAGCGGGTCTCGGTATCGAGGGCCTGATCGGGCTGCTCCTCGGGTCCTCGGGCCTCGTAGACGTTGCGGGTCTGGGACAAGTGCCACAGGGCCAAAAGTCGCACCAGTTCCGTGTAGGTGAGCTGATGCAGCTCCCGCTTATCGCCCGACACCACGCCGGCGGCCTCCAGATCGTTTCGCAGCTCCACAATATCGAACAGGGCCCGATCCTCGGCAGTGTGATCGTTGATGTTCTGATTCTTGGCCGCCACTCTGCCCACGAAACTCTCGCTCTTCGCCACGCCATTGTACTGCTGGCCCACCGGCTCCCGATCCTGCTGGTCGGGGTTCATGGGCAGCGACCAGGCCAGGCAGGCGCCGAGGATCACCAGGAACGAGAGGAGCGGAATGCTGCCCGGAATGGAATTCATGTTTGCGTCCGACTGCGAGAAGCTTTGCCGTGGCACTGCCGTCGCCTCGTCTGTCGATCGTCGCCTGGACTCTCGGGGTGCGCTCCAATTTCTGTCCGTTCTGGCCGTTCTGTCCCGCGCGCTCTCACCCGGTTCTTCCATATCACCCACTCGAGCACCCCGTGTGCCAGTGATGGCCATTCTTCTCCGTTATATCTGGCTTTTTTCCGTTTATTGTCCGTATTTGTCCGTATTTCCAAAATAAATTTGTGAGTGTATTTCTTTTCATATATATTCATATATTCAAAAATGTTTAACCCAAAGAAATTACCAATGAAATAAAGCCAGAAAGCTATGATACTGATAGGGTACACAAAAAATTAAGAAATAATTAAATATTTGTCCGTATTTCCAAAATATTATACCTATAAATCTTTTTGCATTCTTTTGAACATATGTTAAAAAGTTTGAATATAAAGTATCTAGAGATTTAGGAACCCAAAGAATTTACAAATGAAATAAAGCCAGAAAAATAAATATTTGTCCGTATTTTCAAAATATTATACCACTAAAAGGTGGAAATTTGTGAGTGCATTCTTTTTTATGTTCAAAAATTTGGAGTATAAAAAATCAAGAGATATAAAATGATTATTTAAAAAAAAAACTATGATAAACAAGGTTTACATTATAATTATCTCTAGAAATTTCAGATATTTTTCAAGAGAATATTTTGAAAATTGTATTTTCGAGTATTTACAATAACTAAAGCCATCCCCAAATGAAAATGTTTTAATTTAAAAAATATTATTTATTATAAAAATGTTGTCTGCCTAAGAATTGAAATCTATTATTATAAATCTATCTATTATAACTAGAGAATTTAATATTTCATATTTGATTTTCTTGATTATTTTTTTAACCGCCAAAAGCGAAAATGTTGAGTAAAGGCTAAAGTCGCATCACTGCCGTTCGGGGCTGCTTTTGATTGAAAAGTCAGTGTAGGGTCGGTTAAATTATTTTATCTGCATATGCTGCACATACATCGGCCCCTCCGCTCGGTCTTGTACATACATATGTTCTTTAATTGCCTGTGGCTTCGTTTGATTTCGCTTTTGTATTTTGTATTTCGTATTTTGTGTTACGTTTATGTCCGCCTCCAATTCAATTTATCTGCGCAGTTTGTGCGCTCTCGCTGTCTTCTATTTTCTGCATGTTTGCTGGCCTAATCTTATCTATTGTAATTCTCCCTCTCGCTCTCTGGCGAAAACCCCAATTGAACGAGTTGTAATAGTAGAATTTTCAATAATTGCCGTTGATATGGGTTAATGGACGCCCCGTAGATCGTCCATTTAGCAATAGTTTTTGCGAACCCATCAGTCATTCAATCCTAACCGCACATCGTACGTTAATCGGTCAAAGTATCGAAGCAGAAGGGGCTATTTAACTTATCAAGTATGGGAACAACTTTTGTTTGTGTCACGTTATTTTTTAGGTTAACCATTTAACCGTTTACCATTATTGGATGATAGATTTTAAGATATGGGCAATTCTCCTTGAATGTTATGGACAAAAAGTGATTTGTTTTGGGATTTTGTCGGTATATTTTAAAGTTCTAGAATTAATTATTTGACACAAAGTTGAAAAAAAAAAATGCTAAACCCTCCTTTTTTTTATTCATTTCAACTAATCCAACCAACTTGATGGCTAATCTATTAATATACGCATCATGTACCTACTGATTTTAAAAGAAAATCAAGTCTTTCAACCTAAAAGTGAAATAACAAATTTAAGTACCGCTAAAAAAAATAGTTTCTTTTTGTTAAATTGTATGATAGTAATTTAGCTAGGCGAAAGAAAATCCAATTTTCCCATTATAATAATAAAATATGGGATAAAAACAAGTAATGCCCAGTCGTTTTTGATTAAAGTATTCCCACAAGGTGCAAATTATAATGTAAAATCATATAAAATACATTTCCCAGCCCGATTAACTGAATTTTACATTCATATCGACATGGCACTTGATTAATTACTTTTCGCTACAATTATTTTTGCCTGCCTTCAGGCGTTGTGAAAAAGCTTTTTCGTATAATTTGTAAAGCAAAGTTGCACCTGGAGCGACCGACCGCTTGCCGAATGAATGTCAACAAACGTATTATTATTATTATTATTTTCATATCGTGCTATTATGTATTATAACGATTTGACAAATACACGTAACGACGTTCCTGAGTGACAAGGGAACAAGTCGAGATTGTCGAGTGGCATGTAACAAACGACCTGGCCAAGTATTGATAATTGCAATTCGAGAATCGCAATTGGCAGGCCGATTTGCATTTTCCTAATGGATTCACAAACTATGCTGTATATAAATATGAATACGTGTGAATGGAATGGCCAAAACATTCCAATGACTGATCGTTGTTATTTTTTTATTAGTCTCTAGCTGACGGCAAACACGTGCCCGGTGGTTCGGTTGTTAGTCATTCTGGCCGAGAACGAAAGCACCATACAGTCACCGTTGATAACCATAGTTGTGGGCCAGAAAAGAACCCACTGACTCACTGGATCTGGATGGGACAGGCCATGTGGGGGGTAATTCCGAACCCCCTACTTTCCTGCCCACCATTTGGCTGAGTGCTGAGTTCTGTGTGCATCTCCTGATGTCATCGGCCAGTAATGCGTTGGTTCGTTCCCCTTATCTCGCCAATTGAACTGGCAGATTCTACCTACCCCCCGTTCCATCCTGTCCGCAGTGCCACTTTTCCAATCTGTAATCCCACTTTTGTACAGTGGATATCGGTTAAATGAATCTTGATTTTTGTTTCTATTTCAAGAATTTGAAAAATGCCTGTTGTAAGACATCTTAATCTTTTTAGTTGACTTTTGTTGAAATATGTTAAATTGTTTGATTTAATCTTTAAAGTGGAATTATAATGAAATATATTATTTAAATTGTTTGTTTAAAAATGAGAAAAAATTGCATTAGCGGGAGGATTCGAACTCTTACTTGACCTATTATTAAAAAAAAAATTTTTACATATTGTGGGAAAAGTTCAGATTTTCCACAAATACATCACAGGAAAAAAAAATCATAAAAGTCCTTTAAGGGGTTATATACCTTTTTTTTTTTCAAAAAAACGAAATTTTTTTTTTTGCTGAATCTTAAAGTATATCCCCTAGAGAACATCTTCCCAAATTTTCATACAGATCCGAATAATAGTTCGATAGGAAAACAGCGTTTTGACGCGCTCGACTTCAATAGTTGCAACGTCAAAGTAAAACTTTGAATGCGATTATCTCAAAGTCTGGTTTTTCCAAAAGTGCCTTCGCTGTGACCACGATTGCGCAAGAACTATTTGATCGATCTTCTCCAATTTTTTTTTAAATTATTCGTAATGATTGTGCCGAGTTCGTGAACGATTCAGTTTTTATGCGCCAATTTTAATTTCGCAGATCAGAATTTTTTAATAAAATTTTTAGAACTTGAAAAATCAACTTTTTGGAAAAATTGTTACTGTATGCAGAAAAAAGGAAATATTCTTAAAAGTAATCGTTCACGAACTGGATATAACACTATACTAACTAAAAATTTTTGGTTTTTTGATATCAGTTGACCTGCTGGACTTCCATCGTGGTCACCGCAAGCCACTATAAAAAAAAAAGGGTTCCGAAAGAATTGCCATAACTTCGTAAATTATTCATATTTTTTCAAGAACAAAGGCTTGTTGTTTCGATAAAAACATGTACTATCAATAAATAATAACATCACTGTCATAAAATAATTGCTACACACCAAAAAAAAAATCCAAAGTTCCCTTAATTTTTTCGCTCAAAAAAGGTATATAACCCCTTAAGTTCTTTTAGTTAAATATAGATGCAGGCTTTTTAATAGTTATTTTAAATAACTCGGTAAAAAAAAAATACTCTTTAGCTCCAAACTCCAGAAAAAAGAACCACAATAGATTCTCTAAATCGAATCCACTTTATAACGACATTGAGTGCATTTCTAATTTGCCTGAGAACCCAAGCTTGATTGGCCCGTCACTGTGAAGCGGTCTGGAATATTTAGCGATTCAACAATTTATTTTGAAATTGGAATTCAGGCGCATAACAATTAATAATTACTCGTTAACAGCTTAACTTGATTCATATTCATATTCACATTGTATGTACACTTTGGTATTCACACACTCACTCGCACACTCACACACATGGCATTGAAATTGTTTCAACAAAGAGGTGTAGAAAAAAAAATATTAAATCTATTAAAATAAGGGCAGCTAATCCTCCTGATCCTCGTCGTTGGTGGTGGTCACCGTCTTCTCCTGTGTGTGGTGCGTGGTGCTGGTTGTGGTGCGAGTCAATGTGAAGACGCCGGTGGAGCCCACATCATCCAGCGGCTGGGCAATGATGGTCGAGGTGGTGCTCTGGAATCGGTAGAATATATTATGTTACTTGGAAACTTTTTTATGAGCTGATTTCTTACGCCATTCTTGGTCTCCTCGGGGCTCCAGGAGCGCTTATCATCCAAATCCTTTGAGCAACAGCCACCCATTCTTTTGGTTTTTGGTTTCTTGTTCTATAAACTTTGAATATATACCGTATATAATGTGTGAGGATGTCCGATGTCTATATATCTCTGTTCAGTTATATGTTACTGCTTCATCGGCGCACGTCTGTCAGCGAATGCCGCTCCGTTCGCCGGTGTTCGATGGTCTGGTGTTCTGTTCTGTTCAGTTCACTTGTTCAGTTGGCCAACCAACCGAACAACCGAACAACAAAAAGCCCAACCCAGCCCAAGCTGCGCCGCCAGCTGCGACTGCGACGCCGGAGTTGTCATGGCTCCATATCAATTCTAGAAATATGTCTCAGCCAGCTCGTATTTTGTATTGTATTGTACTGTTCTGTTCGGTACTGCTCTGTGTTGAATACAATAAATACAAAATGTGTGGCTATATCTGTGAGCTGTACAAACAAACCATTCACATTCCTTACACCACTCACCACCCACCTCATAGCCTACCTACCTACCTATCACCAAGAACTCTCTAGGTTCCCCTGAGAGTGTCTGCGATCCCCCGAAATACAGTCATCATCTTTATTTTCGAAAGCGAAACCTCTAACCTTGGCGGCTTAACGGTTTATGGTTCATTTTTCCTATCGATCAGGTGCGTCGCCTCGATTCCACGGATCCCATTGTTGTCTGTGGTCTATTTAAAATACACAAAGGGTGGGTAAACATTCCCAATAGGTTTCAATTATTTCAGCCGGGAATTCCAATAAAAAGCTGACTAATAAGTAAGCTAATAAAAATCCTAAAAGTCTTAAAGTCCTAAAAATCTATAAGTAAATTTTGATAAATAGGGGCAATAAATGAAAAAATCCTAATGGGCCATTGGTTGGGTCTTCTAATTAAGGGCTTAAGAAAGGTCCAATTTAAAAGTCATTAAATAAAAATAAAAATTTTAATAGTAGAAGTATTTCTTATCACAATATTAAAATATTTTGACAAATAAGGGCAATAAATGAAAAAATCAAATTAAGATTAAAGCGAAAGGTAATTCCAATAAAAAGCTGACTTAGTTAAAATAAAAGTCAGTCAATAGAAATGAAAATCCTAATAGTAGAAGTATATTTATATAAAATATTATAATAAATAAGGCCAATAAATGAAAATATTCTAATAGCCCATTGGTTGGGTTTTCTAATTAAGGGCTTAGGGGTAAAAAAAACCCACGCTGATAAAAAACTACAATTTGCCATTTTTGAATACGATATCATCGAGGGGTTTATATTTATTTGCCAAAGTCAATGGAAAATAAAGACAACTCCAGCTGATATCGGGGACTCTGTGGACAGGAGGGACGCGAATATACATATATATAATAATAACAGCTAATGCCCGTAATAAATAAATTTATCGCATTAATGCGCAATGAATGAGTGGGCTAGATGTGCTGTGACTTATCTTGTTGATACCGTTGATATAAATAGGGTCGAGTGGCGAACGGAGGTGCCGGAGGGGCTGGGATCACGGCGATCATTCACACGATCATTATTCGCATATGGCCCCCATCTTTGTGCCCGACTGTACCCGAAGTGATCCCATAAATTGAATTACCACTGATTCCAGTGATTCTTTGTGCACAGACCCCGCACTTTATATGGATGTATATGTGGTGCATATATATACGTACGTCTGCAGTCCGATTAGATATCGGCCATCGGCGAATAATAACATTAATAATAATAACAATAATAGCCAAGTGACCGATATTGATGGTTGTCTGACCTTCGCATTGGCAGCAGCAGAGTTTTGGATCCACCCCGGGATTGTTTTTCGCTTTTTGCTGTCTGTTTACCATACACACTCACCATTTCCGGATAAGTGCTCGTAATTAAATCACTGACAGTTTGAGTGATAAGACTGCCCTGCCCGAAAAAATGTAATTAGGTGACGAGACCCACATATTCGAAAATGAAAACGAATGGCATGCAAATCGGCGAGCGTTCTGCTAATTCTCATATCGTAATTGGGAATGTGACGAGGGAACAGAGCCAATTAGTTAAAATTGGCAAATTACGATTAAAATCTATTTTTATACATTTTTATAAAATATTGCTAATTTTTAATACAACATGTTCCCCAGTGATTTTTAAGTAAAGTTTAAAATATTTATAATATTAGTATATTAGTTAAATAATATTTAAGTGTAGTTATAAGGCCGGTGGGCCTTGTGACACTCTTGAGAGTGTCTTAACGCCCGCGACCTTTATTATATTTTATAATATTTTCTTTATTGAAAGCTAATTTCTTTTGTATTCATATGTGGGTATTTTATTTATATTTCTTTACTGAGTTGTGTTTATTGAAATGTGCTAAAAAGAGCATTTCATAATCAGTCATTTGAACGGGGATTCACAAAAGTTTAAATGAGTGCAACTGGTGAAAGTTGGATATTACGACATTTTTGTACAGACTTGTACGTGCTTTCCTATGGTTAGACTTTTGGAGCTATCTCTGCTTTATACATTTTAGCTTTTACACACCCCATTGATAGATAGATAGATCAACACGAAATGTGGAGCAGTGATGGCAAATAGAACACCGCCCATGAGTTGGCCGATGAGATAATTTCAGCGGCTGCTTATCTGTGTTATATAAACCATATAAACCCATATAATTGTCTATTGTCTAATGATTTTCCCCCCTTCCCTTTGCAGCTACAAAATGCACAGATTTACGAAAAGGAAACCCTTTTGCGGGCCTTATTGGCGGCAATGTCGCCGCATGTCTTCATACCGCAATATTGGCGAGCGGAACGCAATTGCGTGATCTTCTTCACCGACGACTACGAGGTGGCCGAGCGCATTCAACATCTGGGCAGGCACGCCCAGCTACCCGATGGCTATAGGCTGATGCCGCGCGTGCGCAGCGGCATTCCGCTGGTGGCCATCGACGATGCCTTCAAGGAGAAGATGAAGGTGACCATGGCCAAGCGGTACAATGTGCAGACCAAGGCACTCGACCTCTCCCGCTTCCATGCCGATCCGGAGCTCAAGCTGATCTTTTGCCCGCTCTTCCGGCAGAACGTGATGAGCGCCGCCATCGATATTATCTGCGATAATATACCCGATCTGGAGGCGATCAACCTGAATGACAACAGCATGACCAGCATGGAGGCCTTCAAGGGCGTGGAGAAGCGGATACCGAACCTCAAGATACTCTATTTGGGGGATAATAAGGTGAGAAACTATAATAACTATTTGTTTACTAGCTATACTAACTACTTTTTCTTTAGATACCATCACTGGCCCACCTGGTGGTGTTTCGCAACCTGTCTATTTTGGAGCTGGTCTTAAAGAACAATCCCTGCCGTTCCCGCTACAAGGACTCGCAGCACTTTATCAGGTATACTATGGTGTGATTGGTGTGACTTCTAACCTTTCTAGAGGATGCTGCCACATGGTCGACGTGGGAGTTGCCGCGTCGGGAGTCACAGAGGAATTAGGATTAGCACATTTCCATTGTTCTGTTGTCTCCATTATTCTTCTGTTTTGTTTTCGAAGTGAATGCGCTGCAGGATTGTGGCTCAAAATCAGGTGGAACTCCAATCCTCGCTAGAATTTTGCTGAAAAGGCCTTCAGCCTAAAGTTTAGAAGCGGTTGAGCAGGCAAAAGCATTTGAGGGAAAAGAGTTTCTAAAGAAAGTGCCTTAAAGCAAGGGCAGGTCGAAAGCAGCGGAAGAGACTTTGGGCAAGGCAGTAAAAAATTAAAAAAAAAATTGTTTAAAAAAAAAAAAAAGAAACGAAAAACTACAGTAGAGCCCAAGCCATTTCTACAACCAGCTGAGTGTTCAACACTTTCGACGATGTGGCAACGCTGAGCTACAGACGAGACTGTACCACACACACACATACATTACATACCTGCACCGTTCGCACTTCCACTTAAGCAGGCGGACATGCAGCAATACCCGACACAGCAGCAACAACAACGTTGGCAAAAGCACATCAATAGTAAAATCATACAATCGAATAATTAATTAAACGTAATACCCACCAACCCACCCACCGCGCACCCCGCTACAACACACACGGGCACACACACACATGTAGCGACTCCACGCCAGCGCACGCACGCATGCGCCTGCGCACTTGCGTTTGCGCGCCAAGTCCCCCAAGCTGCGTGCCCTGTGCGCGCTGTTGTGTTGCGTTGTTGTGTCGCCGCTTGTTGATTTTGCGGCGGTTGCCAAGAAGAGGAGGCGGAGGGGGAGGAGTGGCGCAAAGGCCCCCTTATTTAGGTGCGCAGCGTCTAGCAGAAATTACAATTAAATACCAAACGGACAAAACGGACATAACGGACAAAAACCTACACAAAACACTCAACTACGGACATATTTTGCTGGCGCCAGCGGCCGCCGCGTTGTTTTGCGAGCCGTTTACACTCATTTTGTACGGCATCGTTGGGCGTGTGATCCGCCTGCGGATGCGACGTGTGCGAACGTGACGGGACATGACGAGACATGTCGAAGGCATCGGACTGAAGTGACACAGCCGCCAGCTTTCCCCGGTCTGGCAACGCAGCCAGCTTTTGCTTGGGCCCACACTGTTCGAAAAAAAAGAAAAAAACAACTTTAAAAAAAAAATAAAAAAAGAAAAAAAGGCAAAAAATAAAAAAAATAAAATACAACAAACACAAAAGATGCCCAGGCACAATGCAGTGCTCAATTGTACTTTTCCGCTGCACTCAAACAGCAGCATCAATCAAATAATGGCACAAAAATGGCCAAGCACCTAGTGCCTCTGCCTCTTCAGCTGCCCAAAGCTCCGCGACATTTGGCGAGCCTGTCGAGTAACGTAATAAAGTAATACTATGCCAGATCACAAGTGGATCTCGTGTGCGAGGGAGAGTAACCCCTGGTAATTGGCCTGCCTGTGTCCGCAACACCTGCAGCGCATACACCACCCCCCCCACACACAATAAACCCATTTAATTATTATTTCTCGCTATTTAACTCGCATATCTATCATCGCCTCCCTGCTAATGCCAACCAAAATACGGCCGAATATCCACTTCGAACTATTTACAGCGAAGTACGTCGCAAGTTCCCCAAACTGCTGAAGTTGGTAAGTGCAATGCCCCCGTAGAACATCGTTTAGCAGAATGATGGGAATGTTACAATGTTAATTCTTCAATATTAAAATAAATCAGGTTTCCATCTGGATTTCATATAGAAATTTATCAAAATAATATTTCATAATATCATATCATAATATCATAATTTAATAATATCATAATATCATATCATAATATCATCCTATTTGAGGTTGGAAAGCTACATATTAATCCACGGATCCTACACTAGGTTCCTTGTTAAATTCCCATCACTGCTAGTTATCATCCGTCTCTAAGAACCCACGATCCATAACTAAATTAAATCCCTACAGGATGGAGAGGCCCTGGCGCCGCAGGTCACCTTTGATCTAACCGAGCAGGGACGCATTCTCGAGACGAAGGCCTCCTTCCTGTGCGACAACGCTGGCGCCGAGGTGGTGCGTCAGTTCCTGGACCAGTACTTCCGCATTTTTGATTCGGAGAGCCGACAGTCCCTGCTGGATGCCTACCACGAAAACGCGATGCTGTCCATAACGATGCCGTCGGCCAATCAGGCGGGAAGGTGAGTGCTGTCTTCATTAATAACTCTAAACATACATCCAATAATATTCCCTAATTTTCTTGCAAAATAGGCTGAACAGCTTCTGGAAGTTCAATCGCAACCTGCGACGCCTGGTGAACGGCGAAGACAACCGCACGCGGCACTTGAAGTACGGACGGCTGGCCTGCGTTTCCACGTTGGACGAGTGGCCAAGGACGCTGCACGAGCGTCGCACCTTCACCGTCGACCTGACCATATTCAATGTGAGCAAAAAATCATTAGAAGTTCTCCGGATAATAGAAAAATCCGGCTTAATTTATCGATCTTATGCTTATCAAGACTCTTGTCCGTGTGTTTTATTCATGAAGAGAAATTCCCCAAACAAATATTCTACTTCATTTGTGTTTTCCCTTCAAAGCATCGATATTATTGAAAGGAAAATTATCGAAAATATCGATAATTAAAGAGAAATTCTCGAACCAAAATACTAGTGCTTATAAAATATCGACAGTTTGCTGGTTCTTGATATTTTCTTTGTGTTTTCCCTTCAAAGCATCGATATTATCTAATCGATATTGTCAAAATATCGAAAATATCGATCATTTTTAAACATAACATTTATAAGAAATTATCTAGTGGGTTAGATCGAGTGTTTTGTAGTACAAACTATACTAAAAATATCAATTGAGAAACTAGCTTAAGCAATGAATATTTTAATTACTTAGTTATTTGATTTTGGCCACGGAATCGTAATGTTTGTATAAATAATAATTGAGGAATGGGTGAATACAGTTTTAGAATCTATATTAAAGTAACCATAATAACCTTAAATATGTATACACTTCCTGCCGCATAATCAGTGGAAACTAATCACAATTTCACTCCCTTTCTGCCCACAGACTTCCATGATGGTATTCACGGTGACGGGATTGTTCAAGGAGCTGAACGGCGAGGCCAGCGCCTCCGGCTCGATGTCGATGCAGTACGAGCTGCGCCACTTTGCCCGCACCTACGTGGTGGTGCCGCAGAACACCGGCTATTGCATCCGCAACGAGACCATCTTCATCACGAACGCCTCGCAGGAGCAGGTGCGTGAGTTCAAGCGGTCGCAGCACCAGCCGGCTCCCGGTTCCATGGCCAGCACATCGACAAGTGCCACGGCGACCAGTCCGCAGCAGCAGCAGCCAGGGACGACTGGGGGTCTGCAGGGTCGTCTCAATCCGGTGGGCGTGGCAACCGGGCCGGTGGCCATTCTGCCAGGAAATCCGCTGGCAGCCACCTCACCGGTGAACAGCGGCAGTGCCGCCTTATCAGTGGGTGCAGTGGCGCCTGGCGTGCAGGATGAGAACACCAAAATGCAGATGATACAGGCGATGAGTGCGCAAAGCCAAATGAACGTGCTCTGGAGTCGCAAGTAAGAGCTATAAAATTCTGCATATTAGTTGAACCATTGCTAACTGAATCTCTCATCTTTCTTCCCCTCAACAGATGCTTGGAGGAGACGAATTGGGACTATAACCATGCCGCATTCGTTTTCGAGCAACTCTTCAAGGAAAACAAAATTCCGCCCGAGGCTTTTGTCAAGTAATTCTCATTCGACATTTGACCAGAAGCAGCAAGGGGGAAAAACAGAGCAGAGCCAAGTGCCACGTATACAGAATCAAATGTTTTGTTTATTTGTTTTCGTTTTGTAATTAAATACTTTTTAATATTTTTTTTTAGAGTCACATCTAAATTGTAATAAAACGCTGAGTTAGTTGTGCGCACATTGTCGAGCCACAATGATCGCAGCCCCTTGATAGGTATATTTAACTCGCTTTAAGTTCCGTCCGCAGATCCCCTGGACCAAGACCCTTCTGGCTTGAGCGCCAGGACGAAGAGTCTGCGAACGGTTGCCCCCTTTAGAATTTAGAACTGTTTTATAGCCCTAAGCACGTACAAGAAAATATACATCAAAATCCTGTATGCAACAATGTTGTTGAAAATAACGCAAAAACCAACTATTATTTACCCATAAACGGTTACCAGTCCCACGAATCCCATCCCGCTTTCCTTGCTCCTCGAGTAGCCTTAACTTTTGTATACAAAGACCAGCGAACGAAAACAAACATTTTGTTTGGGGAGGGCAAACAAACGTATATTAATAGAGAACTTGGACAAGCAATAACATTAATAACCTTTGTGTACATTTTGTAACGACTCAGAAACCAACATTACCTTTCTTTCCTTAATAGCAAAAATAATACAAAAAAACTAACATTTACAATTCACGCTTAGTCGTAAGTCCAATTGAATTTAAGTGTGCCCGGTATATAGGAATTATATACATTAATATAATAAGCATAGAATCTTTAATAAATTTATCAGAATCGAATGAGAAGTCGGTGTTTTATTTCATATTTAAGAAAGCAATGTATTTTGGAATGCATTATTTATTATAATTGTAATTAGTTTTGTATTATTATGCAAATTTGTGTTACTAAAATAAAATGATTCTGAATTGAGAATACAATTTAAAAGTAACGACTAGCGTCTTTTGACGCTGGGTGTCGCCACATCTGTTCTTACCGCTAGATGGCGCCCACAGTAAAATCCATGTAAGAAACATGTAAAAAACAAAAAGCGCTAGATGGCGCCTTTCGTTGAACCCAGGCAATTAGAAAAAGAATGAAAAAGTAACTTAATTTTTAGACACGATTTAATAAATATTTATTAGTGTTTTTTAACATATGATTTTATGTTTCAAAATCACTCAAAGAGGTGTTAGATGTATGTAAAAAATGAATTTGTGTTTGTAACTATCAAATTCCCATTCCAATCAAATTCCCAACCGATTGGCGTTATCATCTATAAACTTCAATTATTACATTTTTCAAAATAACGTGATGCAAAAATGCATTTTCTATTTTATTTAAATCTTTCCGGTAAAGGTGAGGTGAGGTGGATTATCTGCTTAGCTGGGACCTCCTTAATAATAATTTTTCATCAAAAATAATCATTTTTTTTTACAAAAAAAAAAGATTCAAGGTTCTACATATTAAATCGATTGGTTAAATTTTAAACAATTTTTTTTATGCAGAAACATATGCCAAAAGAAATAAATATTTGAGACAATGTAACGGTTTGCTGCTATGGCAAATTTAAATAAATTAATTAAAATTCAATTCGAGTGTCAAAAGAGCGCACTTCCCAGATTATTTCATGTATTCATCGCAACCAGTTCGCGGCGCCTTGGACCAACTCTTTTGCTTTTTCTTTTCCTTTTCCCGCATCGCATTGTCATTGTTCCCGCTGAGACGAGAAAGTGTCTGGGACTCGAGTCCTAGGACCTAGCACCCAGGACCAAGGTCCTAGGACCTAGGACTTAGGGCCCATTGTGCGAGTCCCCTTTGAGAGCGTGTGACGGGGCAAGGACAACAAAGGAGTCGAATAACAAAAAGCTTTTCTAGTTTCACAGCTTTCCGCAGCCGGATTTGGGTTTTTTGGGTCTTTGGGCTTTGTTTGCGGTGTCGGCTCCTCGATTTTGGGCCACAGCTGTCCGGCAATTGGGTGGGATTCGGATTCCATTCAACAATTGGTCAGCAACCGGTGGCCAGTAACCAGTAACCAGTGTCCAGTGACCAGTGTCCAGTGACCAGTGACCAGTGGTCAGCGTGAGAAGCGGCTGGCGCCCAGCATCCCAAGTGAAATTCCTGGACAGCTGGCCCACTCTTGTGGTCCACACAATGGACACGGGATCGAGCTACAACCGGACCTCTTTGTTATTCAAAATTAGCCAGAAGAAAGACGGCCACTGGACCAGAATCTGACCAAGCTGCCAGCATCTGTCGGGGATCTCGAATGGCGCCCAAAATGGGCAATCAAGTTCAGCTTGTTCTAGGCCCTAGGATCTACGGTTCTGATCTTCAGCTGCCTTAGCTCCGCACAATGCAAAATTCCTTGGGGTGGGAAATTTAATAAGTTTAATTTAAATTATTTCTTAAGCAAACACAGAGCAAAATTTTCGCCCATTTTCATTTTTTCTGTATGTTTTTTTGCTGTAACTTGGCCAAAAATGGTCCTACGCCAAAAATACATACTGTTTTGAACAGATAACAAAATAATAAATAAATCCATAACACTTTCCGGGTGATCTGGAAAAAATAAAATTTTCTAAATTTTTTGATAAGGGGGTACATCATGATTTTTTACGAAAAATGGAAAAGAAAATAAAATGTCCAGGCTTAAATGCCAATCGATTGTACATTTAATAACGAGTTCAGAAAGGTATGACAATCCATATTTGGATCAATATTTATATTGTTACGGTCAAAAAACGAATTATTTTTTGTGAAAAATTAGAATCTAGGTTTATGGTAAAAAATTTGAATATTTTCTGTTTGCTCTTTTGCTGTAACTTGGCCAAAAATGGTCCTACACCAAAAATACATACTGTTTTGAACAGATAACAAAATAATAAATAAATCCATGACACTTTCCGGGTGATCTTGAAAAAAATAAAATTTTCTCAAATTTTCCATTTTTTATAAGGGGGTACATCATGATTTTTTGCGAAAAATGGCAAAAAAATAAAATGTCCAGGTTTAAATGCCAATCGATAGGAAATTTAATAACGAGCTCAGAAAGGTATGACAATCCATTTGCAATCCATTTGCAATCCAATTGCCATTGTTACGGCCAAAAAACGATTTATTTTTTTGTGAAAAATTTGGATCTGGATTTTTCGGTAAAAATTTGAATCTTTTCTTTTTTGTTACAATAGTTTCCTCATATTACGTAATTTGACATTCTTGATTGACACATTTTTAAATAAATAAGGTATTCGTGATATTCGAAGAAATGAGAATAAAACGCAATTCCGTGGTAAGGCCAATTTCGAAACTGAGCACCCTTTGAACTGAGGAACTCAGGACGATCGCAGGACACACACAGTGTACATATATACTTACATGTAGGTGCATTCGTATATTCGCATTGCCTGACAAGAGTCAATGATCGCACGGCTGCTGAAACTGTTGAAAAATGAGAGGAACGTGAAATCGCAATCAAGCGCAAAGGATCGGGATCGGAATCGGAATCGGGATAGGGAGGAGTGGGAGGGGGTCGCCTAATCCGGCTGACGCAGGATCAGGGCACGCAGACGCGACAGGATCAGGATCAAAACGAGGACGAGGACAGGGTGTGTGGGCACGAGGATTCGCTCGTTCACTCGGAACATTTTCGGCAATTACCCAAAAAATAAAGAAGCGAATTAATGCAGCCCGTGTGTCTTTGTGTGTGCTCAAGGATCAACGGGGTAAGGACACTCTCGGGACACTCGGCAGCGACTTTTTGGGGGACAGGACAGACGACGGCCGACAGCCGAAAAACACACACGCAAAAACGAAAGCCGAAAACAAAAAAATTAAGGACTTTGCACCTGTCCCGAAACGGAGGACCAGAGGGGGGGGGGGGGGGTGAGGAGTCGCAGGACGACAGCCGGGCCAGCGAAATTAAGGATAAGCAGTGCAGTGCAGGGATCGCTGGATGCGACGGCTCGTGCCACTCAAAATTCCAGCTTAATTTCGCTGTTTGTTCGTCGGCTTTTGTTGAAATAAAGGTGGTGCAGCCAGCCAGCCAGCAACCCCGTTTCTGCTGTTATATGTGGGTGCCAGTAGTCCCGCCACGCGATCCTTGATCCCCTTGATCCTTTATATCCCCTGATATCCATATCCCATCCGATACGATCCCAAGCGAACCTAACGTTAAAGCTTCGCGTGCGGCACTCATTGTTATGCATTTTAAATATGAATTTTTATGGCCGCCAGACATGCGAGGATCGCCAGGACCCCTTATCCTGCATTCGTTCCCGATCACCTCCCCCTTTTTGCTTGGGACACCAACGAAGTTGGGCATTTTGTGCATTTTGTTCTCTGGCTAAATGCCCGTTAATTCGCGGCGTTAATGAGGCCAAGCGGAGCCAACAAGGATGCAATGGTTCGTGTCCTGTATCCCAATCTCCCATGTCCTGCATGTCCTGGGTGGCCTGCAGATGGCCCTTCCTTCCTCCTCCCTATTCAATTTTCGACTGCTTATTATCGTTATTGCCTGGCCCTATTTATTTTATAAACGATAATAACCTGGCTAATAACCAGGCAGGCCGGCAACCGACACCTTCCATCGCCCGGATAAGCCGCTCCAAAAGATATTGTATCTCCGGGCCGGCCGATTGATTGCGTAAGATAGTGCAGAGGGAATGAGGATAATGCGTACGTTCACAAATTCATTTTAATAATAAATATTAACTTTTAATATTAAAAGAAGCCAATTTAAAAACAGTTACGTGAATACATTTATTAAAGAAAATACATCATCCAAAGTTCAGAAGCCAAACAATTACATGATATTATTTATTTACTTGTTTTTCATAATTTTTTTATTTTTTCCTGGAGCTACAAGAACTTCCTTATAAATGAATAAATATAATAAAAATGTATAGATCCCTTGACTTATCAGCCTTATGGCATTTTACGGTTAAAAATCAAGTTAAATGCCCATATCCAACATTTAATACAGGCAACATATTGATTTCTTATTTTACATAATTTTTGTTATTTTAAATTGAATTAATTTGAATTGTTTAATTTGTATTTTAAGTAAGATTTTAAGTGTCATAATTATATTGTTCATTTAGTTTATTTGTATAAACTAAAGAAACACTTTCATAGTGGTTTCAAGTTAAAATGTAAGTTTTTTTTTACAGAGTAGAGAATAAGAATGTGTTTATTTTTGAATAAAATTATATTGGCTGCCTGAGGTAAACCAAAGCAAGTAGTCGCTTAAGGAGCTCCACCTAGCGGCAATGTATTATTTGCTCTAAACTTTGAATGATTTGATCAATTTATAAAGTTATTTCTACATTTTGGTAGGTATTACTAAACCAAACAAAATTGCATTTAAACTTTTAGAAAATCTGTAAAGATTGTGGTCGGCTGAAACAAACTTGCGCTGCGCAGTAACCCCAAGAATCTGCATGGTTTATAGCAACTTTCTAGCTTTTATAGTTTCCGAGATCTCAGCACTTTTAAGGACGGACAGACAGATATGGCTAGATCGACTCGGCTAGTAATGCTTATCAAGACTAATATCACGAATACAAGCCTCTTATGCTTATTATTTAATCATGGAAGTGTTATTGCTCACATTTTTTTAAAAAATTCAAAGGCTAATGGTTTCATTAAATACTGAGTTCTGAAAAATGGTTGAGAAAATTATCGCAACTTTTAATTTGTATGGTTTGGAGACCTGTGGTCCTTGGGTCCTGCATATGCACATTAATTGGGACATTATCGGGTCCGTTGTGCTCACAGGCCCATTTCCATTGCCATTTCCCTTATGCCCTGTTGATTTAGTTCCAGCTTGCAGCTTAAGCCCCGCGCATTATCGCCCCACGGGATGCCCCCGGGTGTCGCCTCCCGGCCAGGACCCCTGTTTAAGTTCCTTTTTTATACCCTTGCAGAGGGTATTATGATTTCAGTCAGAAGTTTGCAACGCAGTGAAGGAGACGTTTCCGACCCCATAAAGTATATATATTCTTGATCAGCATCACAAGACGAGTCGATCTAGCCATGTCCGTCTGTCCGTCCGTCTGTCCGTCTGACCGTCTGTCCGTCTGTCCGTCTGTCTGTTTCTACGCAAACTAGTCTCTCAGTTTTTGAGCTATCGGCACGAAACTTTCGCAAAAGTCTTCTTTCTATTGCAGGTAGTATATATGTCGGAGCCGACCGGATCGGACAACTATATCTTATAGCTCCCATGGGAAGGATCGGAAGAAAAAAACTTTAAAAAATTCTAGCTTCGGTGTTTTTTGAAATATTACCTTCTACTTTTGGGGATGTTTTTTTTTAAATATTTCTGAATTTCGAATTAATTATTTAAAAAATCGGACTACTATATCATATAGCTGCCATAGGAACGATCGAAAAATTAATGGAAAAGTAATAGGAAATAAATTCTAGCTTCTTTGGTTTTTATTGTATTATCTTCTACTCTAGGATATAACTCTTTTTAAATATTTCCGAATTTCAATTTTAATTTGATCAAAATCGGACGACTATATCATATAGCTGCCATAGGAACGATCGGAAAATTAATGAGAAATATTAGAAAATTGAACATTTTTGCGATTTGTTAATTAATAGGAATGATCTGCAAGGGTATATAAGCTTCGGCTGGCCGAAGCTAGCTTCCTTTCTTGTTTTTCGGAGAATTCAATACCTCTGGGATGGGGATGGGATGGCCAATATTTACTCTTTCTCCTTCTCCCCCTCCCCGCTTCATATTGAAATTTTATGTTTTAATTTCTTTTCGGTGTTTTCCGCTTGTTTCTTTGCACACTGGAGCCATCGATGGCTTGTAATTGAGCTGACAACATTATCGAACTACGCCCCCTTCGCCCCCTTCGACCCTGCCCCTTTGTTGCAAGAGTCTCGGGCGAAAAGCGCGTGCATAATTGCTTCATTTTTGGGGCGAGTCCCGGTTCAGTTTCGTTTGCTTTTGCTTTTGCTTTTGCTTCGATTCAGTTTTAGTTTCAGTTTCTCAGTTTCTCAGCTCTCAGGTGGCAGGCAGGTGAGCTGCTGCAACCAGTGACGCGTGCCCTTGCCACAGGTAAAGGCAGCCAGCTGCCCTCCTCTCGATTACGCAATCACAACACATTAAGCGCTGATTAAGACACTTGGGAGCCACTCGTATGCAAAGAGGAGACTAAAACTGAGACTCAGACTGAAGGACTGCAAAACTTAAAGAGCAAACTTGCAAGCTGGAAGATACTGAACCAGATCAGATTGCACATCAGGTCCTGCATTCACTGGTAGAGCTACACAGGAAAAAAACAATTTACCATATTTAATATATTATTTAAAGCACGAATCTATGGATTGCAAAGACGATTATCTTTTGAGCTTACGGTAAATTTAAGTTTAAACTTTGAAGACTAGAAAAACGGACAATAGTAATAAAAAAGAAGAAAACGCGAATTCTTCAGTAAGGATGAGTAGGTTTATTTCTTGTGTAACTTAGCTATTCTTAAAACCAACAAGGTGGTATATCTTTAAATGGAATGTTATGAAGTGGTTTTAAGTGAAGTATAAAAATGGGAACTAATTTCAAAAAGTAGTAGGAAGTAGGTTTATTTCTTGTATAATTTAGCTATTCCTAAAACCAACAACGTTGTATGACTTTAAAAGGAATGTTATGAAGTGGTTTTAAGTAAAATATATGCAAAAAGAAACTAATCTATAAAAGTAGTAGGAAGAAGAGCGATTAAAATATAAGAAATTATTAATGGTATTTATATTTAATTGAATTTTAATCACTCAAACCGAACCTTTTCCCTTGAGTTCAGGATGTGCTAATTTTTTTCAGTGTAATTCGAGGGGCACTCCAATGAAGAAGAACAAACAGACAAGAGGAGGCTGCAACGATGCAACGTGGAAGTTCGAAGGGTTGCCATTGCCACGCGACTACATGCACTACACGGACCACCCCCCTCCCCCCTGGATTCTTCTTCTTCTTCTGGTGAAATGCAATCCTTTATCCCTGATGCCCTCGTTCATTTGGCTGCTTGATTTGATAATTATAAGAGAGAGTCAAGATTGTGCGGATCGTATTGCAAAGTGCAAATTGCAAACTGCAAATAGGGGGCAACCAAAAGGGATCAAGTGGGACAGCATCTATGGCAACACTTGGACCTCTCCCAGGTGCAATACCGTTAACAGGGAACCGTTAGCGAGTGAGAAATGGGCAGGCGACAGGACGAAGCGAAAGGAGCGAGCGAAAAACCAACAAACAAACCTGCAGGTGCAGCTGGCGACGAGATCAAGGATCGCCGATCGCCGATTGCCGATTGCCGATGATAGGGTCTTCTGTCTTATGACCCCCGAAAAGGTTTCAGATATGTATATATGTATATGCCCCGGGTTCCGAGTCCTGAGTCCTGGGTCCTGAGTCCTGAGTCCTGAATCCCCAAGGGAGAGTGTGCCATCGCGGGACAGACAGGCACTTTCGCTCGCTTTCGATCGCAGGATGCACGTTGCATGCCGCACGCGCTTTCTTTGCAGCCAAGAAAGAGAGAGAGAGAGAGAGGTGGCAGGTCCTGCCGTGAGATTGCCATCATCCAATCAGCCGAGTCACGACTCAGAAGTCTCAAGTCCCAACTCTCCAGTTCCGAGTTCCCGAATTCAGGCAGAACTTATTAAAAACGCATTCAGGTCATCGCACCAGCAGAAGAATAAGGAACTCGAGTAACAGTAACAGAGGGGGAAGAGACCGGGGCAGAAGAACGCCTGAAGAAAGCCATCGATGGGGAAGGATCCGAAAAGAGTGACTCCCGGGTATACAAAAACACAAGAACATATGTGCATATACTATATACTCGTGTGCTATTTACAAACTTCAGATATATACTATATATATATTTTATATAATATATATTTTAAATAATTAAAACATTTTAACTTTTTAAATACAAAGTTTCAAGGGACTAACAAGAAGTGAAACCCTTATTTAGAGGGCTTTCTACCTTTTATGGAAATACCATGTTACAAACTTCATAAAAAAAATTTTAAAACTGTGTTTAAAAAAATACAAAATTTTTAAATACCAGGTTTCATGGGATTAACAAGAAGTGAAAATCTAAGATAGAGAGCTTTCTAACTTTTATGGAAATACCATGTGATAAAATTATAGATTTCTTTGAAATTACAGAAGAATGCCAACGAAAAGTACTAAGAAACTGTAAAAAATTTGTAGAATGTTAGGAAAACTTTGAAGACGAACAAGTTGCAGCATCGAGGGGTTGGACGCACTTCAGTTGCGATGACGTCAGCGCTAGCCAAAATCCGAAAAATCCGCAATGGACGCAATAAACAACCATGTTCCGTTAAGATTTCAAAGTACGCACTCACCATCGTCGCATCAAACCACCCCCACCCACTCTATTTGTCCTTGTTCCGCGACGGGACGATTACAGCAACAACTGGCGGGGGAAAGGGACGGGAGATGCCAGAATAGAGACACACGAGGGTTGCAATCTAATGAAATAATAATAATAAAAAAGTAAATAAAGCAAAGGGCAAAATTTAGGTGGAGAGGGGGCACGGGGGAAAGGGGGAAACGGAGCGGAACGGAAGGAAAAGGAACGGGGGGGAGTGGGCCAAGTCCCGTTTATCATTCGCAGCCGCTTTTGATCCTCGAACGGTAATTGCCGAGTGGCGGGGGTGCAAAAGAGATGGCGAATGCGTAACGGGACACCCCCCGAAAAGCGAGGAACACAGTGGAATGGAACGCCCACTGTGCGTTCCATCGCGTTCCCCATCCCATTCTGTCCCACTTCAGCTCAATCCATCCCACACATAAAGAATATTTGATATATTTCCTGATTATGCAAATAATTATTGTAATTTGTAATGTAATGAGGGGAAAAAAGGATATTTTTATTTAAACTAAACAAGAAATAAATACTTATAATTAAATGCTTGTCTACTTAAAATGTTTTTTTTTTTAATTGTCAAAAATCAAAACGACTACTTCCTAAAAAGTTACAATGTTTCTCCTATTGTTTTTTCGATTATTCCTCTTTGAGCCATAAGATATAGTGGTTAGTTTCATCGCGATTCAAAATGAGGAAATCGTTCAAACTTTCTAATTTAAATAATTTTACAGTAGTTTGTTTTTGTGCTGTGATGCAAAAAAAGAAAGAAATTAAAATATATTAACTCGAGTTAAATATTAGAAAAAGTTTTTTCAGTACAGTAATTTGCCTTGAGGCATTGTATTTTAAACTTTTTTTTACTGTGCACTCAATACCATCCGAACCCAGCCATCCCAAATGGAAATCGCAGCATGGCAACGCACAGGACGCACACAAAAATGCGTCGCAGTTGCCTCAGGGGTGGGTGGTGGCTTTCCCTTCCCTTTCCCTTGCCTCTATTGTGAACCCTTACCCTCGTCCTTTCTGCATTGCAGGGGAGGCAACTTGGCAGCGCGACTAGGCTAGAGCTATGTAGCTAGAGCCCAGGGCCCAGAGACCAAAACCCAGACTCAAGCCCAGCCGGCTGTAAACATTCCTGGCAGACGCAGGAACGCATCTCAACCACAGCGAACAAATTGAGGGGCTTTTGGGGGTTGGGGCTCAACAGCCCACTGATGTGTCCGAATAGATTTCGACTCATTGAACACCTTTTTGAGTACTTTTGATAAGACCCATTAGATATGTCCTTGAAATGATTGTAGTTTCCTCAAAATCTTTTTCTTACTTTTAAAAAGGATATTATATTATAAGATATATGTTGATGTTTGATCATGAACTTGGCGTAAGGAAGGAAATCATTGTAGATATGATTGTTATATAAAAATGTAGGATCCATCTGAAAACTTTAACTTTAGTACACCGAAAAAAGTCTAGTTTAACTCCTAAAACTCGTCCAGTACGAAAGTTTGGTATTGAATAAATACTAAATAATATAGAGATTATTATAAAATATTAATGTCCTACTAAATATCATAAAATGTATATTTCCTAGCTTACATTTTATACTGAAAGTTGAATTATAACACTTCCGAAAGTATTAATTTAATTCTCATCTTATAAAGATATTTTTAAAAACTAAATAGATTAGAATTAATATACGATTAGTTTAGTTTCTATGATCATTTTTGTTTCGGTGTACCTAAAAGACCAACTAGAACTTTTTAACTCGAAGTCAACAAATAGTAAATACAAATAGTACAAATAGTAATAAATATTACCTTAAATTCCTTAATCAGTAACCCCTAGTTGGTTTCCATCAGTTGAGCTTAAAGTTGAACTTCGATGGAAGGATCTCGCGATGAAAAATGCAGCTTAAACGTAAAGTGGGTGGCTGAAAGATTTAAGCATGGCTGGTGGGTTTCGGTTTGGGTTTGGGTTTGGTTTTGGGTCTGGGACATTCCACTTATTTTGCACCCATCGCCCCTGTCCAGAGGCGTACGGCCACATCCTCGACCTTGTCCTTGTCCCGTATTTTGGGGTTGAAAAACTACGCAAGTTTCGCTCGAAATTCGGAAACGGGACGCAACCAGCTTGTGTGTGTGTGAGTGTGTGTGTGCGTGTGGGCTGAGTTGGGTTGGTAACAGTCGGATATATGTATATGTATAAATATATATATATGTAGGTATATAATATTGTGTGTTTGCTGTTGCTCTGGGGTGCGCATCGGATTTAGCTAAACGAGGAAGCAGCGACAAAGAGGAACGGGAAAATGTAGGAAAGCAGGAAGTAGAAATTTCGAAGCCAGCAAGGTCAGCGAGGGAGGGAGACGGCTGGAGTAAGACAGAGAGGGACAGAAAGATAGAGAGAGCCTTTCAAGATTCTGACTTTTCCTAACCCACAATCGTTGTGATCTTTTTATCAAATCTAGTTGGAAAATATATATTATTTATAATAATAATATAATTTATATTTTTCTTAAATAATTTTAAATAAAAAACAAAGTTTACGAACGCTGTCCCAAAACTCCCGAAAATAACTATAAAAAACCATTGCATACTTTCTGGAGTTTGAATGGGGTAAACTAAGTTCGTTATTGCGGCTATAATATTTATCGGATCAATATGAAATTTGGTATGTGGGTAGAGTAAATATTAATAAATCAAAAATGCCTTATTAAAACAATCTATTTGCTGTATTAATCATTATAATCATTTATTAAAACATTAAAATATGATGCGGGGCAGTAAGTATCGAGGTACTAATGGAGTGCTTCCTTGTTCAAAATTTAATTAGTTCCCATACCTGGTTTATTTTCGATTGCCAACATTCAAATGGCAATCGTAGGTGGAATAGAATCCACAATTCCAATTCCCCCAGAGACAATTTTCCTTTTCGTGTTTTTCTCCCCATAGATATCTCAAAATGTAAGTCTTGCCTTTGTAAAGCAGCTGTGGCAGTTTGAATTTTCCTGACATTTTCACGAGCCAGCAGACAAAACAGACAGTGCGATTGGAATAAGAAGGGACCGAGGGAGAGAGGAAAGCAGAGGAGAGGAAAAAGAGAAAAGCGGAGAGAACAGAGAGAGAGGGAGAGGGAAAAACGTCAGCGTCGCTGCCAAGGGCCACCCTTGTTTTCCGAGTTTTTCCCCGAGTTTTCCGCTTGGGACAATGAATTTTCGCTTTTCACATTTCACACTCACCCCCGTCGCAGCTGCGTCGACGTCGACGCCAGCGCCGGCTGCGCTGCCAACAGCAAGCCGGTCCAAACCAATCAGATGGAAAATATTCGTTTATCCGTTTCGTTTTTTGGATGATTTTCCTTTCGGCTGGAGAGCCTTGTGGAACAGCAGTGAAAAGTACAGGTCCAACAGCTGGCACAGTGATCACCAGAGGCACTTTGCTGACCCAAAAGGGTCCAGGGTTCAAATCCAAGGGATAAATAAAGTTATTGTATAAGTTTAAAATATTTAGACATCTCATCGCCTAATTTTAGTCTGTTAAAGTAAGAAAATACCTTAAATAGTTGGTTTAATTAGCAAGAATGTTGAAATTTTTTTATATCTATATGAAAAATCTATAAAACTCGCCCTAAAAATTAAGGAGTAAGGCTAAAGCATCCAAATTGGAACCAAGTGTTCCTAGACTAGTAGGATAGAGAAGGATATGCTTAGAAATATTTTAATAAAAAATAAATAAATTAATTTAAATCTGAAAAAAAAAAATTCTTTTGAATGTTGAATTTTTTTAAGACATTTTAACTTGCTAAAATCAGAAGAAATCCTGTGTGGCGAATATCTGGCTGTTCTTTTTTTTTTAGTACATCTCTAGAGGGTTAAGATCATTGTTTTTTTTTTGGTGTAAGCCGGCTGCTGCTCTGTAAAGCGGATAAGACGGATAGACGCTCACACGTACGCAGGAGCAGGGTCAGCCATTTTGGTTTACAACTTTCACTGCTTGGATGGGTGGGAAAATGCGACGCCGCCGCCAACGCCGCTGCCGCTGCTGCTGCTGTGCGGCGGCAGAGGGACAGAGAGCAGAGTTTTCCTCGCATTTTCATCGGGCGCAGAGCGGACACCTTGGAATTGGGATCCGTATATCCGGCAGGCAGTTCACTCGTCGCCGTTGCGTCAGTTTGTTCGACTCTCGACTCTCAGCCCACAGCTCACAGTTCACAGTTCACAATTCACGCCGCGTCGTTTACAGCTAAATAGCTATCGAGATAGTTTTCAGATAGATTCAATTCAGCCGCCGCCGTTGTCGCCGCCATTTGCGATTTTTGTTGTTTTTTCTTCCATGACCAAAAGTGACACAAAACAAAAAAATACAAGAGAAAAACAAGTGAAAAGCCCAAGGGAGAGGCGAAAAGAAAAGTGCTAAATTGATGAATTCAACAAAAATACAAGTATTCAACGGGAATTCTTGAGGTTTAAGAAATACATCAAAGTGTAAGTGAACGAGAAGGAGAGGAAGAGACAGAACCAGAAAGAGAGAGAAGGAGAGAGAGATAGAGAGAGGGTGACAGGGAGGGGAAGAGAGTGTTTTTCCAGCCCTACTTACTTTGTACGCACTCACGCAGCTGCTGCCGTCTCGCTCGCTCCCACACACTCGAACGCCACCCACCCACCGCCACCCACCCACAGAGTTGTCACCTACGCAAAAATCAATAACGAAAGCAAATAAAATAAAATCCACATCGACAGCGAAAACAAGCCAAGGAAATATTACTTCCGGTCGAAATCAATCAATGGAAAAATCAATCATAAACTCATAAATACATATATACAGGACCATCAAAATGGTTCCTATATTTTCGTAAGCCTTTAAGTGGGATTGAATAAAAACTAAGGGGGAGAAAGGCCCATTTAGCATCATACAATATGGAATATTCTAATATTCGAATAGTGTGCAAATAGGATACCTTTTTAATATTATATCTAGGTCTTACCAGATGTTATTCCTATTCCAATCATGGAATTTCGAAATTTTTCAATTACAATTATTTGAGAATGAAAGATATAATAATATTCTATGATTTTGAACATCGAAAATATTTTTTTTCGTATTTTTTAAAAAAGTAGAACTTATGTTCGCCTTGTTTTCCTTTCCAAACTTCATGTAAATTGTATGATAACAAGATGTCATATTAAAGTTGTGGGTGTACTGGCACCCCAATCCTCAGAAACCACTGCCTCTGCTGTCAAACCCAGCTGCCAAAAGGCCCCTACAAATTTTCACTTTCTCACAATTCTGTTTCAATTTTTTTCTCGCTCAAAAAAAATCAAAAATTTACCCAAAATCAAAAATATACACTCACACAGACCATAACAAGACAAGATACCGAAAAACAAATAACAAAACCCAAACAAAATAAAACCAGAAGAAAGCAAAGTAAAGCAAAGGAAAGGAAAGGAAGGCAAAGGAAAGGAGAAAGGAACGAGGGGCACATGAACAGATCGAAATCCAACCGATTCACTATCTCTCATCAATTAAAAATCGTTCATAGGTTTAACATCCAACCAAAGGATCTTCACGAGCCCCCTGATTCTTGATCTTAGAGTCCTATCCCAAGAAAAGAGCCAAAGAAAAGCCGCAGGACTCTCAAATTCCCCGAAAAGTTAGCACCACTCCCAAAATTCAAACCCAAAGCCTGACATATCCATCATCTCTCAGTTAGCGACGTCCACCGATGAGGGTAGAACCGAAAACCGATAACCAGAAATTGGAAACTTAGGAGGATCAATAGCCAGGAAAGAGTCGAGATCTCGGGAGTATCGTTTATAGAACCTTAGCCTCAAGCAGTTTCAACCCACATCCTATCTATCAATCAATCGGAGGTCAGCGGTTCAGCCAACTGAATCTGTAAGTATCCATAGGTTCATCGGAAAGTTCACTCATTTGAGTTTATCGCAATAATCCTTGTAATATCTGAAACATGCGAAACTCTTTTTAAAGGATAACTTTAAGTTTATGATAGGATAGTGGCAGTACTTAGTTCTGATCAGTCTATTTATAAGTCAGCATCAGGGATTCCTAATTGGAATTAAAATCTTGTGGTAATCTTGTGATGTTATAAGGTTTATAGGGATTCTATTTAATTCATTATAATATGAACCCCCAACTAGAAAAGTAATATTCAAAATCTCTTCTATGAGTTGTATTTTAGCTTAGAGAAATGGGATCAATTAAAAACCTATAACTTAGTTCCTCTGTCTGTCTTTCATTCATATTTCCGATGAGAAATTCCGTATTTTTTTTTTGTGCTCCCACTGCAACATTGTAGCAATGACACGGCGACTACAGTGAGCTCTCCCCAAGTGGGATAATAAATTGTCGTGGATCAAAGCGAAAGCGCAACCGAATGGGGCAGGCTCCGCTGTAGTTGAACGTTGAACGAGGAGGTTGCGTGTTCGGCGTCTATTTTAAATGTCGACGGCGCAAGATGCGCGTGGCATGAATGAAGCGTCTGTCCCGCCTTCTCTTCCTCATTCCTTTCATCCCATTTCCACTCCCATTCTAATCTGGCTCGTCTGCGTCTAAATTTAATACATTCTCAAGTGAGGCGGCGAATTCATGGAAGATGCGAATAAAATCGGATCAATTTTAAAGTTCAACAGCCGGTGAAAAAAAAGAGAGAGTGAAACAGTGGGATGGAAATGGCCAAAAAGGGGGTTATATATAGTATATATATGAGGTGGGGCCAAAATTAGAAGCAGACTGACAAAGCAAATTCCTTAGCGTTTCGAAGGGAGGTTTGTATCTTATAGATGCTCCTCCGTCTTTAGTCATTTTATGGGGGTGGCTCGAGTATTTGCGATCTGTACTTTCTAACCTCTTTTAAATTGTAAGAGCTTTGATTCTTTCCTTTCTGTAAGATGCTCTATTTTTTATCTCTGAATAGCTTTCTTCTTTTGATTCATATAAAACTACCTTTTATAACCTTAAAGCTTTGCCTTAAATACCTCTTTTGATCAGTAAACCCCCAAAATTTCTTCTTTTGGGAATGATAGTATTTCCCTGAAAAAATTTGGTTCTTTGTTATGCTAATTTTCATGATTAGAGATGTTAGTTATCCACTTGGATGTTTGTCATGCACTTGAGGGCGCTCCGTATCCGCCGATCTTCATATCCATCCATCTATCTCGTTCTATTTGCGGCAACTGTACCTCGTTAGCGCTCCTTTGACGCGCGTTGTCCTTGAGGCAGCTCTCTAAGAAAGCTTAGGTAGGCAGACAGGCAGCTTTCGCAGCTGTTGCCTGCCTGCCTGGCTGCCCCTCATCCGCCGCTCCCTCCCTTGGGCACTCCTTATCTAGTCCTTAAAGGTGTCCTGTAGCCAAACGAGCAAACGAGCCGTGGCTCCTCGACCCCAGGCCCATCCCTCAATCCCTGGCACTTCGCGTCCGATTGTTTAATGTCCTGTTTGGCGGCGAGTGTGTGCGTTAGAGTCAGGACATCGCCGAGCTAACCCTAGAAATTGCGAAAAACTAACTTGATTTCAGATTATGGAAAGCTGAAAAAATTTAGAAATTACTTTGCATAACTTTTTTCCACTAACTTGTTTTTATTATAATGCAAACTTCTTTCTTTAGAACTGTTTTCCTTCTTCTAATTTGTTTTAAATGCACAGATGATTAAACAAATTGGTTCTATAGGTTATTAAAGGTATTAAAGATTACCTTTAGCTGTTTTCAACAAATACTTAAATATTTGATGGAAAACTGGTTTTGCAAAGGGCCTTTCTGCTTTGTAGGATAATAATAAAAATAATTTAATCGTATATTTGAACAAAGCAAATAGTCATGAGTCACTATCTTAAACAGTAAATACAAATGTGGGGATTAATGCAAATTTTTTTAAGGAGAAACACCTCACATATGCTGCCGAATAAAATGGAATCCGTTTCACCGAAGAGTCCTCCCAGCACACGAACACTTTTCTGTATGCACTGGCGGCCCGGTTCGTGTGCATCTCAATCACATTTGACTGCGTTCGCCATGGCAGTCGGGGAAAAGCGTAATCAACCACTGGGCCACAGAACCACTGGAGTGCTGACACCACTGAACCACCGACACCACCCACAAGTGGCTAAGTGGACGGACATACGGACAAGCGGACAAACGGACAAATGGACATACGGACAAACGCATTCACATAGCTCTCGACGATTTTATTCGCAGTGGCAGGACGAGAGTTTCTGCCCTCTCTCTTTCACTCACTCGAAAGGGGTAGTGGGTGGTGGGTGGTGGGTGGTTAGGCCTCGTGTTGCATACTTTCGAGGGGTTGCTGTTGCACTTTGCTGCGCGCGCGCCATTTTCTGCGTTCGCAACCGGAAGAAAAGGGAGCAGAAAAAGTGCAACTGCAACAGGCGTTCGCCATTTGCCGGCGGCTGGAAAGAAAAAGGGAAAAACAAGCGAGGGGGGGCGGAGGTCAAGCCCGCCCACCCCGGGGGTTATAACCTTTGGCAGGATGATGTTGCAACCGCAGGAGTCGCCACCCCTCGAGAGCTTCTCGCTTGTTGTTGCTGGTGGTGGTTGAGAGACCCTTGCCGCCGTTGCACTTTTGTTGCAAATTGCTGGCGAGGACAAAAAGCTTTACAAGCCTCGCCACCTCTAATTGGCTTGTCGCGGCAAAAAGGAGGCAGGATGTGCAGACGCAAGGATGCGAGAGGCAAGGGTAGAACTAATTTAAACCATGTACGATGTACCGGCACCCTTGGGTTACCACCCTTTCGTCGAGATATGTACGTATGAGGCCTATTAAACGTCAATTAATGTCACCTTCAACAACTGCAATTGCTGCAGTTCGCCCATCCTTCGTTCGCTTCGTTCTTGGTCCTTCAACCCTGGACCCCTACCCCTACCCCTACCCCTACCCTACGCTTTCCCTGGCCAACCCTACCCTCTCGATTGTGATTTTGTTTTGATTGCGACGCGTGCAGGGCCTTAAGTTGGCGATGAGGTGCGATGGGATGGGATGGGGCTATATAGAGAGGGTCAGAGTGCACTGTTGCATGCAACAAGTGAGCTGACACAACCAGAACCGCTCTATTGTCGCCAGTTGAATGCATCTTCGTGGGTAGAACGGGGTAGAACGAGATTTAAGTTGTCCATTTGATTTTTCAAGGCATTTCAACACGTTGCGTGTGATAATGACATCCTCTTAGGAGCAAATCGACGATGCTAACTGAAGTCCGTTTCCAGTACTTAAAAAAAAGCTTAAAGTTATTTATAATTAAAGATATTGCCAAGCTTACCTTCGAAGAGAATATTCTTTCTTAGCGTATATTTTAAGAACTTAAAGAATTTCTTTTTCTATCTTCCTGAATTACAAATTTCAAGACGTTTTAGTCGTTTAAGCAATTAGAAAATAAAGTATAGTAAAAGGTAGTAAGAACTGTTAAAAAGCATAAGACGATCGTGTTTAGATTATCACAATGTTATCCAGTTTTGGTTGCAATAAAACGATTTAAAAGCTCAAAATTTAATAACCAATCCTTTAAGGATTAAACTAGATTTATAACTTGAATGAGAATCATAAAGGAACGTCGCAAGAAAAAAGTTCTAGTAATAGATCGTAAGTGAAGCTTGATTTGTGGTTTCATATTTATGTATGTTAACAAATTATATTAACAATATTCTTGTAGTTAAGGTTTCCAAAAAACAAATTCTAAATTTAAAAAAAAAATTGTAGACTGATTAGGGAGTTCTTTAAAAGAAATTCTACTGTTATAAACTTTTCAGCGCTAATCGCAGCTTTGGACTTGAACTTGTGGCTCAAGCTCAAGGACATTGTACTAACTTTCCCCCCTCCGATTTCCCCTCCACCTCCCCAACTAGGATTCTATGTGAAACTCGCTTTAAGTGTCCTTTCCCCACCCCCTCTCCCTCTGCCACCCCCCTCCCCCCTCTATTCGTTTTTCAATTTTTCGGCTGCTTTTTGCGTTTCTTCTTTTTTCTAAGAAGAAAAGAAAAAAAAAGAAAAAAGCAGCAACAACAAGAACGCCGGTATACAGCAGCAGCTATTGTGTGTTCGCAGTTCACTTCCTTTGCCGCTTCCTTCTTCCTTTTTGGTTTTCAGTTTCCAGAGCTTAAGCGCCGTCGTCATCGCCACACTCACACACACACAGGCACCTCTCGTGTGCGTGAGTGTGTGTATCCATGTGTGCCTCGTTTTTTGGCAACGCCAGCAGCGCAGTCAGCGTCGACGTCGACGCCGGCAGCGATGTGAAGAAAAGAGAGATAGAGAGAGCCAGTCCTGGGCATTGTGCGTCTCGCTCGCACGTGCTCCTTTGAGCAGGGGGGGATTTGAGTTTGATGGGGGAAGGGGGGCAAGGGGGCGAGGGCAACACACGCGCGTCTTTTCTGAGCCGCTTTTTTGAGTGAGTTTTCGGTGAGTGCGAGAGACGAGCGCGTGGAGACAGGAATTCGAATTCTTTATACAGTCCAACTTCCATAGCTGGAACATCCAGTATCCAGGCAAAGTATCTTCCACTCGAGCTGGCTCCCTAAATTAGACCTAAATATGGGTCGAATAAGTAACTAGAATTTACCCACTCAAGACGACCCCTAATACCTGATGCATCCTTAAATATAAACGAATTTCTAATACCTCCTTCGTTTAATCCCCATTAAAACTATAGTCTTCCCCACTATTCAAGTTAAAATTTATTGCAAGCCGGTTTCTTAAACTTTTTAACTGGATATATGGCGAATATGAACTAGTTTTAGAAAAATTCAAATAATAAAAAAAATCAAAAATGTAATATTTTAAGCATTCTCACAACACGTTTCTTAAAAACAACAATGTCAAGGCTTAGGCCATTCTTTGAATTTAATATCTAAATTATCTAAGTACAAATATGTTTTCAAACCTTTAACTACGATATTTTGTATCATAACTTTAGCTTTGTGTTATTTTGTGTTTGATAGCTTGCTAGACAATTAATCTATTTTAAAATGACCTTAATACTTATAATTCATTTCTGTAACTAAAGTAGCTTTTAAAGAAGTAAAAAGCTGTTCTTTGTAACAGTATCCTATTAAATTTCGATTTCAATGCAGATTTTAATATTTAAACGTATAATTTCTTAGGTTCTTAACAAACTGTGTGAAATCATACGGCAGTAGAACAACTTGTTGGAATTGGATTAACGCTTTGATTTGAGGTTCTAAAAGGTATTCTTGTAAATCATTTGGGTAGATAAAATAAATACAAATGCAAGATTGGCTAAAATATCTTGGATTGTACCGCCGAGTGACTATTCTCGCTAAAAGATACCACTAGATAGTTAGGGATATCTCAGGATCTTCATCTACTCGGAGCTTTCTTGATAACCCAAGTGAACTAAACCTCCATTTTAGATTTCATCTGTCTCATTGTTAGCTTTAATTACCGCTTTTATCAATTTCCGAAAAGCGACGGGTGGAAAGAAGAAGACGCCCAAGTCACTCGCACTCAACACTCGCCGCCTCGCTCGCACTCGCACTCACTCACTCGACTCGACTCGAAAAACTCTCGCCGAAAAATTTTCGGCAATCCGGCACGCACACCAATGCAATTTCTCAGTTTCTTAGTCTTTTGCCTTTGCCTTTGCTTCTCCCCTCTCTCCGCGCCGCTCCAAGTGCCTGCGAGTGTGTGTGTGTGGCTCGTATCTGTGTTTAGGAATTTCGGCAGCGGAGAAAAAAAATGTGAATTTTCGAGTGAAACTGTGGCTGTGCGCTCGGTCGGCAGTTCAGTGTCTGAAAACGCTCCTAACTGTAAGCAACGTAGCGTCGCGACTCGCGGGCTGCCCCAAATAATATACAAAAAAGGCAAAAAGGCAGAAAGAAATTGTACAAAGAAAAAATAGCCGAATCGAAAAACACCGAAAAATACACCAGAAGAAGCAGCAGCAACAGCAGCCTTGAATCAATATCAATTTTTTCTGTGTTACACTTGGTTTACTTTGTGCCCGCCGTGCCATTTTCCGTTCATTTTCCGTTTTGCGCGCCACGGACACTTGGATACACGGATAACGGAAACGAGTGTCCGAATCCGCCGTTATAAACTATCTCCACCGCTGAGAAAAATAGAGGATGGGGGGTGGTGAATAACTGGGGGCTCGTGGGGGGTTTCCGTGTTTTTTTTGTTGCTGCTGCTGCTACTTTTTTCGTGGCATATTTTTTGACTTTGACTTTAATTCGTTTGCCTTTGCCTTTGCTTTTTTCCTTTGCCCCTGTCCCTGTGTTTCTGTAAGCGTGTGTGTGTGCGAAGGCGTGTGTATGTGTGTGTGTGTGTGTCGGCAACAACAACAACAAAGATTGTAATACGCTTTTTTTTTCTTATTTTTCCTGATAACATTTCCAATTTTCGAATCCCCAACAAAACAAAAAGTGTGGCCAAAAACAGAAATCTCCCGAAATTACAAACAAACAAAATCAAAAACCGCGCACCGACAAAAACAACAATTCTTTTTTTTTTGTTTTTTGAAGGCACTCTGACATCATCTGCAAAGCTCCACTCTCCACTGCGCGAAAAAAAGTAACACCAAAAATTCAAAAAGATAAAAACAACAACACCTCTTAAACATCAAAAAGCAGACAACAAACAACATTTCGACAGCAACAAATGAAAAGTAAGCCAAAAGACAGAAAGACAGAGGGAAACAAAACAAACGACAGTCAGAAACAGAAATTTCCGCAATTTTTGGGCCATATGCGAAATGGTTTATTTTTCTTTCGCCTACTTATTCACCACAAAAAAGACAAAAAAAAAACCAAAAAAATGCCAACAACAACACTTACGCGCGCACACACACACACACACACACGAGAGCCAAGATCAAAGTCAACATGACGAAAAAAAAAGCTCGCGCTCTCTTTTTTTTGGCTGCTCTCACGCATAGTCCCGCATAAATCTCTTCTACTTGCTTCTAATGCCCCCGCGCTCGCTCGCTCTCTTTCACTCGGCGGCTCTCCCACGCCGCCTTGATGACGAAAGCAAATAGCCGACAAAAGAAAAGAAATGAAAAAGAAAGCTGACTTTTGCCGGCCGGCGATCGCGCAACAGCTGTTAATGTTAACCCTTGTGTGGGCGTGCTAGTTAACCCCCTCTCTCCCTCCGCTTCCTGAATGACCCCCCAGAACTAATTGCATTTTCACCGTCTCTCTCCACAGATAACTCTTTTTTTTGGCCCAATTGACACCAAAAACAAACAACAACAAACAAAAAGAAAACAAAAAACCACAAACCACTAATGTAACTTTTTTTGAAGCCCACAAAAAGGACGAGTTAAAAGAAAACGCAACGTTTCGAGCTAAAAAAGTTTAAATTAAACGCCCCGAAAAAATCGTAAAAGACAGTTGCGAAAAGCCGTGAAAAATCAAAATAAGAAATGCAAACGCGACTTTAATACAAATCCACTGACGAACGCTTGCTAAACGCTTTTTTCCCGGTTCAGCAGAGGTCAGCAAAACTTTCGACTCGGCAGAAATATATAAAAATTACCCAAAAAAAAAATTAAAAACCTATTACAAACGTAAAATCCGTCAAGGACATGAGTCAATCGAGTAATTGAGCGCGCTAAATTCAAAAAGTCATCATTCCACACGTAACAACCGAAAAAGAAACGAAAAAGAGTTGAAGCAGGAGTAAGAAGAAGACAAGCTGAAAAATACAAATATATAATATTAAAGATCGATTTCGAAATCTCCGAAACGCGTTTTCGAAAGCCACCTTCAAATTCTAAAGTGTTCGAGCAGCAAACCTCGGTTTCAGGCAGTCCTAGGCTATCCCCCCGGATTTATATATATATAATATATATCCGATCGACTCACCAACCCCGAAGGTAAACCTCAAAAACACACGCACACTTAACCAAAAAAAAGAGCTACCGAAAATGGCATCCGAACTGGATCAATTCGCCGACCTGGAACTTTCAAAGGAGGATCGTGAACAGATCTTCGATCCGCCACTGGATCGACAGCAGTTGGAAGGTGCTGGCACCTCAAGGTATGTACCCTCCATACTCGATAACTATGTATTGCCCTACCCATTTAGAACGGATCGAAAAACAGATCGCACAAGGCCTTTCTCTCTATCCGAAATCAAAAATCCAAAATCAAATACCAAAAAAAAACCCCCCCAAAACCCAACCACCAGAAATCATATCCTACCATCTTTCATTGATCTTGATGTAGCTTTTGTAGTTTGTTGTATGATGCTTTTTAGCTTTTTAGTGCGGGTTCCCAGTTGCCAGTTTCTAGTTTCTAATTACCAGTTCCCAGCCACAACCACCCACCTATCCACTTAGAAATGCGATACTCTTACCTCCGATAGATCATATCAAATCAGATCAGATCAGATAGTTTGGCAACTACCGAAAATGGCGCCAAATAGTTTTTAGCTACGCCTCGGCCGCGATTCGATGCGCCCCTCCAAGGTTTTGAGAATAAAAAAAAAACAGAAACCAAAAAGAAAAAAGAAAAAAAAGCGGTGAGGCTCTCATAAGTAATGGGAAACCCGGAAGGGGAAAAAAAAAAGCCTCGGGCGTTCCTTTGAAGAATCGGAATCTGAATCGGAATCTGAATTCGAATCTAAATCCAAGATGCTCCGCTCTCGCTGGCAATCCACAATTGCACAAATTATCACGCCAAATAACATGAAGTTTGCCCCTCACACGGTGGCCCTCCTACTTTGCCACCCTAACACCCTAACACCCCCCTTTGGACATACAACGCTGCTAAATAGCAGCTAATTTCCTGTGATAAATTGGGCATATCGCCGGGAGACAGGCGAAAAGGCCAAAAAAAAAGGAAATACAAATACAAATTCTGAAAAAATGGCTCTCAGGGAGGATCCTCAGATCCTCGTAGCCCCGACCCTCGTCAAGTTCCCCCCTCGAGCCAAGCTCAAGTGGTGTAAGTAAACACTGAGCGACCTAGAACAAGCTGGGGTAGGCGAAACCATCATCATTGTCACATAAAAAAGCCCCGGGAAGCAGTAGCCACTACCTGTCTCGCCCCTCGCCTCTCACACCTCCGATCTGGCGATCCTACGATCTTGCGATCTTACGATCCTCAATCCCGATCCCTAGGATTTCTCGGCCAACCCCCGATCTGACAGAATTGATATACTTGCCGCACGCTGCTACAGAAAAAAGGTCCAAAGGGAGGGAGGAACTTACTTAGCATCCTCCTAGCAAAATCCTATCGTATCGTTTCCCTCCTGACCAAGGAGAGGTGCAAAAAGATCAATGAAGGACAACAACCAATGATCGAAGTTCGACCCAAAGATAATGTTTGTGTTGCACCTCTAAACAGATTAGCATTTATTAATTTCTTTCTTGGGAAGAATCTAAGAGAATCTACAGGGATTATAAGAGTATAAAATGGTATATATAAGCTATATAATGAGGTTCATCTCTGTTTATACATGCTTTAAAGGGTTTAACCTAAGTAACTTATCTAAACAAAAACAGAAAAAATGTCAGGTTATATCCATTATGTGGAATTAACTAGCGAGAAGCAATGATGCTTCAAGGATTTCATATGAAGAGGATTATTCAAAGACCCAGTCTTCTAAGTCCATAAAATGATATTTCATAGATGCTAGGATTGTCCACTACAACATTCTACTATTACTTATAATAACTTAACTTAGAACCCATTAAAAAAACCATATATGTATACCCAATATGATATATATGACGATGTTTTAGATTTATCATGAGGCCAAAAGCCATTTGGGTGGATAAAAACCTGTATTAAAGGTATTTAAAAGTAAGGATCCTAGGATCGATGGAAAGGTTTTAGAAGAATTAGGTCAAATCTACCGATTCGCCCACAAACTTGTTGCTGCATCCCAAGACGAGGATCAAAATGCCGATTCCCGCTGCGGCACAGTTTGTGTTGCGTGCTAAGCCGCTTGTTGCAACAACTGCTAAGCCGGGTAGGCGAACGAAAAAACGAAAAAAAAAGTCCCAATCCCAACTAATTTCCTGCAGGAATGCAAAGTAAACAAAACAGCAGCAGAGTGGTGGCAGAAATGCGAAATAATAAGAAAAATCCAGGGAAAAATGCCCAGAGACTAAAAGAATCTCACAAAAAAGAAGCAAAGCTAAGAACAAAAAAAAAACAGCAGCGAAGGCAGACAACGACAATCTTTTTCTGTAGCAATTGGTTTAATCCGCCAAAGGAAACATGCCGCTGCCGCAGGAGGCATCTTTTGCCAGGTTTGATTTGCTTTTTCTCTGCTTTTGCTGTGCTTTGCTCAGCCTTGCTTTGCTTTGCTTTGCCGTGCTTTGCTTCTAATTTGAACTTGGTCTTGGTCTTGGGATTTTGCTTAGAAAGAAGGGTTGACCCAGAACGCCGGCAATCGAGATGAGATCTCATCTCTGGAATCTGAAATCTGGAATCTGTTCTGTTCGTTCGCTGTGTTGTTGTTGCTGTTGTGTCTTGGTGATCTCATGATCAGGTTTCTCAGGAGAGTTGGCGTTTGTTGGAAATATGATTTTGGCTGAGTTTAGGGGCTTTCCTGCCCGCTTTATTGTGTAGTTTTTGTGTTCTGTGTTTTTTTGTTGTTTTTTTTTTTGTTTTTGCCCCTCGTGGATGGTTATTTTTCTAGTCTTGAAAACACGTTTCTCATATTTCCAACTCGCTCTCATTTTTCTGCGAGTGCGCCGGGCTCAAACATTTTTAATTATACAAGAGGAGGCTTTTCCCTTCTTCTAATGTTTGTTCACTTGCGGATGGGAAGGAGCTGTTTGCTCCTCGCTGCTTGCCAATTTGTCCTTTGCCACTTGGCTGTCTTTTCAGCCTCTGAATCTGAATATGAATTTGAGTCTGCGCTTCTAATCGCAACCCCTTTGCCTTCGGTATATGCGTATCTGTATCTGTATCTTTGCCTCTGCCACTTAGCCCGAAAAAGATGAGGAAGCAGCGGAGCTTGTGGAAGCCAGGAGCAAATTTGATTCCCATCGATTATCAACTCGCAGGGAGCAGGAATCTGCTTCTGCTTCTGCTTCGCTTGCCTGATTCTGATCCTGATCCTGCTGATTCTGCGATTCTGCTACTCGCCTTTTTTGATTGACAGTCAAATTAGTAGAGCTCCTTGGGCGACAGGAGGCTGGATCTGTTTTCCTTCGTTTGGGGGTTGGATTGATTGGATGGATGGATGGATGGATCTAACATCCTAAGCTTAGGGCAACAGCTGCTTTCTGCTCGAAACAACGGAGCCTGACCTTGGTTTATCGCTCCATTCATTCCAATCGCCCCCGCCTTTGTCGTCACTTCACAATGCCAGCCAAAATCGAGCCAAAAACCCGATTCACATGGAACCAGGTTTATGTGTATGCTTCTACATACATGGAGATGATTGTGCACTGAGCGAAACAAATAGAACCTGGTTTTTACTTTCAATAATTTCGAAAATCGATAAGGTTCCTGATGATATATTAACATTTGTTGATACTAGCATATCAAAATCATATCATATCATCATGGGGAAGTTCAAAGATACCTAACAGTTCGCTTAACATATATTAAGATTTTAAATTTCCCCTAAAGAGATTTAAAGCATAGTTTTTACCAGTGCACCTTCGTTGTATAGAATCAAATGAATGAAATCAAGTACTGAGAGAATCGCGGGGCAGCGGGCGGGTACACTTTACCTACATTTGTCCAAAAACAAAATATGCCCTGGCCCATATTGAGTTTGTTTGGGGATAGTTGAGAGTGGGGAGGACTGGAGGAGGATGGGTAAGGCGTGGCCCGCCAAATTTCCGCTGCTTGCGAATTGCGAGTTGAAGTTGTTGCACAGCGGAAGAGCAGAAGGACACCGACTTTGGCAAATCGCTCCGGACAGCAAACAGGATGCACATTTTTCGTTTTGTACTCCTACCCCAGGTAGACAGGTAGCCCAGAATGCTCAAGAGTGCGAGTTGTCAGGTACAAAACAAGAACAGTCTTGGCCTGCCCTAATTTCAAGGTGATGCTGTAACCAGGTTAAGCGTTTGACAGTCGCTCAAGAGGTCTTCGAGGATCCCCTTGTGATTTTCAAATTACGCAGTCCATTGTTCTTTAAAATGTTACTTACTTTCTACTAATTACTAATTAGGTAGCATAGAATCTTTATTATATTATTAAGATATCAATATCTTTTCTTATCTTCGTTACTATTTTTGTTAAACTTCCTTTAATCTTTTGCGAATCTAACAGCGTTGCACTCCGATTAGCAAGTTATCGTTGATCGAACATCGATTATGCTGCATCTAATTTCGAATCATCCTCCTTCCTCTATCTTCCTCCCACCGTCCCTTTCTCACTCTCTGGCGGCAAATTCTCGCTGGCTTCGTTTCTGTTGTTCCTCGCTTCTTCTTTTTTCTACCACATTTTTGTTGGCTCCTTTTTGTGTTTGTGTTCATTAGAAATTTCCAAGAATTCGAACGACAACGCACACATGCGCAGGCCAGACTTGAAGAGAGAGAAGAGAATAGCGAGGTATGAATCTGGATTCGTGTTACTGCTGGCTTAGTTTTCCAAAACCCAAAACCGAAAATGAAAAAAATACAGCCAAGAAACACACGTTTCGTCTGATTTTTGCTACAACGAGAGAAAGAGGTGGCAAGATATGTATGTCTGTAGGAGCGAGGGAGATGGCGCTCGAATTTCTCACTCCAACGTTTTATAGATCGATGCATCACCCGTATTGAACTTGAAATATATCTCAAGATATGTATGTATACGAGCATATGTATGGATGTATGTATTGGTGAAATACCTTTAACCCTTAAAGGATTCAATATTTGCAAAAGAATAGACATTTGTAAATTCGTACATTGCTTTATTTACATATTTTACAAGGACTAAGATATGGTCCTTAAACCTAAAAACCCATCCAAATATATTACATTTCAGTTTCTTAAAAAGCACAATTCGGGATAACCATCTTAACTTAAGTTTAAGGAAAAGGATCCGATCCTAAATGCGATCCGAATGTACTATTGTCCTCGGCTTCTGTTATCGACCTGCGGGTACCGCTCTCTAGGGATAGAGGGATATGGATAGGGATAGCAACTGTTATTGTTCCGGTACACGTGGCAGGAGGACACCTTTCCAGGACTTTCTTCCCCCGTTAGGACCACTTTCTTTGCGTTTCTTCACCAGCTGCCAGTTGCGATCGACCAACCCTTTTCGTGTCTGCGAGTGTTCCCGCTGATCTTCGAGATCCCCGTGATCGTGGCTTGTTCGACACGCAGGTAGGGCCTCGAAATTAGTTGACAGGGTCCTGGGTCCTCGGTTCTTGTCCTGTTCCCGATTTTCGCCCTTTTCGGTGTCCTCTTCCTGTCTAGCCCATTGTTGGTTTTATTTGCGCTCCCCGCGAGTGAAGAAAGCATTTCCCCGATGGCTTAGGGGTTGCGACTCCGATTCCATTCCTTTCCATTCGATTCGTTTCGATTCAATTCGCGTTTTCAAGTCGACATCTGCCAAAAAAGCTTTCTTCAGTTCGATCGACTTACAGCCCGTTTTTTTTTACCCTTGTCCTGTATCTATATTGGTTTTGTAAACTTCTGAGAACTTTTCAATGCAACTCGTCAAATTAATTTCCATTTCCATACTTTGAAAAATCAAATTTATAATATTTAAAATATTAACAGTTAAGGAAATTTTTAAAAGCTAAGAATAGACAAGAACCATTTCATTTGAAATTCTCCCATCTGTTATGAAAAAACGTTCTGTTAACGATCTGTTAACGTTCTGTTACGTGCAATATGTGAAATCGTGACGTCACAAAATTAGAAATTAAATAAAAAAAATGTTAAATCCTTAATAAATCATGAAAACTATCATAAAAATATACAAAAATATTTACTAAAAATAATAAAAAAAAATATATTAATGCGAAAGCTCTCGTGATATTCTTCTAACCGTACAATCGCGGCCAGCTAAATAGTTGCTTTAAGTATTATCCAGCTGAAATAATGATATAACCAAATAATACCTACATATATTTTAAGAAATTATTTTAAAAATTATTGGAAGGAAAATATAGGCAGAAGAACCAAATTGATATGTGAATAAATAATAAAGAATAATCTTTCTGTTGCATACTTAATATAATTCCGATATTTTTAAATCAAAAGTAAAGTGTAAATTAGTACACATTTAATACATCCCATATAGAACACTCCTAAGCAGTTGACCGCTGCTGTTAGTGCTAGTGTGTTTGGTTTTGGTTTTTGGGGTTTGCGCACTATCAGCAATTCGCTTCACTTTTCTCTCCTCACATTTCTGTATTAACTTTAAGCAGGTTGTTGCCGCCTGTTTACAACTGTTTTTACCGTTGCTTTTGCTTGATTCCGCCGCTTTTGCGGTCAAAACATATTTTTCAAAAAAGATTTATACTAGAGAGCAGCAAAGAAAGAGAGGGAGAGAAAGAGTCACACTAGGCTCCAAGAAATTTCAAGTTTTCAGTTACAAACAAAACTGAATGGAATTAAAATACATTTATTTAACTGATCTGATTACAGCCCAGTCATTAAATGGAAACTCTGAAAAGAATCCTAATTTAAAGATTTTTAAATGTTAAGAACTTTTGCGAAATATTTTTTGCAAGATCACATTAAACCGGTTAAATACAGTACTTAATTATGTTTACTTCGAATCGCGACCGTCTGGCAACGCCATTTAACGTAACCGCTTAACGTGGTCATTTCTCCTACTCCTGCCGTCTTCTTTTCGCAAACACTCGCACACACACGCGGGCGAAAACAAAACCCGAAGTTATTCTTATTGGAGCTCGGCAATTCTCGCGCTCTCTCTCTCGCTCGCCCGCTCACTTGTCGGCGGCTCTCCCACTCTCTTCGCCTTTTTTCAAATTTTTTGTCCACATTCACATTTTCGCATTCCCGTTCGGTTCGCCTTTGGCTGAGCTCAGTATTTAAATACTCTCTGCATTTTGCGGTCGTCTTTTTCGGAAATACGCGCGGCGTAGTTGCACAACAACAATAGCGACAAAACAGCAACAACTACAACAACAACACGGCTAATTTCACAAATCAAAAACTGAAACGGCAAAAATTATAAAATATTGTAGGCGCGCGTGTGTTTGCGAGTGTGTGTGGCCAGTTGTTTTTATTATTTCATCCTACGCCTTGCACACCTCGTTCTTCAGTGCGAAATAAGAAAAAATTTGCAAAAACTAGCGCCCTGCGTTTTGCTGCGCTTTTTTTTTTGCTCATACGCATTTGGCATTTAAACACAAGAAAAAGTAAAAAAAACAACAGTGAGTGTGAAGCAGAAACGAAAATAGAAGGTGTCTCGATTTTTTCCACGCCCTGCTGCTTCCTCTGTTTCGTAGTTTTTTGTGCAGTTTTCTTTTCTTTTTTTTGTCCGACACAACGGTTTATCTTTTGCACACACAGCGAAACTTTTGCATTGGCAGAAAGTGGGGAAAAACAAAAATCTTAGGCCGGCTTTTCTTCTTGGTCTCTTTCTCCTCCCCCCTTTCGGGCTGGAAAATGTGTGTGTGTGCGAGAGTCAACAATAAAAATCAATTTAGATAAACTGACCTACTTCCCACTAACTCGTCGAACGCAACAGTTGGCAACCCTGCTATGCTGGCCGCTAATTAGCCAAACACGTTTTTTCCAGTGGAAAAACATAACGGTTCCCCGATATGTATCGATAGGCAGCCCGCGAGATCGATTGCACTGCATTCCATCTTTGCGAGTGTGTGAGTGAGTCATTTAGAGCGGGGAGGGGGGAAATAAAAAAAAGAACACGCCAGCGCATCCAGAAGAAATCACAGTCCAACGGCGAATTAAAGCCCATACGCATGACCAACGAAAAGCGAGGAAAAGGAGAACAGAAAGAAATAAACCGAAATCATATCAGCAACAGCAGCAGAATTTTTTTTGTTTGCCCCTACTTCTACACAGTTTTTTGTGTGATTAACAAGTGAGCGCGTGGATCGGGAAAGTGAGACGGAAGATGGTGGGAGGAGGAGGAGCAGGAGGCGGCGGCGGAGTAGGAGTGGGAGGAGAGCAGAGAGCAGCGGAGAGTGAGAGTGAGAGAGAGAACCTCTCCATCTCCACCTCCCCCACTCTCTCTCGGTGCGCGTGTGTGTCATAAACGTTCTCTTCTTCTTCTACTCTGCCTTAGTTTTTTTTTGCGAATTGTGAAATAGACAAAATCGAAAAAGTTCATACGAAGGCAAAAGAAAAAAGAAGCAGCCAGAAGAAAGTGTGTGATCGGTTAGAAGAAGCGAGTGCGTGGAAGGAAGTGAGCAAATCACAAAAATAGAGAGCGAACGCCTTATTAGAGATAAGAGAAAAGTTTTGGTTTTGCACCGCAAAGACAAAAGTCAAAAGCAACAACAGTCGGCTAGTAAAATATATAGTAAAGAAAACAAATACAAAATGCACAGCAACAACAACAGCAGCAGACTCAACAACAACATAAGCAACAACAACTTTTACCAACAGAAACAATCGTTTATACGCTATTTGGATCGGTGAGTTTTACGTGTGATCCACCACCCCCTCCCAAAAAAAATAGAACCCCTTCCCCAGCATTGCATATATTTTGACCCACTGTGCGCACATGTAAGCCATACACATACAGCGATCTCAAAAGGTGCGAATATGTACATCAAATCAAAGTCATATGTTGTGTATCTCGATCGCATTCTTAAGATCACGACCACTCCCCTTTCCCCAGCCCCCCTCCCCCTCACCGGATTCCAAAATCTGTAAATCTGGATTTATCTGGCACACACACAAACACACAAACCTCTCGCAAGATTTTCTCTCTTTCTTCATTGATCCAATTGGAACTGGAAGAAAGCTCAACGATTCTGCATTTCTTCGCTTAACTTTAATTGACTTTAAAAGGTGTATTATAGTCGGTCTGGTATGAAGAACATTAGACAGCCAATTGATATTGTATGTGCAATAGTAAACATACATTTGTATTTGCTTTGGTGGCAGATGGTTCGAGTTATGGCGGCTCAACTATAAGTCAATATAGGGTTAAAAGTATGCAAATAAAATGAAACGATAAGATATAAACTAAAGATATCGATATTCATACTAAATTTGTATATTCTAAAAGTATGTTAATATTAAAATCCTTAAAATGAAAATATGAATTTAGTATCTTAATATTAAAAAGCCTTAAAATGAAAATACGAATTTGTGAGTTTCTCCTCCGTTTTTTCGAATTTTCAACTCCAAAGCTAGTGTTCGATTTTGTTTATTTCTTTAAATGGCCGACACATATGCACCATGCATATGGCAGTGCCACGCCCACCGTTGTTGCATACGGGCTCTCAACCAACCAGCCTCAGCCTCCGTTTGCCCCCTTCTTTCAAACACCCTTGTTCGCCATTTTGTGTACGTTTTGCATGCTGATGATAATCGCCAAAGCACAAACAAACAAGCAACGAAATAAAAAGCAATTGTACCCATAGAGTGGAAAATAGAACAAATTTGTCATAGATATGTATTGTATGCACCCAAGCACGGCTCAAGTAATAGCAAAAAAACTTGAATACGTGATTTTTAAGGCTGTTAGTGAATTAGTCATTTAATTCTGAATATTTTACAAATTAAAAAAAATTACATTACATTTTTTATTGATGATTTCTTATTTTGGGATGTAAAAACTTCTTTAAAAACTAAACCTTTGAAGGTTTATTGTTGGTACTATAATTTTCGATCCGATATTCACTTTAAAAGGGAAGTGCTATTTTCGTGACTGCACCTGTAAGCGGGTTGCAATGGTGGATCCCCTGCCAAACTGAAGGTGACAGATTCGCGATAGGCTTCACTGTGGGTGTTCCATTTGTCACGCAGCGAAGAGGGTGAGGGGGGTGAGGAGGAAGGGGCAACAATGGGAAGCGTCCCCACACCACCGTTCGCCAATTTAGGTCAAACCAGCCAGCCACAATGCAACCGATGTGCTTTTCCCTTCCCCCTTTTTCTGCATTTTCCTTCTTCTCCCTTCCTCTAACTCAAACACCCCTCACACAGAGCAAAAAAACGCATTTTGATGAATATTATTAAATTGAGTTGAATTTTGTAAAAGTTCGTGAAATGGTTTCATAGGCTCCGCAAACAAAGGACAGAGTTCAAAACCTACCCACGGGCCAAGGAATTTGTATATATTTTTTTATAGGTTGATATTGATTTCTAAAGTAAATTATTGAAAATTAATATTTTTCCCCGTGCAGCTTTAAGCTGAAAAACAAGTTTTCCTTCTCCATATGTTGACAAATCAAATTCCTTCTGTGCTTTTTTTTTATTATTATTTTTTACCATGGGCGTTTTGCAAAGAACTAGTGGAAAAGGGGCAAAAGATATTCTTGCTAAAGAAACTAAAGGAAAAAACTAACCTTTGCCGATTGCAGATTGTACGCATGTGTGTGTGTGTTTGTTTGTCAGCAACTTGTGGAATGTGCCATGAAAATAGAACAACGCACATAAATACATACATTTGCTACAAACGTGCGTATGTACAAGTGTATGTTTATGGCACATGCGTCATTCAGCGCAGTGCAAGTACCATGTATTCATATATTCATGAGACAAAAATAAAGTTGCAATACAAGAAAAAAAGTCAGCCAGCAGGTTTCCGACTTTTTCATTCATAAAAATTATACAAAAAGAAAGAAAGAAAAACAAAGAGGAAGGATGAAAGGCAAGCACACACACACTGCACTGATAAAGCAGCATCTGCATCAGTATCTGTGTGTGTTGGTGTCGGTGTGAGTGCATTGAGCGCCGCCTTTTTTATAAGAGAGATAAAAGCTAAAAGAAAAACAAAAAATAACAAAAAATAAATACGCGAGGGCGCCGCATGTTGTACGTGTATACATATATTGATTGGATTTGCCAGTGTATGCCGATGCATACATACAGCTATGCGCAAAAGAATAGTAACGAGTTACACTTCCCTTTAAATTTTAAAGTGTTTTCACTTTTTTTTAATTTTAATAGATTGCTTTCTATGACTGATTTAAAAAAAAATCTCAAATATTTTCGGTTCATAAAAATGGATATTTTCTCAAAAAGCTTAATTGTTACTTGAATTTAGGCTGCCAGATTATTATTATTAATGGAATAAATAATCTAAAAAATTGTTCATTCATACAAATATTATCATTTGCAAAACTACTATTCTTCTGCCCGTGTCTGTATTGCATTTAGGTTGCGCATTGATAACAAAAAGAGCAAGAAAGCTTTTCCAGGTGCGACGAGTCTGAATATATGTATGTATGTGTGCGTGTTTGTGTGATTGCGCCAGAGGTCATTTGCTTAGAATCGGTCACATGTCAGGCAAAAACAACAACAGCCAATGTATGAATGTGTGTGTGGGCACTTAGTAAAATGAAAACAACCACAACAAAACAAGAAAAAAAAAATATTGTAAAATTGTTGCACAGACTAGTGGTTAATGACTGTGAGCGCGACAGAGATAGAGAGTGCAGTGGCGATGAGCGAGAGAGCGGGAGAGGGAATGATGCGCTCTCCTCTCTTCTCTTATTGGATGCAGCCGGTGTACTAGACGCAACAACAACACAACGCAACGTCAACGAACTGCAACTTGTCATTTGCATCGAAGGGAACAACAACAAACAACAAGCGCAGATGTGACGCATGCGCTCAGCTCAGCAATTACAGTTAGCCGACACAGTTTGACAGCCACTGGGGAATGGAATGGAATGGAGTGGGGGAATATCGAATTCCAGCGAATCCAAGATTTTCAGCGCAACAAGAAGAAGACGAGAAGGAAAATAGCGAACGGTGGCAGAATTTGCTCCACGTTTCGCCTGTGGTTCCTGGAAAAGCGCCACAGCCCGAGAAATCGCTTGAGAAATGTGCTGGCCTAAGCGAGAAAAAAATAAAACCGGTCAAAGCGGGAGTGCAAAGTGGAGAAAATAGCAAAACAAAAAAAAAACCGGAGGGTGGTCTGTGAATGGCAAATGGAATTGGAATGTCGGAATGCGAATGAGTCGATCTTTCTCTTGAGCTCTCTCTTCTTATTTTACAGTAACTTAAAAACATATGATCCTGACGATGACTTTATCACAAATTATATCACAATACTACATTTAAGGTGATACTTGATGATTTTACTATCTAAACATGTATTAAATTGAACAAAGTTAAGTAAAATTAGTGAAGTTTTCGAAAAACTATTTTTCCTAACACAGCTGTACATTCATAGTTTGACATTCACGCATGCGGTTTGACAGCTAATTAAAGATCATTCACGAAAGGGAGTTAAACCACAAACAACGTGTGTGAGAATCCAAAAAATTGAAACTGTTAATTAAGAAAAGCGCCAAACACACAAGAGCGAAGGAGATTACAGAGGAAAACAAAAAAAAATCAGCTCCACGCGTCTCCTCTTTTTTCATTTCTTCTCGGCCTCGACTCGTCTCATGCCTCTCCTCTTCTCCTCCTTTTTGGGGCTTTCTTGCCTTGTTGTTGTTTTTGTTTTTTTTGTTAGCTTGGTGGCGACGGGAGTGAAATTACTTCCAAGAAAAATAAACACGATATTAAATGTGCAACATTCCAGGCGTCGTTTGCGTTTGCCTTCGTCGTCGTCTTCTCCCGGTCTTATTTTTATTCTACTCTGTTTTTGGTCTCTTCGAAGATCAACAACAGCAGCAACATTGTTACAGAGAAAATAAATTCTACAAGTATAAAATTTACAGAGTACAAAAAAGCATTTAAATATTTTCTATAATTTAATTCAAATTAAAACATTTCTCAAAATAGTTTTTCTAAATGAAATCTAAAATTAAATTAAATATCCCTTATGTAATTATATTTTTCTTGCTGTGTAAAAAAAAGCTTGATCTTCTCTTGCTCTTTTGCTGCTGCTCATTCTCATTATTATTGCAATGCCGTCAGGGCAGCAGGATGTTTACAAACTCGAACTTGGTCTTTTCCTCAAATCGAAATAAAATTTAATTGGTTAGGAACAGGGATTTTAAAATCGAACCTCTTTGAAAACATTGTGCATTATTTCGATCTGTCTTGAACTTCAAATACATTTTTGGGCTCGGTTTAAATATTTTGTATTTTGTATTAAAACTAAATGATTTTGAAATGTTTCTCTATAATAAATAAAATGTCAAATAAGTTACAAATAACTACATTTTGTTGACATTTCGGGGGTAGGAGTATCGATATTGGTAGATATTGATCCTATTCTTACGCACTCACAGTCATAATTCCGCCCTTTGTGTCTTGCTTTGGATTTGAATGTAATTTTTTTGCACACATATCATACACCCGCATAAAAAGCACACCATTTCCGGGGATTTGTGCTAACTCCCATCTAAATCCCAAAAGTCACCCTACAAAAAATATATTTATGTATTAAACCGAACCCAAATCATTTGTATTGTCACGCTCGCTCAAATAGCTTTTTAGATGCTAGTTCGCTTGATCTCGCTCTGTCTTTGTGTTTATCTTTATCTGTACTCTCTCGGTGCTGCCGGAATCTGGGGGAAAAACTAGCAATATATGTAAATGGAAAAGAAAATATTATGACACTATTTTTCTTGTAAAAAAAACACTTGTTAAACAGACTTGAAAGCTGTAGACGGATTTCTATTTCTTTATCTAGTATTGTTTGTTAATAGAATCCTACGAGTGTTTCGCAATTTTTTTTTAAGGATTTACTGAAACCTTTTTCGGTAAAATTCTGGCAACACTACTTTCTTCCTAGCTTCTCGACAGCACTCTCTTTAACCGACTGCTTTCTCTTTACTACCACTACTTACTAACTTTTCTTTTATTAGCATATATTTTCTTATCTAATTCATTTTCCCATTTCCCCCCACTCACCCACTTCCGTCCCTCTTGTTTTTGGACTACTATCATTACCACTACTACAACAACAACCACTACCACTTCTACTTGTACTACAACTACTACTATTTTTGTTTCTTTTGTGTTTGTTTGTTTTTCTTGTTCTTGTGTGTTTTTACGCTATTTTCTTCACAGTGTTACGACATCAAAAATCTTAATAAGCGGCATACCGATGCAAACACGTTTCGAAGACATCGAACCGCTACTGAAGCCCTATGGCATCGTCAAACAGTGTGAGGCTATTTCTAGTAAGGATCAAAATACTCAAACAGTACATATAACATTCGAAAATCCTGAGCAGGCGCAAAGGTATATACCCAAAACTACTCATTTAAGAACTATCTAAATCATCTAAATCGAAAGCTCTCTAAGGGGATATTTCAGCCTAGCACCAGATACCAGATACGAGTCTTTCGTGGGTGTCTAGTGTTAGGCGTGGAAAGAATTACTCATATGTATTATCTCTATATTGGGGAAGGGGAAAAGGAAGGGGCAAAGATTTGGGGACTATATTATCGGAGTTGTGCAGGATGCGTTTGTGTGTGGCTTACCTAACCCTCTTCCCATATTTTAAATTTCTTCCAAATCTCCCAAATCTCTTAATCAATTGGCCTTGCTCTCCCAAAACTATACAAAACTAAGAAATTTACTAAAATACAATGATTTAAGGATATTTTAGTAGACATATTAATTATATAATATGCTAATAAACTTTTTAGAAAGCTAAAGTGTCAAATCTTAAATTATTTAAATTCTGTTGAATTCAATGAATGAGAACTTGAAACCTTTAGTTAAATTCTTATAACTTCAATTTCTGAAGACTGAACTTTATAAGTTTAATTCAATTTCCATGAATATTAAATCAAATATTAAATTATTTAAATGTATGAATGAGAACTCGAAACCTTTGTTTAAATTCCTATAACTTCGATTTCAGAAGACTGAACTTTATAAATTCAATTTAATTTCCATGAATAATTTAAATTCGTTCGCTAGCTGAAAAAAACGAGCAAATTTCAGTGAAATGAAAATGAATATACGTACCCATACATATTTTATTGAAGTGATACAAGACTAGATGGGATATTAGCTGATTTTCTAGAGAACTCTCAATGCAGCTGTTGTCTGGAATCAAGCATTTGACTAATCAATATCCCCCCACCATTCCCTCTCCCCCACAGAGCTGCTGGTGGTCTGAACGGTGTCGAGTTCGAGGGCAGCAAGCTGCATGCCGAGCAGCTGGACAAGAACCAGCGGCGTAGCCAGCGCAACCAGCGCAATCCGTACCCGGGAATGCCCGGCCCCGGACGCCAGGCGGACTTCCCGCTGCGCATCCTGGTGCAGAGCGAGATGGTGGGCGCCATCATTGGCCGCCAGGGCAGCACCATCAGGACGATCACACAACAGAGCCGTGCTCGCGTCGATGTCCATCGCAAGGAGAACGTTGGATCGCTGGAGAAGTCGATCACGATCTATGGCAATCCGGAGAACTGCACCAATGCCTGCAAGCGCATCCTGGAGGTGATGCAGCAAGAGGCCCTCTCCACGAATAAGGGGTGAGTTTTGTGAATTGTCTCGGCATCTCGACCATATAATAACTAAAACCCCTGATTATTGCAGAGAAATTTGCCTCAAAATACTCGCCCACAACAACTTGATTGGACGGATCATTGGCAAGTCGGGCAACACCATTAAGCGGATCATGCAGGACACCGATACGAAGATCACCGTCAGCTCGATCAACGACATCAACAGCTTCAATCTGGAGCGCATCATCACGGTCAAGGGATTGATTGAGAACATGTCGCGTGCCGAGAACCAGATTAGCACCAAACTGCGCCAGAGCTACGAGAACGACCTGCAGGCGATGGCGCCGCAGAGCCTCATGTTCCCCGGTCTCCATCCCATGGCAATGATGTCGACACCGGGCAACGGCATGGTCTTCAATACGAGCATGCCGTTCCCCTCGTGTCAAAGCTTTGCCATGTCCAAGACCCCGGCCAGCGTGGTTCCGCCGGTCTTCCCCAACGACCTGCAGGAGACCACCTATCTCTACATACCGAACAACGCTGTCGGCGCCATTATCGGCACCAAGGGCTCGCACATCCGCAGCATCATGCGCTTCTCGAACGCATCCCTCAAAATAGCCCCCCTCGACGCCGACAAGCCGCTGGACCAGCAAACGGAGCGCAAGGTGACGATTGTTGGCACACCGGAGGGTCAGTGGAAGGCGCAGTACATGATCTTCGAGAAGATGCGCGAGGAGGGCTTTATGTGCGGCACGGACGATGTGCGCCTAACGGTTGAGTTGCTAGTGGCCAGCTCTCAGGTAAATAAATATAAATTTACATGTAACTAGAACATGTATTAAGCAGGGACCGAAAATAACTGTAATTGTAAATTTTTCTTACCAAAAAAATCATGCACTTAGAAGAGTCCTAAAATTTTTTTAAATACATCATTATTTTTGTTAGCCACTGTAGTTTACAAATTTGATTTTATTTGATTTTTATAGTATTCAAAAAAATACCTGTTATTTGATGATGTTTATGTATAACAGTTATTCCCTTGACATTTAAAAAAAATTAAATAATTTAAAAAAACATGCTAACCGTGTTTTATAAACCTTACTAAAAATCTTTAAAAAAAGCCAACCGTGCATATTGTATAACTATATTTTATTTAAATTTGTTTTACCCAAAAAATCGCCATAAATCAAGGTTGTCAACTTTTATTATAAAACTCAAAAAATAACAGTTATTCTTTGAGCTTTACTTTACGAATCCGAAAATAACTGTTAAAATGTGATTTTTAACATAATTATTGGATCTGGATCCAACGCTAAACGCTTAATATTAACCTATCCGAATTTATTGCGCATCTAGGTGGGCCGCATTATTGGTAAGGGCGGCCAGAATGTTCGCGAATTGCAGCGCGTGACGGGCAGTGTGATCAAGTTGCCTGAGCACGCTTTGGCGCCTCCCTCCGGCGGAGATGAGGAGACACCGGTGCACATCATCGGACCTTTCTACAGCGTACAGGTGAGAGACTTGCCAGCGTTTATTATCCTTACAAGCAAACTAACTAAATTAACCTTATTTTTCAGTCTGCACAGCGACGCATTCGAGCCATGATGCTATCCACAAATCCGCCGCCAATCACCAAAAAACAGAAAGCTGCCAAAGAACAATTGCAACAACAGCAACAGAGCCTAGCCGGAGCTGCGACCAGCGGGTCTCAGCAGCAGCAGCAGCCACAGTCACCATCGCAACAGCAGGCGCTGCCGCCGCAATTGCATCATCAGCCTGTGTCGTCGGCGTCGTCATCGTCGACGCCACCTGCACACCATCAGCAGCAGGCGTCGACGGCAGCGAGCGCCCACCAGTTGCAGCAGCAGCAGCAGCCATCGCCGCCGCCACCTGGCAATGCAACTGCGGCCGCAGCCCAGCAGCAGCAGCTGGCTAGCTCACAGCAGTAAGGAGGAAGGAATCACCGATGAAGGAGTGCCGGCGCCGCAGCAGAAACATCAACAGCAGCAGCAACAACAACAGCAGCAGAAGCAGCAGCAGCAGCGACAGCGCCAACAATAGCCAAGGCAGGGTTTTCTACTATTGATACTACCTCCACAACAACACACCCATAATCTTCAAACCCCCCCAGCCCAAGAACCACCCAAAATTTACAACCCTATAATTACAAGCTAACCGTAGGCGCCACCTTTGTGCTGGCACAGGCGACGGCAAAAGTAAGCAAACAACCTGGAGCAGTAACATAAACAAAAAATCATATACATATATATATATATATAATAGGGGAACAACTACATCAAAAAAAAAAAAGTGAGCCGCGTGAAGAAGCTCTACTAGTTCATAACAGTGTAATGCAACTTTAACAAGAAGAACATCAATCAAACACACACAGCAAGAATAACCATAACAACATTCTTCATTTGCATACTAAGAAATAAAGAGAAAACCTTAAATAGAAAGCGCTATCGTTCGCCCGAACCACTAAGCAGCAACAACTAAAAAACAAACTTTGTGTTGTTGTTCGTTCGTTCTGTTAGGTGTAAACTTTTGTGTCGACTGAGAATTTGAATTCGACACCGCCCAAACAGTTTAATCATTTTTACAAAAGTAAACAATATTTTCAACAACCATTAAACAACAACACAAAGAGTGAAAGTAACTAAAGAGAAAACCCCCCAAAACTAACAACCCCACAAATTTGAATGCAAGAAGGGAATTAAAGGATAAAGGAGGAAAGTTTAGTAGTGTATGCGTTATATTTTTTTTAAATATATTTAACTATAAAACGTTTATTTTTAATTATTTTTTTTTAACAAAGATTTAGTAAGCTTATATTTAAGTGGAAAGAACAGAAGGAGAGAAGTGAGCAAAGCGAAAGAGAATGAGATTGAGAATCGAGCAGAGAAAAAAAACGAGAGGGACAAACGTTAGTTTGATCCCAAGAGAACCGAAAATTGTACACAAACAGAACATATAACCAAGAAATATCAAAAAAAAAAAAGAGAAAATTACAATACAGACATGGAAAGCAACAGAAGCGTCAGAAAACACAAATATATACCTATTTTGAGCCCACATCCACAACAACAACAACAAAGGTGAAGAAAGTTTCCAACGAGCACTCATTTCTGGGTTATAAAAATGTATAACAGTTGATAAAGTTATGTGTACAATGTGCGACAGTTGATGCAACTGTTGGCGCCCCTTACGTTATACGTAGTATAACAGACCTCAACCCAAAACCCAAACCACCAAAAAGAAACAACTATCTATGTATACAATATCGTTAAGAGCTGTACTGGATACTGGATGGATTGATGGATGGATCAGTGTGTATATTGGGACTATATTGATAGGAAGGGATGCGGATGGAACCAGAAACGCCAGCGAGAGCAATGTTTACTGTACTGTACAGCTGTAAAATAGTTTTTTCGATGCCTAAAACGTTGTATGTATATGAATGGATACGTATGGATACGGAGACCAGTCATTTTTTTTGCGAGGGAAAGAGTTACATGAATTGTTGATTATACTTAGTGCGAAAGCAGCCGAAGGAGACATACATAAGGACGGAGATGGAGATAGGAACGCTAAAGATGATAGTGTTAAAGAAAACTATTGTAATGTGTTTGCCTTGAAATGAAAACAAAACTAACTAGAAATGAAATAACGGTGCTGAAATGTTAATTTTTTTTAATCGATCGTTAACGTTAAGTGTTACGTTATAACGTTTGAGCGTGTATGAGAGACAAGCTGTTATACGAGGATGGGACACTGCACTACACAAGAATATAAACCTAAACCCAAAACCCAAACCTATACCAGCCAATCTGAACCCAAATCAAAGTCTAATTCATAGCCACAAAGCAATCAAAACCGGAGGATGCATTTCGTAGAGATCGTAATCGTAGCGTAAACAGATGAACAGACAATATATTTAACCATATGACCAAACACCATAGCTAGAGGCCGCAACCCAAGTAACTGAATCGGAGCAACAACAATCAAACTACAATCTACACCAGCCAAAACAAGCAACAATAGCAATAGCCCAATTTTGTGTTGTTTTTAAATAGCTATTATCCAATTAGTAACCATACAATTTTTTTATTTTTTCTTCTAACGTAAATATTTAACTAATTGATATTCCATAGAGTTAATGTTACAAACTAGTGGGACGTACAGTCAACCAAATCAAATCGAATTGAACACCCAATCCCTAGCGATCCAATCCTTTTGTTTGTATAACACTTGCTTCGAAGGCAGACAGTTTCAAAACACCACATGAAAATCAAGGCAAATTCGACATTTCGGCAAAACAAACAGCAAACCTATAAAAAAATTCAACATTTCGGTCTAACAAGCAACAACAAAACTAAAAACTTTTGAGCGGCACATTATTTTGGATGAACAAAAGATAAGATGAACAAAATTTTTGGACAAAAACTCAAAGCCAACAAGAAGCGTGTACAAGCTTTAGGACAGCCCAATTTTTTGAAATATCACACTTTCTTTGTTCTTTTTCACGAAGAAACAAAAGAAAACAAGCAAAAGCAGAAAAGATGAAGAAATTTGAAGAAGATTGAAAAAGTAATTAAAATACCTCAATGTAAGTGCATTATCTTCTACAAAAAAATATAAAAAAATATGACTAAAACTAAAAACAAACTTGCAAAGCGTAAAAATGGATAAAAATGCAAAAAAAAATCCTAATGAGAGAAAACGAATTATGAAAAGCCAACCCTAAAAATAAATGTAGATTATAAGCAAACAAATAAAAGAACTATTAATGAATGAATCAAACAATACGAATCTAAACAGAACCGGAATCAGCAAAACAAGCATTGGAGAAGGCATATCACCAAGTCACAGAAGAAACAAACGCATTTCGACGAGAAGTCTTCTGAAAGACAAATGCAGGCGAATAGATATTTTACCAAAAGTTTCTATAAGCAAAAATCAAATCCGAACCGAAACTAATTCAAATCAAATAAAACCCACAGCGACCAATCAAACAATCACACACCCACCAAAGCCCTTCGCGAAATAGTTTTGGGTCAAACTCCCCACCCAGGCCATATGTACCATACCAACTGAAGCAGATCAACCTAGAACAGAGGGATATAGGAGATATGAGATATAGGATGAGCAGGATGCGATTAGGAGGGATGGGAAGTGTATATAAGAATGTTGCGGGGCATTAACATTGATCTTTATATACGAGAAATCAGGCCGCTGTATATGTATATATATGCGATATATATGTGTATGTTGAAAATGCGTGACATTTTGTTTTGTTATACTTGAGAATCTATATATGTATATCTATATATATATATATGTATATAAATCTAATAAATTTCCCCTCTTGTTTATAACGAATAATTATTCAAGCTAATTATACCCCTTTTATTTTTTTCCATGGAAAAATGTCCAAAGTTGTCAATATAAAGACATTTACATATACATATATATCTATATATAGATATGTGGATCTATGCTTAAATACGATATTTATAAAGAAGAAGGAACGGAATTTTTCTAAAAGATTCCAAACAGGAAAGAACAAAGAAATGAAAATTATTATTCCAAATGCTGAATCAAAGGAAAGTCAGATCGATGATCGATTATCGCTGATCGATGAAAGGGATGAGTTAATAATTTAGCTATAGCTCTGGTTTATTTTGACGGGGGGTTAAACGCGATAAAAGATACAAATAATATAACTGATGACAGAGATCGACGGAAACAACTGAAAACTTGTGAGTTAGCGTGCGCGTTAAAAACGAAAACAAAGATAAGAATAAAGATAATGATAATGATGTAGAAAGAGAACTCAGTTGAAGAACGAAGAACGAAGAGAGAGGAAAGCGATTGTGAGAAGTGTGAAAAGCAGAAACGAAATTATTTTTTAGTATTTAGAGGCTATTTTATATCGTTATTAAAGCAGGTAGGAAAGTGAGGCAACGGTTAGGAAAAGAGCTGAGATGATAAAGATGATGATGATGAGGGAAAAATACCAGCAGTAAAAGCGAAAAATGAATGGCAGTTTAGCGAGAAAGTTAAATTTTAACCAAATGGGAAATCGAAAGAATAGGGCAAGACTCGAAAAACCAAAACTGGCATGGGTGTAGTGTAGCATTTAGCATTTCGAAATCCCGAATACCAAATCCCAGAGTACAGTCGACACCAAATGTACAAAGCTTTTGGCGTACAATCTACTTACAAGGTTGCTACCAGTTCTAAACATTGCATTTTACTATTTACTACAATCCAGTTTCTATTTTTCAAACATTTCTCCAACACTCATGCCGATTTTGTACAGTTTTTCTTTCCGCAGAACGTTAAATTGAGGGAAAAAACATTGTAAAAGAGAAAAAGAATAATGAGAAAAGTACTTTTTTGTGTTGTAAGTTGTGCCAAGTACTGATAACGTTTAAGGTGTGATAAACTCGTTTTTAAATTTAACAACTATTTAAACTATAAAAACTACTTACTAAAACAAAACAAAAAAAAATTAAAATTTATAAAAAAAAAACACTTATTATTTAACAACAAAAAATGCTTTTGATGTACATTTTATACACAAACACACACACACACGCGCAAGAACCAACATTACAAAAACACACACCAACCCACAAAAGTACTTTGACAGCCGATTTCTTTTGGGAATAGGGAATAGGAAAAGACAGGAATAGAAACCCTAAAAACATCAATCAAAAACAAAAACACGTACATATAAAATCAACAACAACAATTTGCTTTGCTACCGGAATTCAGAAGATTTAATTTAATTTTGATTTATAAATATAATTTAACATAAAACAAAAGCAAACAAGTTTGTACTCTTTAGAAATGCAGTGAAAAGGAAGTGAAAGGACAAAGAGGTAATCGATGTCGATGAAAAAACGATAAACTCTTTACAAGCATAAAAAATGTTATGAAACACGGATTAAGGGAAGAATACTTTTTTAAAAAGGAATATTTTTTTATATATGTACATATATATAAATATTTACAAAGGAAAACTAAACGAAAGGAAGGGAAAAACGTTTTTAGCGGTACAAACATGAGTACAAATCAAGTTTTATTATTTTTTTAAATATTTTTTTTTGTCTATTATGAGAGTGGAAATTTACCTATCGGAAGGAGTTTTCTTTAGGCATATACAAAAAAACCGAGTTGTTTTTTTTCTTCAATTGTTAGGCGCGTAAAAGTTAGAGCGAGACAGCAGCAGCAGCCGAATTAGGTAGCCAGACAGAGAGAGGAACAGTTGATTAATGAGACATTCTATTAAAGCGAAGATAAGGATTAACGATAGGGATAACGATATAAAGCGAGTTTAACCATAAGTCAAGCTTGACAACCGATCAGCCACGAGCAGAAACAGCAAACATAGAGCAGAAAGCAGAAGAACAGGCAGAGAACCGTTAGCCACGCAGAGAAAGCAGGAAGAAAGCACGAAGAAACAAGAGCAAATAGCCCAAAAAGCCAAGCCGCCACTCACACAGTGAAAATGAGAATATGAATATGAAAATAACGAAAATCGCAAGTAAAATTCGAGGATTAGGCAATCCTAGCGAAGGAGAAACAGCACAAATTTAATCGATACAAATTGGGGGTTCATTATTTTTTAGTTTCGAAAAGAAATTTGGACGCAAAATCAGCCAGAATCCAAAGCAGCCGGAAAAAGTTAAAAAGAAAAACAAGTCAGAAGTCAGAAAGTCAGAAAAAACAGGCAGAAAAGATCTAAAGAATCGAAATGGAAATCCAACTCACCCTGAAATACGACACAAAGCAACTAAAATTTGAAATCAACTGCAGAACGCATGGAATGGAACAGTGGAACGGAACGCATAGAGAACTCATGCGATTCTAAAAACCAAATCTACAAAAAGAAAAACCAACAAAACGCAGCAGAAAGCGAGTAAAAAAAGAATCGTAAACCGAAAACTAAACTAATAAAACCGAAACTGAATATAACATTTTTGAGAAGAGAAAACATGAAATAACACTTTCAACATTTACTATATATTTTAGCATTTAAGATCCAAAAATGGAAGAAAAAGAAAAACCTATTGTGTCAGCCGTAAGAAAAATTTACTAAAAAAGTTTACACACACAAACAAAACACTCTTAAGAAAACACAAAAAAATCTAACAAAATGAAACCCAAAAAAAAATCGATTAATCATTAACTAAAAACACCCAACAACCGAAGGGAAGAAGACCCCAAAGTTTTAAATACACACACACTAAATTCTTTATGTAAAATTCGATATGGAAACCCCTATTCGTAATGTAAATGTACAATAGCAACCACACAGCATCAAAATTCATCAAAATGATGTATGATGTAGACAACGCATAGGAACGAAACGAAAGAATGGGAGGATAGAAAGGAAAAGGAAGGAGCAAACGAAACGAAACGAAACAGAATGAGATGAAAGCGAAAAATTTCTCTTTGCCCCCGACCACAGAGCTTTGTTTGTTTGTTTTTGTACATTTCAAGCATTTTGAATATATATACATATATATTTGATAGTCCTTATTTAATATTATTCATATATATATCTATATATATATTTATATATATACTATACATATATTTTTTTATTGTTTCGATTTGTAATAGATTATATACGGTAATCAACTGGAGACTGAGCTACAACATATATTTAGTTACCGTTATATTTATTGCAAAGACACACACACATCCAAACACTCCCCACGCACCCACACATGCAAAAAGCACACCCATACACCTACCACCCACCACCCACCACTCACATGCAACATCAAACTATATCCTAACCGAACTCTAACTAAAAACAATAATCTATAAACCATACATAACTATAAATAAATTATGAATCGATAAACTTGGCGTTGTGTAGTAAGTTTATTGCATTTTATTTGGCATTTTTGAAATGATTTCCGATTGATTTCGTACTACCTACCCATATGGGAATATCTACGATTCCCGCTTATTTACTATATTTTTATAATTTTGTTGTTGTGTATTTCATTTTGCCGCCCTCGTCACCCAGACCCCTCCACGCCCCTCCCAAAAACCCCACACCAGCCACCCATCCAATCGCCCCCCACCAAGCCCCTTTTCTCGTCCGTCCAGCGCCTGGTTTGCCTGTGTGATAGTAGTTTATAATTAAAACCATCCGCTGGACAGCCCCATCAGTCCATAACTTCCCATCACCAGACCCCCCATCCCGCCCACATCATTTTTTACATTTTTAAACGGCGAGCAAACTATATAGAAACCACTTTACACATAATAAACTAAATCTTAAAAAAAAAAACATAAAATTAAAGATGAAAATTTACAAAAAAATACCACTATTTTTACAATAATTATTTTTAAATTTACCTTTATCTTTACCTAAATTAGTTTAGAGCTTTTTTTTTGCGTCGTCTACATTTTACGATTTAAGTTCATTTAATCTACACATAATCTACATGAGGATGATGTGACGACACGGATGTATCTACATTGTACATTGTATCTACATTACAGAGCTAAAATATCTATAAATATTATAAATATAACAAAAAAAAGAGTAAAATATTATTAAAAAAACCAAAAAAAAACAAAAAATTATTCGTTCCTTTGTTTTTATTTCCGTTGTAGTTCAGTATTTTTTATTTTCAGTTGTAACTTAACATCCTAAGTTGGCTTTTCGATATCGAATTGGTTTCGATTTCGAGTTCGACTCCGATCCCCAGATCCCGACGTCCCGATCGTTTCGTGAGGCTTTCGATGTTGTCCCTGTACTGTCTGTACCCCGTACCACACATATAAGACCCGTAACCCCCTATACCAAACGAAACAGTCGTCTAAATTATGAATTTAATGTGAATTTGAGAAGGTTAAAGGTTTAATTAGGGCCGTCAGTTACATTCAAATTGCGTGTGAGTACATAGATGTATACCTAACTAACTACACCGATCATATATATGGAGTACACTAAACTAACCTAACCTAACGTAAACTAAAATAAACTAAAATAAAGAATAAATGAATGAATTAACTACCTCAGCTTTGAATATTTCTATAGAAATGTTATTAAATGTATTTGAAAGGAAAAGCGTAAGAAATATACAAACAATGCATAAGTGCAATGCGAGATGCCGCCAGATGGAAAATGAACAAAACAATGTCAAAGAATACAAGTTTTAGAGCTGCATTTATATAGTATCAGATCGATAAGGAACATAGAAACAAAATCGAGAAACAAAACAAAACCAAAAAACGAAAAAAATATATTAAGTGTACGTTTTGCATATTCCTATATAGTTAACTAAACGTAAAAGCAAGATGGGTAAACATGAATACTACTATAACAATAATTTTGCGTCCATTTTTGTTGTTTCCTATACAAATAAAATTGAAAATTTGAAAACAAAAAAATGAATAAGTCACAAAAATAGGAGGAGGAGGAGGATAACGAAGCTATATTCCCATTACATTGTATAACTGTCTTTTAACCGGAAGTACACGATAACCACACTATATATCGAATATCCACTCTGTGTATGTTTTGTATCTGCCATGGAATATGTACCCGAAACTAAGCTAGATAACCAAGTAAAGGACGCTCGATGTCAAGTGTGTCGTCATAGTTTAGAGGCCCCAGTATTTACTAGCGAGTACTTTACATTTGTTTACCCCCAAGCCCCGAAACCCCTAAAAACCCCACAACCCTATCAACCAAAGATTCAAAGTTCCTTCTCATTTTGATCGCCACCAAATCCCATCAGCACCCCCGCCCACCCAACTCCTGGTAGTGCTGATCCAAAAACTATATATACATAGCATACTAATCTGCGTAAGATGTTTTCCCCATTTCGGTGTAACTAAATGTTAATTGCTAGCGCTCAATACGAAATTACATTACCGTATACAAGACCACATTCAGCAAAAAAAGACATGCAGCTTACTAAATTGTATCCCAAGGCCAAGGAAAATATTAGGAAACAAGCTATACAACTAAACCCGAATACAATTTTGTGAACATGTGAAAAACAAATCGAAAAGAAATTTACTCAATAAATGATTTTTCGTATATAAGAAGTATTGCACTTTTCAATTTGAATATGGGTTTTTTAGATGGGGGGTGATATGGGTGGTATATCACTCCCCACTCAGATAAAAAAAAAGGAATTTTGCAATTCAAAAAGTTTGCAAAAAAAAATTGTTCTGATATCCCCCCACAACAATTAAAAATTGGCGAAAATTTTATTTTTCCAAAATCACACGGATAGTGTTATGGAATAATTTATTTTTTGTTATCTGTTCAAAACAGTATGTTTTTTTGGTGCAGGACCATTTTTGGCCAAATTACAGCAAAAAACCAAAAGAAAAATTCCAATTTTTGTCAAAAATCCAATTGGAAATGATAGATGGAGCAGCTAAGTTAGCGGATTCACCTTCCGCACACCTTGGTGTGACCGTTTATGTTGATCACAACTTGCGGTTCCTGTCTCGGGAAATTTAAGTGATGTGCCAAATTTCGATATGGTCCTCCCAATTTATTTTTAAGCATTAGAACTATCGATAAGAGATATTTTTAATATTAACAGAAATGTTAAAACGCTGTATCTTAACATTAGCGCCGCACCTAACTTTTAGTTATGTGCCAATTACTTCTTTTTTAACTGTCGAGAATAAGTATTTTTAAACTGTCATCGGTTATAGTTCAACAGAACTGTTAATGTGCAGCGTTTTCTTAAATTTGGCAAGACCGTATATCCCAACATTTCTGTTATTGGACAGCAGAACTGCAACATTTTAGTGATGGGTCAAATGGCGATATTTATTTTTACGTTATTCCTAAAACTATCGATTGAAATATTTTTAAGCGAGTGGAATATTTTTAAGCACCCCAAGCGCCACCAAACGTCCCACCACTTCACGAATTTCATTCGCCAAGTGAGCACGCGGCTTCGTCTGGTTCTGCAAAAGAAGTTTTTATTCTGTGACTTTTGTGAGAAGTTATCAACTGAAGGTATTGTGCTATTTTCTATATTACCACCTTTTCACGGCCCTTGCTTGAAAAAGAGCGGGCGGCGCACGGTGCATGGCGAACCCAGTAAATTGCCATTGATTTTTTTTCTCACGTCACCTTGCGCTAGATTCTGTAGTTATGTAATGTGCTAATTTTTTTATTGTGTCGGTGCTGGTTCAATTAACTCTATATATGTACTACGGGCCGCTCTGGCTGGGCTGCCCCGAAAATAACTCCCTACGTGGGGCTTGAAAAAGCCGAAAAGTTCTTACATAACCCAGGCGAAGAAATAACTGTGCCGAAACTTTGCCTTCAATAAAACACGTAACAAACGGGGCGTATAAGCGCACTCCTTGGGGCTTTGATCTCTGATCTATGGTATTATTTCAAGTCCCCAAGAAAAAATTAATAAAGCCACGCTGGATAATTTCCCCAATTTTTTTCCATTTTTTTTTTGCAACCACGCTGGAACTGCCAACTTATGCAATTGGCAGCGAGTTGGCAGGCCGGTTCGCCGGAACGAAAAATTCGCACATCAGTTGTGGGCTTTTTTTTAAACGATAATTGTACTTGAGTCGAATTCGCCTGCATTTGCATAGATATTGTAAAATGTAGAGCAAGTGCAGGCGATTTAATTGAAAAGAGTGCAGAGCAATTGGCTGTTCTACTGCCCACTCACACATTGGCGAATAATTGCCATGTGCCTCTAGCGCCCTCTCGCTCACTCCTGTGCCAGACACCAGCTGCGCGTGCAAGTGCTTAGCTGTGTGTTTGTGAGAGAGTTAAGAGAAAATGTAACCATCATCGCTCTTTTCTCCTCCCTTTCTCTTCTGACCTGCTTTCTTTCTACCTTCTTTAAGGTAAAAAGTTCTTGCAAAAAACGGGTTTCCCCAGTTTTCACATAGTTCTTATCCCCATCCCTTTCTTAACCCCCCGTGACGTCAATCGTTAAACTGCGTCTAGTGTTCATGTGATTTTTATGTTTATTTTGCCCCTTTGTGTGGCCTTTTAGCGCCATTTTGCACTGATTAGAGATTAGTGTTTATTATTACATCTCCCTGGCGAATCGCATCACATTTCTCGCTTACTAGGCGGAAATTTTCAAGCCGCCACCCTGTTTTTTGTTTAGTCTTGGAAATACGATTCGCACTCTGAGCGAAAAGATAAACTTGTCAATTTTGCATTTTTCGTTCGCTCTCTTCTTTTGCAGGCTGAAAGCCAGCGAGCACTCTCTTTACTTTTTTATGTAATTTTTTGCGATAACGGGACCTTGAAAAAGCGTCGCAGACAGTTATATAAATAACTGTATTAGCAGCGGTGTTTATCTAATCGCTTCACGCACTTTTTTTTCGAGCTGCCGCTGCCGCCCTTCTTCCGCGTGCGCGAAAGAGACGGAGAGTGAGAAGAGAGAGAGTGCGGCAAGCGGACGTCAGAAGGCAAAGTCACATGCTAACAGTGTTGGCCAAAGCCAAATGTTAAAAATAGCTAAACAATATATAGTTGAAAAATAAATAAAACAATTCAACTGTTTTTTTTATAAAATATATATTTTAGAGGGGTTTGTCCAAAATTTCTGGCCAGTTTTAGTTAAATCAATGATTTAAAAAAAAGAAATAATTAAGCATTATTTTGAAGAAAATTGTATCGACAATTCAGCTTGATTTGTTTTTATTCAGTTTCATAATTGTAAAAGAAGAAACCTATATATGCATGTTATGCGAATTTAGAATACGATTGACTAAATTTACTCGTGCCCTTTTATTTCTGGCTACAAAAAGTAGCTAAACTGGCAGCACTGGCTACGCAGCTGACTCTTCGGCTTGTTGCCAAATGTAATTTTTTTGGCAAGCATTTAGAAAGCGCCGCCGAAAACCTCGAAAGGGGTAAATGAAAAACAATTGGCCATATATGCATTTTCGGGCATGGCCAAAACGAAACAAAAAGTGTGTTCTAATGAGTTCGACTTGTGGTTGTAGTTGTAGTTGTAGTTGTAGTTGTGGTGCTAGTACAACACTTCCTCTTATGCAACAAACGGCATTGAATTCGAATTCTTAGCACTGATAAGCGGCGATCTCTCGCTCTTTGTCGGCCACCCCCCATCCCCCTCCCTCTCTCTCTCTCGCACACGTGCTGTTGCCAACCGCTAGGTGGCGCTCTCATTTCGCACATTTCTACATTTCCCGCTCTCTCCGCTCATCTGTTGCTGAACTTGACGACGACCGTCGCTGCCGACGCCGACGCAGGCAGCGCGGACAGCGCAGGCTAGCTGGGCGACTTCGGCGAACGGAACTTTCACAAGCAATTCAGTGGCCGTCCGGTTCAGATTCAGACCTCTGAGTTCCAAGGAATAAGGATAATTTTTTTTCGGTTTTGTGCTGTGATATAGAACACATACAAATAGTACGTATGGCGAGCAGAAATCAATTATCGACTCGAATGCAAACAATCCGAATGCATTCATCATTCATCAAATTAATAAAACAAAAGCCCAGTTAAACGCGAGTGTGATTAGTTCTTCGAATATTCCCTTTTTTTTAACTAAACCCAACCTGAGCAATGAAAAGAATTTGCCTGGTTATGTAAACCAACGAGAGTTGAACTTGAATCATCAATTTTTTTCTGGTGTGCGGTGCTTGCTTTTCGGTTTTCGATTTTCGGTCTTATGCAATCAATAACAATGAATTAAGAATAAACTTAACCCTGGATTGGTGGATACTACTCAGCACTCAGCCTTCGGTGGAAGGTGGAAGCTTTCCACGTGCAACTGTAGATTTTTTTCCAGCTGAGGCTATTACATCACAAGTTCTCGCCTCCTCCGCTCTCTTGACCACAAAGAAAAGCTTCGCTCTGTCTCTCTCTTCCAGTCAATCAAATGAAAAGTTTAACCCGATTAGATAACGGTTGTTTGGGCGGAAGAGAGCAGCCGAAGAGAAACAAAGCTCTCTTCGCCAAGTGTGTTACATAAAGGCTTTCTCAATGAAATGCTAATTTAATTTCGCTGAATTTTATTGAAACACACCGCTGCTCTTGAAAGTCTAAAATTAACGAAAACGAAACACGCTTCAATGGCGAATGCCAGCTGCCAAAAAAGTGTGGCCCCTATAGCCATCTTGCTCACACCCACACAAGCGACCATCTATACTGGCTTTTTCCATTGAACTTTTTCTATTCTATTCTTTTCTTTAATTTTTTTTCTTGCGGTGTGGCAATTATGCAATCCCAAACATTACTCAATGAAAACCAGTAAAAGGCCGTTTTATTCAACTTGAACTGCAAATAATGTATGCCATTCTAGTTCAGATAAATTGGATAGGCAATTTATGCCACGTAATACTTTTCCCAAGATTCTGACTGAAAACTGGTTGGAACTCACTTCGGTTTTCCTACAATACTTAACTTTAAACCACGTGGCAACAAGCAACCAACAAACTTTTTTCTTCTTTTTTGCACAAAACCAGTTTTGCCGGCGACTGTTGCCAACACCCATACCAATATAGTAGTTTATTTGTTGTAACGAAAATGCTGAGCTACCCATAAATATATGTATCATCAAATATTAACCACCTTTAAACTTAAGTTATAATATGTACTTCCATACTAACACATTATAAACTCAAATACTGCATGTCTTAACATTTTCGCGTTAATCGAATTTTCATTTGTCGCTAAAACCCTTTATCTTACCATTTCCCACACTTTATTTAACCAAAAAAGTGCATGTTTTTCGGTTTCGGTTTGTTGTGTATCGCATCTCCATTTCCCCCAAATCAATTGTTATTATTTAGAACATTGACAATTTTCACCTTTTCATTTGGCTTTGGGCTATTCTTCTATTGTGCCTTTTGCACCTGTGTAAAGAAAGTGAATCGTACATCCACCATACAAAATATCGTAAGCGTATATCGTAAACGTAAAACGTATATCGTAACATTATGCAACGCATGGGGAGCGGTTCCCATCTGTACCAAAGTATATCAAGCACCACCACCACCACCTGCATGCCATGGGGATATCATCCATCTCCATCCGTAACATCACAGGAGTAACATCCTCCTCATCGGTGATCATCGGTTTCAATCAATCAATCAATCCAATCAATCATCGGCTATCATCCAAAAACGGCTTTAAAGACGATGGAGATTAATCAGAGTTTCGGGCAATTGCGCAATGTGTTTACAGCAAAATGGGCAAGGATTTCGATGCTGTTGGATTCGTCAAGGACTTCGCTGCCGGAGGCATCTCCGCAGCCGTCTCGAAGACCGCCGTCGCCCCCATTGAGCGTGTGAAGCTGCTCCTGCAGGTTCAGCACATCTCGAAACAAATCAGCCCCGACAAGCAGTACAAGGGCATGGTTGATTGCTTTATCCGCATTCCAAAGGAACAGGGATTCTCGTCGTTCTGGCGCGGTAACTTGGCCAACGTCATCAGATACTTCCCGACCCAGGCTCTGAACTTTGCCTTCAAGGACAAGTACAAGCAGGTGAGTTAGCTAACTGGAAGCTGTAAAAGATTTGGAGCTGTGAAAACTAACCAACTTGCGTAAACTTAGGTCTTCCTGGGAGGTGTTGACAAGAACACCCAGTTCTGGCGCTACTTCGCCGGCAACTTGGCCTCCGGCGGTGCCGCTGGTGCCACCTCTCTGTGCTTTGTCTACCCCTTGGACTTTGCCCGTACTCGGTAAGTTGTGTGATATTGCTAGAAAGAAAACAGTCAAGATAATAACCATTGTTTTTCCCAACCATACAGCTTGGCTGCTGATACCGGCAAGGGAGGTGCTCGTGAATTCACCGGTCTGGGCAACTGCTTGACCAAGATCTTCAAGAGCGACGGCCTCGTTGGCCTGTACCGCGGCTTCGGTGTGTCCGTCCAGGGCATCATCATCTACCGTGCCGCCTACTTCGGCTTCTACGATACCGCCCGCGGTATGCTGCCCGACCCCAAGAACACACCCATCTACATCAGCTGGGCCATCGCCCAGGTTGTGACAACCGTCGCTGGCATCGTGTCCTATCCCTTCGATACCGTGCGTCGTCGCATGATGATGCAGTCGGGTCGCAAGGCCACCGAGATCATCTACAAGAACACAATCCACTGCTGGGGAACCATCGCCAAGCAGGAGGGCACTGGTGCCTTCTTCAAGGGCGCCTTCTCCAACGTTCTCAGAGGCACTGGCGGCGCTTTCGTGCTTGTGTTGTACGATGAGATCAAGAAGTTCTTGTAAATTAAATTATTAAATTATTCAAACAAGCAAAATACAACAACAACATACAACAACAACAACAACAAAACAGAACACTACCAGCTAATTATGTTAGATAACTGAAAGCAACAGCAACAGCAATGTTTGATCTGCAACCAACACCTCTTACCAAGAACAACGGCAAGCAATAACAACACCCTTCCACCCTCCCCCCTGATATAATTACGAAATTATATTATTTATAATAACTGGGAATTAATTTACGGAACGATGATGGCCAGAGTCAATAGAACAACAATACAATACAGCAATGCTAGGAGACGAGGATACGGTTCGGCTCATGGGAGACCCACTACACTGAAAGACGAACGAACATAGCGACGATATTGATATTGATTAGTATTGTTAAGTTTGGGTTAGGCTATATACTACTATATGCCGTCATGTTGCCGGGTCGCGCCACATCTCCCCAGCCAAATCAGTGTTATCGATAGGGTGCAAGGAACCGAACGAAGACCTGTAGGTTCCTTCGCATCCGACACGACAAACAAACTCAACTTCGGTTGGTTTAAAAATATATAAAAATTGATAAAAATAGTACAATGTTGTGTTTTTCTTTATGCTGTGTATGCTATCTGTGTATGATTTTCTTCTTTATTTGTCTATAGAACTTTTATGATTTGATGGGAAGAATATAACAAAAACAGCTCACTGCGAATCTAAAAATTACAGTAGCATACTTCAAGTTCTTATGCAGATCATCAGATGATTGATTTCAAAACCGAAATCAAAATGGTTAAGAAGTTTTTTAGGCGCCATGGGGGCTCTCATGAAAATATATTCAACCAACACAGACTTTTTAGTTTTAACCAATACAAATTTGTTTAGATAGTTGGTTCTCAAACGTTTTATTTATGAGAAGAAACTTTTAGTTTAATATAAAACAGGGAATCGCATAGAATTGTTTTATCATGAACCTAATAATTTCATTGAAAGTGCAGAGGGGCTTATTTAAAAAAGATTGAGATTTAGAAAAAGATTTTAATTATTTATAAATGTAGCATATTAAGCATACTTTTTATAGATAGCCATTGTTAATAATTTGTTCTCAAATGTATTATTTATGATAATTTTTAAAAACTATAGCAGGGGAAACTTTAAGTTAAAACAGGGAATCAGATAGAATATTTTTTATCATGAACCCAATAATTTAAAAGTGCTGAATCATTATTTAAAAACAAATTATAGCAGACTGCAATTAGTCATAGATTCTCAAACAAATGAATAACTTTTATTTATCGAGGGACTTTCTTCATAGAAATCATTGGATAATAAATCATAAGGGGAATTTGAAAATGTAGGCCTAAGTTGGCCAAGGCAATGCTTTCGTAGGTCAACTGCTCAAAGGGGCTCACAACTTTGTTATCCCACGTCAGTTCAGATCTCGTACGGAGTCGAATCAAAATTACAAGTTATAAAAGTGAAAATCGGTTTTATTCTTTTTACCATTCCACTTTGACGCTAATCCGAATCGTTTTAAAATCAAGCAACCAGTAATCCAACATGGGCGATGAAGGCGGTGGCGGCGGACATGGCAAGGGCGACCTCAAGTCCTTCCTCATGGACTTCATGATGGGCGGCGTTTCGGCGGCGGTGGCCAAGACGGCGGTGGCGCCCATCGAGCGGGTGAAGCTGCTCCTGCAGGTCCAGGAGGTGTCCAAGCAGATCTCCGCGGACCAGCGCTACAAGGGCATCGTCGACTGTTTCGTGCGCATTCCCAAGGAGCAGGGATTCTCGTCCTTCTGGCGCGGCAACTTGGCCAACGTGATCCGTTACTTTCCCACGCAGGCCCTCAACTTTGCCTTCAAGGATGTGTACAAATCGGTTCGTTACGGGATTTGGGATATATGATCAATATATAAATCTACATATATACACTTGATATCCCAACCTACAGGTCTTCCTCGGCGGCGTTGACAAGCACAAGCAGTTCTGGCGCCACTTTGCAGGAAACTTGGCCTCTGGCGGCGCAGCAGGCGCCACATCCTTGTGCTTCGTCTATCCCCTGGACTTTGCCCGAACCCGGTGAGTTAAGACTCCAACCCTTGAGTGACTTTCGTAATTTAAGTTGATTTTAAAGATTAAGTTAGTTTACATTGAGCTTTCATTGGAACTCGAAAGCTAGGCTACTTTTTATAAATAGCCAAAAATTAGCTTTTCGATTGATACCTCGTGCTATCTAAAGTAGCCATTCAAATATCTAATGTATATTACATTAATTTAATTAAATTTTGTGTAGTAATCACCTCACTTTAAAAGAATTTAGTCTTTTATGGATTCTTAAATATCTTTGCAAATAATTTACTACCCAATCAATATTAAACACTTTAAGCACTAGTTTCAATCAATAATCAGTTAGTCGAGAGTGTAAAAATTTAATAATTTGGTTATTACTAAATCAAATAAAAACACCTCTTAACGAGGTACAAAACTAGTGACGATCGCATCTTCAACCTACAAAAGTTCTGATATCAACGATTGACGCTTAAGAATTCGCGAATAGATTTTGATGCTCTACTTTTGGCGACCATTGTTTTTATTATTGGTCAATGGTATTGTTCAAAGATACTGATTATATATATGCCAAAGAATCCGCGGTTATAATTTCACTTTTTTGGATTTTTAAATCGAGTGATTAGATAAGGCAATAAGAAAGTGACATACCTGCCCAAGAATTTGGCCACCTGATCGGCTGAAGAATTCGCGTTTTTCCATATTTTTTCAACATTACTGATTTTATTTTATCCTGATTTTTATTCATTTGAATAATCCCTTGCCATCTTCACCCGACAGCTTGGCCGCCGACGTGGGCCAGGGCGGCAATCGGGAGTTCAACGGCCTGATCGACTGCCTGATGAAGGTGATAAAGAGCGATGGCCCCATTGGCCTGTACCGCGGCTTCATTGTGTCGGTGCAGGGCATCGTCATCTACCGTGCGGCCTACTTCGGCTTCTACGACACCTGCCGCGACTTCCTGCCGAATCCAAAGAGCACGCCCTTCTACGTCAGCTGGGCGATCGCCCAGGTGGTCACCACCGTGGCCGGCATCGCTTCCTATCCCTTCGACACGGTGCGCCGTCGCATGATGATGCAGTCGGGCCTGAAGAAGTCCGAGATGGTCTACAAGAACACGGCCCACTGCTGGCTGGTGATTGCCAAGCAGGAGGGCATCGGCGCCTTCTTCAAGGGCGCCCTCTCGAACATCATCCGCGGCACGGGCGGCGCCCTGGTTCTCGCCATTTACGACGAGATGAAGAAGTACTTTTAGCCCCGATGTCGGGCCGTTTGTGGTGAGTCCATTCGGCCGCCATCTAGCAACCCAGCCGCACCAAATAGCACACCACGAGGGCGCCGCACCTGCAGATCCCCAGCCCACCGTTTCATCGCTTCGTAAAGGAAGACTGGGACCAGTCCATCGGCCAGGAGGCCCATAAATTAGTGATTTAATCGGGATGCTGGCTGCCCCTCATCTCAAGATGTGTTCTTCGCCAGTGGTTGAGAAAATACAAATAATTTATTGAACTTAAATCTTTGTTGCGCTCTTGTATGTTTTTTGTTTTTGGTGCAGTGTGTTTTGATTAGGGTGGGCCGTTTTTCACAAAGATTCTAATATTAAAAAAAAAATTTTTTTGTTCGATTATAACAACATAAAATTGATTCTTTTAATTTCTTTAATCTTTTAGTCTCAATTAGCAAATCGAAATAATAATCAATTAAGGATTAAAAAAAGAAATTAAAAATGATTGCATACAAGACTGAATATAATAAGATTTTTACCTATTTTTAAGAAGAATTCAGTTTCTTTGGGCCGCCCACCCTACTCGTTTTCGTAGATGTGTTCGTGTGCTGGTGGGTTTTAGCTTAAACGCTAGTTAGGCATTTAAAGTAACATTAAAAACACATCAAGTCGAGAAAGGCTTCGCTTTCCATTGAGCTGACCGCACGTGCTGTGCCCATTTGCATATGTAATCGCATAAATTAACAACAAAAACGACATAAAAAAAGAGGCGAAATTACAAGTACGCGATCTGCACTTAATCTGTAAACAGTTAGAAATTATTCTACGCCTAAGTAGATCCAGCATTGAGTTGCGGTGGACTTAGTGGGTGGCTCCGGATCTGTGGGCGAGGAACAGGAAGTAGACGCCCGCCGCGTAGGCCAGGAAATTGAAGAGGCCAAAGACTCCGGCGGCGGTGTTCGAACCGGAAGCGTAGCCAGTTGCGTCCGACCACCTGGCCAGTTGGACGATGAATCCGATGAAGTACAGCAGAGTCAGCACGGCGGTGGTGATCAGCTCCTGTTGGTTGATCGAGAGAGGGTTGAGTTAGTGCTCCTCCTAAGCCATCTATTTAACTCACCAAAAATATCCAGTTGACGGATACGTTGAGGGCCTCCCGAATGCCCAGGAAGTAAGCGGCGATGAGCAGAATGTTGATAATGAACGACACAACGATGACGAACATGAAGAACGAGGTGGCCGAGGTCAAGGGAGGAGCCGCCAGTGCCATGCAGATGATTCCCAGAACCTGCGAAAATAGAAGGGATAGTTTTGGATTAGTTCAAATTTTTAAAAGTATTTAGTTGCGTGTGAAATATTATTATTATTATCTAATGCTAACTTACAGTTAGACTAATTTTTATTTTTATTATATTTCACAGTTTTTTATGTAATATATAGTACCTATGTTGTAATTATTAAGAAAGGGTAGGATTTTCTGGGTATTGATTATAGTAGGATGTGGATAGAGTTTTGGGAGTTGAACGATGGAACTGCATCAAAACTTTTGTAAGTGTTTCAAAAATCTGGAAAACTAGTTTTCATTCTCAAAACATAATTTCAAATATTTGTAAATCTTTTAATAAGAATTCATGTTTCATTTTAACTCTTAAATTTTAAGAATGTGTACTTTTGCTCAATGATCACCCAGATAGTGATCTCCAATTGACGGGCGCCTCTTCAAGGCCGCGATTTGAATCTGGAATCTGGAGTGAGCATGTCGTGATGTCACCTTTAATTGAATGCACACCATGAATGAAATGACTGTGCTGAGCAACGAAGGTTGTTTTCCGTCTAATTAAGCGGTGAATTCAAAGATTGCCCCTAAATATTACACTATTAATATTATGCTTTTTTTTAATTTCGATGTAACATTGCTAAAGAAAATATTAAAATTACCAAACAAAACTTTATGTCGAAATCGAGGCTTTTTTGTGCATATTTTTTGTTGCATTCTTTTTGAATACCATTCGTCAAGTCACCCTTAGTGGAAATATTCAAGGACTCCAGTTAATATTTTTTAATATTCCAAAAAACTAACATGACACAATATAATTATCTTTTAAGTCACTTTTAAGAACCTTATCGAAATTCAAGTGAATTCGCCGGGTGATTTGCCTAGTTAAGTACCCTTAGAACTTAAAACGGGATGACAGGCGGCGATGACACACATTCTCCTTTGCCTGACACTATGTTGACGTGGTTTCTTTGGGCAATTAAAAGGCAATAAGCTTTTGGCGACACAAACAAAAAATGAGAAATAAATAAAAGACAAAAACAAAAACCAAACAGAAATGAAAACAAGCAGGTGTGCAGTCGACTTCGGCATTTGGTTTTGGCTAAAACAAAAGGTACACGAAAAGTGAAAGCTGAAAGTTGTAGCCAGGCCAAAAGCGACCTGTTGATAGCAACATGTTGTTTCTGTTGCTTTTTCTGTTTTTTTTTAGTTTATTTTGCCATCTGACAAACAATTAACTAACAGCAGCAGCAAATCATCGGTTGATTGAACCATCAGCAATTTGTTGATCTTGAATTGCATTCCCACATTTTTTAATGGTATTCTTCTCGTTTTTTAATTTTATTTTAAATTTGATCTTGACCCCGGACAGTTGCCGATTTGGTTGCGATCCACAAACTTGCGTCACTTTTCAAAAATAAGAGAACGAAATGTGTCTGCGAATTATATGAGAATTTTATCTTTTCTAAACATAATTTATGGGTGGTTTTTCTTCACAGTTGTGAGTATACATATATCTATGGATATTTAACGACACGATTTGTACATTTTTACTGGTGGGTTCTGTTTGCATAGTTTCAATATACATAGTTTATGTCGCCTTGGCTTTTTATGTACTTTAGCCCCCTAATTTCGAATACTTGGACACTTTTCTTAACAGAAACCCAATTTTTGTTCGATCCAAAAGATAGTAATTAAAAATGATTTCGAAAGTTTACCCAAATAAGAACTGTAGTTCAGTACATGGTAACGAGCAATTTGCCTTGTGGGGCATGAAACAGTGCGTAGAGAGCGAGTGCATCAAAGTATATCGATCACTGTTCCAACATAATGATGTGCCTTTTCAGCGCAATCAATGACGCGAAACGCCGCTGAAATGGATCTAGTTCTTGACCCCCGATTATACGGTCTGGGTCCCTAGGCATCGTCTGCTGTCTGTGAAGTTTCAGTGGCCGTACAGAAACTTTGACTTGATATTATGTACTATAGGGTTTTTACACGAAAAAAAAACACATTTTATTTTGTTTTTTATTTTTTTGAAAAAAAATCATAAGGTACCCCCTTATAAAAAAATGAATTGTCGAAAATTGTATTTTTCCAAAATTACACGGAAAGTAGTTTGGAGATTATATGCAAATGGGATATATAATAAAGATAGTAGAGATTGTTCTTTATAGATAAGCGCAGTTCATTGGCCAAATGGCTAAGAAACATACGTAAACATCGTAAAATAAATCTATAGTATATAAATATTGCTAACAATTTGTTAACATGGCCAAGACGAAGCTTAAAAGATGAGCTCACTTTTTAGAGCGCAGTACACTTAGTCAGCGTCAATTACCTAAAATGTACACAACACACAAACACGTATTTGCATAGCTCTGTGCACTTAGTACAGTGCGTTTCTTAGCTATATGACTAGCCGCATATAACTAGGCAAATACTGGGTAAATTTTATTGTGCGTCATTTTGCTAAAAAAAAAGGGCTTTTAAAATATAGTGTCACCTATGAAAATGACCCAAGTAAATAAAAGTTATTCGAATATATATTTTTGATAGCAATGATATTTCTTAAAATAATATATATAAAACAACAAACATACGAAAACAAAATATCTGTAATAAGATAAAGGTACTTGGTTTCAAAATTTCAATTAAATACTAAATTGACATTATTTGTTTAAAATATTAGCACGGTTCTTTCTCGGTGCTATTTACATCTTTTAGGGCCTTCTTTACGCATATGAAACGTACTGTATACGAATGGATGCCGTAACGATCGATCTCATTCTCCAAACCACCGACAAACAGCAGCAACTGTCCAAGTCTTAGGTGACTATTGGTTCCGATTCCGATTCCCATCCCGCCCCCGCGTTTTGTGGTAAAAATTTCTTGAATGACACCGAATGTGTGTCATTGTTTAGCGCTTTTGGCGAGAACATTAAAATTAAAATCCACGACAATAATGCCAAACAATGTTGTCTGCTATTCGGATCGGCTGCTTTGGCTTCCAAAATACAAATCTTACGTAATTGCTATTATAAAAAGTTCTGAAAGGCAGGGACCAAGACGAACAAAACTTAATAATAAATCGTGCTCTTTCCGATTTGCATATATCTTGTTTTTTTGTGTGTGCGTATATAGAGCACACATTTGGCCATGGAAGGCATACATAAATGTCTGTGCATATATATTGTTGGCACATATATGTTATAAGTTGGGGCAATTCAGGGTCCAAAATGCTAATTTCCAGGGCAGCACGATAAGATACGGCCGATAGGATTCCACAAATGGGCTTGCAACTCCTAGAAGTTGAATGCTTTTGGGGGTTTTTTTCGATTCGGGATTCGGGACCAAGGGGCGGATGAGTAATGGGCCTGGGCCGTAGTAATTAGCAATCGGCGGTCAGGTGTCAGGCATCGATTGCCTTATCACCACGGCGACTACCGAATATGCCCTACTTCACTCCGCTCGCACAGGTGGTCGCCTCATTATCGCCCAGTTCGCTCGGATAACGGGGCGTATGAGTAACGGCCGATTAGCCGATTTTCCATCTCTTCAAAAAGTTGTGCAAAATGAGTCACGGTTTATTAGACTAATAACCCAAAATGTTTACAAAAATATATACAAATATTAAAAATCATCATATCTTATTTAGTTTTTTAATATTCTTTGAATATATCGTTTGTATCTTCACTTATTTTCATCATCATCATATCCTATTTTGTTCTTTAATATTCTTTGAATATATCTTTTGTATTCTCACTTATTTTCCAAAAATAACAAGTAGCCTTGAAACTCTGAGCATTTGCAAGTAGGCAGTCTCATTTCACAGTTAGTTTAAATTGATGATAATTTGAAAATTGTGCAATTATCGAGTTATTTATTCAGAGGGCCAAGAACTCTCGATTCGCGTTTGGGAACCACGCAGGTGCATATGTATATATGTATCTTTGTGGCAACGTTAAGTGCGGCACTTTAACATATTTATACTGCGCTGAGACGACTATCAGCAGACTATCGCCAAAGGCGGCCGATAAGATTAGTGGCCACAAAAATCCCATTTGGGAACCGAAAAAGCTGAATGGCCATTTGTGACATCAATGCATTTAAAAGAGATTTTTAAGATCCCTACCTTCATCAGGAATATCAAAGAACTTCGTGGGCGACAGCATAACCTCGCTGGTTCCGTGATAATCGGAGCTTGGCGGGCAGAAAATCAATAAATAGCACTTAATAACCGACAGTTTATTGCGATGGTAATCATAATATCAGCGATTCAGACCCCCAGACCACCCACTCCGCCCCCTCCTCCTACTTATTCAGTATTGATTTCCTGCGACAACTGACGAACGTTTAATAATGCATTTTTCATGTGTGCCCGCAGCAGTTGTCGGCGCCCTGTATCCTGTATCCTTTGCCTTTGACCTTGACTGTACGCTTTAGAAGTATGGCCCTTTGGAGGTAAAAACTTTCTACACCTGACCATCAGGTATTGTAATGAACGCAGTTAAGATCCAAGTACCCACACAACACTTGTATCTTGTGTTGGCGTCAAATACCGATGCATCGCCCACACGACTTCGTTTGTGCCCATTGCGGCTGTGGGAAAACCGAGAGTTCCGAATTCCGGGCCAAATGGAGTTTTGCCTCGATATTCTGCAGACAGGGCCCGATTGACCACATGGCCCTGGACTCACATGTTTGCAGTTCCCACCGATTGTCTCCCCCTATCTTATCCGCCGCAAGTCTAATGAGATCCTGACATATCTACTCATAGGCAGCAAATACACACTTATTGGTACATATTTGTTGAATTGAGTACACATCGAGGGACTCTAGGCTTTCTTAAGTTTCCACATATCCCGATAAAGAATGGTGGGGCAACGCAAACTGTAGATAAAACTGTTCAATATATTGAACAAACGATAACAGTTCTATAGCGTATGTGCTTTGTGCCACTTAACATTTTTTTAACGCTTTTCAGCGCCCAAGAACTATGATTACAAAGGAAATATTTCATCCGGTTACTTAGTAATTTTTTTCTCAAGAAATAAGATTAAACCCAAAATTCTTTATAGCTCTTAACATTGAATCATTAAATAGGTCACAAAAACACTCATAAAAAATTTTTTTTGACGCATGTTTTCAACGAACTATTATGGTTCACACTCATAGAAATTTCAAATATAAACTAAGTAGTAAAAATGTAACAGTTTTATAAAAATTTTATAAATTTGGCTATGTTTCAGAAATTATTTCGAAATTACCCATGATAGACTTTTTCGAGTATGACAGTTTGAATCCTAATAATATTTATTTATAAATTGAAATTATAATGTTGGTTATTACTTCATTTCAGTGTAGAAACTTTTGGGGATATCTCAAAACTGAGAGTACTTACAAACTGGACAATTTTGATAATGCCCGGAATGGTGCGGAAATAGTCGACGTTGACGCGGATGCCGCCGAAGCCGCCTTCGTTGCCGACGGCCGGATTTGCCCCACCGGGCGGTCCGGTCGTCGTTGTTGTTGTTGTGCGCTCGATATTGACCACGGTCTCGACCATATTGTTGCTGTTCCTAGTTTACTGGCTGCTGGCGGGGGAGTTTTAGCTGGGCAACTATTTTTAAACACTTGTCGCGATTGTCACAATAAAATAAGACGAAAAAATAACCACCGCTTTCTACATATATTATGTTCACTGGTCGATCGGCGGCTATATCTATATCTATATCAGTATAAATATAAATATGTGAGACGCCCTCGCGCGCTTCTGATTTTCAAATATATATATAGAGTGTGTAGGTAGGTTTATATATGTATATAGTATAGTATCTGGTAGTAAGAGCTATAGCTATATATCCGTGCGCTGCGCTGCGACGAGATTGCTGGCGTTGTTTTGTCCACGGCGGTCGCTTGTCGACTGAACTGCGAACTGAACTGGCCGCCGCTGCAGCCTAACGGTTAACCGAGCGCCGCTCTGCTCCACTCTCCCTCCTCTCGCTCTCCCTCTCGCTCGCTCTCCCACTCGGCCAGTTAGCTAGTTAGTTAGTTGCGCGCGCCCTTTGACGACGCCCCTGCGAGAAACCCACCGCCCGCCTCCCACCGCCCATCGCCAGCCCCCCGGGGGGCAAACTAGTTTGCTGCGCCTGCGCCGCCGATTCTTACACACTGCACAGTGGGACGGAATGACACGGTCTTGGGCATAACTTAAAAAAATTATTTTCTATTTGTATTTATGTATAAATCTACTGTTTACTTTCTTCAAGCTCTCGTCACAGAAAAAATATAAATATAATATACATTTTTTAAAAGTTTACGTTTTGGTATAACAAATATCAAAAATCCAACGCGGCGGATGAGTAATACTTAGATATTGTTATTTTTGAAATTCAAGAACTATTATTTTCATTATTATTATTTTATTATAAAAGTAAGTAGGAAAACTTCACTTCTAATTAACAAAGATTACGGAAGTTTTTATCTTCTATTTTATTTACAAATATTTTCATAATATTAAACAAACCCTATTCGTATTTCCAATTTTTACTTCTAATTACAAAAGACTATAAAAAAAGACTTTTATTTTATTTTAAAATTTTTTTCATAAAACGGTACTTAAATTATTAAAATATTTTCATAATATTTAACAAACATTATTCAAATCTTTTTTCGTCTACACTGCAATTTTAGCTGCCGGCTAACCAGCTTGATTGCTATCTCTTTCCGTTTCGCTGGCTGGCTTTTCGCCCTTCTCTGTCTCTTTGACGCCCACTGTTCGATTTTCGCAACTGGTTTACGTTCTGAATCGACTTTTATGGCTGCCGCTGCAGCAGCCGTGGGTCGCCTCTGAAATTTCTGGAATTTCTTAACTGTGGAGGGTGTTGTGGATGTTGAGGCAATAGTGGGTGGCATGTGTCGATCACAGTGGTCACTAACTCAAGGTTTTTACCAATTTTTTATTTATTTTTATAACAATTTATATCTTATAAAAAATTAAATTTTCTATTTCCTATTTAATTTTTCAAAAAAACAATTTTTTTTTAAGTTCCAATAAATAATATAGTGGAATAAGAAAAGATTGTTTTTATAGGTATTGGATTATTGGTTTAGATCAAACAATGCTTGAATAAAAAGCGATACAATTTTCGCCAACTAGGAACCTTTGATTCCATCCCGTAATTAAGAAAATAAAATGAATAGGGGTTCTTATTTTTTTGGTTAGCTTTTATTTGGGTGCAGTACAAACTATGACAAAATTTGCCTAATAAATAGAGCTTATTTTTGGGGCCGCTCGAAGAGCCTAGACTACGAGTTGCGGATCAACTGGATTGTTTCGGCTAAGGACGTGGACAGGACACAACTCTGGACAGATTCCGACTCCGTGAGCGGATCTCGTATACAATTTTGGTTCAGCTGCTCGGAAATCTCGTTCGAATTCGCGATGGGTGTGTGCATAGAATTAAGTGGTATTGCTTAAATAAATAACTCTGCTGCCTTGCAAACGAAAGGAATTCTCATTTTGGATCACAATAAATCAGAAGAATATACACATATACATGTATTTAATGTATTAAGGTAAGAACGCAAAAACAATTAGCGATGCGAATGTTTTAAGGGGGGCACTGGGAAGGACTAGATAACAAGGGCAGCACGGCCTGCAAACTACAACTAAGCGCATCTAGCAGGGGCTACACACTCTGCCAGGAATAAACAGTTTGACCACAGGAGTATTTCAAGTACAAAACATTATCATCAGCGCGCCTCCTTGGTGTCTAGCTCTACTAATGGTGGATTTGGCTCAGGCTCGGCACTCTGGCTTCTGCTTCTACTTTGGCTTGGGCTTGGATTGCTGCTCGGACTGGGACTGGGATTGGGACTTGCATTGGGACTCTTCCTCGGTTCGTTTTGCTCCTGTTTGAGCGGCGACGAGACTGCTGGAGTCAGTGGAGCCGGCAGCATAGGCGTGGCGGACGGGGAGATGGTGGGCAGGACGGCCGCTGCCTTTTCCTTGGTCTGCTCCGACTTGGGAGACTGTGTCTGTGGCGGCCAGTGGTTGGACTTCAGGACGCTTTGGCTGCTGCCAGAAGAGCAGGGGCTTTCGGCGAGGACAACCAGCGAGGAGGCCGAGGTAGAGGCTATATTGTCATCTTCAGGCTTGACGGCCTTCTCCGTCTCACGCACCTTTTCCTTCTTCTCCAGCTCCTTTTCCATGTCGGCAATCTTCTTTAGGTAACTCTTGTCCTGGGTGGGACACTCCAAATGGACGCAGTGGAAGATCTGAAAGCAAAGAGCATTAAGAACCCGAAAATAAACATTAGAATCCAACGATACCCACCTCATTTGCTGTATTCCGGGTGCCCACAATGCGGATAAAGACCACGGGACGTGGGGCAAAGTGAAAGTTCTGCCAGGAGCGCGCCTTGTCGTTGCGCCGATCCACCACCATCTGCCAGTCCTTGCGGTTCGTCGAGGTTTCGATGTAGAAGCTGTAGGTGCGGTCGTCGCAGTCCCACAGCAGCAGGCGCATGGAGCCGACATGATACGGCTGGCCCAAACGAACGACAATCTCACCGCTGCCCAGCTGATGGCACGTGTAGCCCGAGTCCCAGTCATAGCGCACATAGTCGCCGTTGATCAGAGCATTGCGGGTGCGACTCACGCCGTCCGTCACAATGGCGCTCATCTCGATGGTGGCCACGTTCGCCTTGGGCGCCACGAAATGGTCGATCAGCCGCGGCACCTTGGCCGTGTGCATGGCCTCCAGGCCCACCACATGGAAAACCTGAAGTAAATCCAGGATTAAGTAACTAACTAAACAGTGATAAATAGACCCGGATTTTGCATATTTTTATAGGATAAAGATAGATCCATTCCGAAAACACTAAAGTTCGTTTCAATAAAAATATAGTTTAAAATTAATGGCATATTTTTTTTTTGCATAAGATTTATATGCATAAAATATGCAAAATATAAAATAAACTCAACTATTTAAGATTGAACATTTCATAGCCAACCTAATTTAACCGAAGAAAATTGTTTGTTTCTTTTCGTCATTTCTGAGATATCTAATTTTTCCCCAAAATTTAAGGAAACCCTTTTTATATTTCCAACGAGAAATAGTAAAAGGTGCAGAATAGTTTTTGGCCCTATCGGCTAAACCGCTCGTTTAAATTGCTCGCCGTCTTTACTGAAGGTTTCTTAGAATACCATAGGGCTACATTACAAATTTGAGCCTCCAATTGTTCACGTATATTTTGCCTATTTTGCAAATATTTTGCATATATTTTGCATATTTTATGCATATATTTTTTGCATATTTTATGTATATTTTTTTTGCACATATTCTGCATATTTCCGATATGCATCCGAATTTATTAATTCGAAAAATATGACACCTACCTAGAAATTTTGGTAAAAATCTGACCAAAAAGAGACAAATATGCAAAATCCGAGGTCTAGTGATAAACTCACCCGGTTAACTGTGTTCTGGGTGCCCACCAGGCGGATGAACCTCACGGGACGCGCCGCAAAGTAGAGATACTGCCAGGAGCGGCAGTGGTACTCGCTGTAGTCCACCACCCGCTCCCAGTGCTGCTGGTCGCCGGAGACCTCGACGAAGTACGAGTAGGCCCGACTGTCGCTGTCCCAGAGCAGCATGCGGATGTGATTGATCATGCAGAGCGTGCCCAGTTCGACCACAATGCCCGCATCGTTGCTGTCGGTGATGCAGTGGCGCGTGTAGCCGTGCTCCATGTCGTAGGTGGTCACATCGCCGTCGAGCAGGGCGGTGCGGCACTCGCCCTGGATGCAGCGCGACAGGAACTTGGCCGTGGCCACGTTCTCCTCCGGCCAGAGGGCCGCCCGGTAGGGCAGCGTCTTCGAGGTGCTGCGCTCGTCGATGGCGTCGAGTATTTTGTCGGGCTCCAGGATGCCCGAGGGACGGACCACCTGCAGCAGGTGCTCCAGGTTCATCAGCGGCAGGCGCACGAAGCTCACCACGGAGCGAATGTCGACGTTGGGATTGTAGCGGCTCCACTTCCACACGGCCAGGAAGATCTGCACCTCGGGGGCGAAGAAGCAGTCGCGCCGCAGCACCTCCTCCAGCGATTCCTGCAGGGATTACTATTAGTTAGACCTGTGTACTGGATTAACCCGATCTTAACTCACCTTAGAGAGCGTTTTGAAGGAGTCGTGCTGCAGGAGATCGGCCGCATTGCGGTCCATGAACATGAGGCACACCTGGGTGAGCTCCTCGAGGTTGTAGAGCCGCGCCGCGTCCAGGATCATGCACACGTTGCCGAGGGCCAAGTACTGGCGCAGATAGTTCGAGATGGCCATCTCGAGGTCCTGGAAGCCGTACTGATTGGCCATGCCGAGCACATCGATCACAGAGTCCTCGTCCAGGGTGGACAGGAGCAGGGTGCCCGAGTAGATGTAGCGCAGGAGGACCTTGAACGGATCCAGCGGCACCTCGAGCGGTATTTGGCGCTGGGTGGTCTCCGCCATGCCGCCGTAGAGCAGCGCCCGGAAGTACTCGCTGCGGGCGGCCAGGACGACGCGGTGGGCGGGCAGGCGCTGCTCCTCCACGATGAACTCGACGTCCGCGTACCGCTCGTTCATGCACAGGCGGGCCATGTCCGCCGAGAAGCGGTCGCCCAGGTCGATCTCGTCGGTGAACTCTTGCTCCTGGGCGCCGTTGCTTTTGCCGGAGCCGCTGGCGGCGCCGTTCTGCAGGCCGCCCGACAGCCCGCCCCCGCATCCCTGCATCTTGTGGTGTCCCTGGCTGCTCATCTGGCTGTCTGTTGTGTGTCTGTTCTGGTGGGGATTGTGTTTTTGCTCGCCTTGTTTCGCCAGAACAAATTGACGTCTCGGCTGCTGCGTCAAACCATCGATGACACTATCGATAGTATCGATTTGGGGTGAGAGTTGCCATAAATAATCGTTATTTGAAACTTTTATTTTAAAAGGCCTAATGAGATTTGTACAAGTTTTAATCAACAATTTAACTGGTTTTAATGCACTTTATGATATTATAAATAAATAACAAATAAATTTGCTTTCTAGATTTGTTGACATGCATATACTTTGTGGACAAGGGTTAAAAAGAAAGAGAAAATATCACAGTAGTTATTTTAAAAATAAAAATCTCAAATAACGCTTATTTACGGTCCCTGCCATTTATCGAATACATCTCGTACACCTGCTGTGCCCATCGATAACATATCGATTCGCCAGCCCATCTCCGCCAGGCCCGCAACGGTCACTCTAGACTTCAGTTTCAGCCCGTTAGGTCGAAAGCGCAGAGCAAAAAAAAACACAACCACAGCGAAGACGCACACACACATACGTCGCATCGATATTTCCTTCGAGAAGAAAAGCGAACCGAACGCTGCGTTTCCTAGCCAATTACCTGTTAACCACAATCATGAAGTTCCAATACAAGGAGGAGCACGCCTTCGAGAAGCGTCGCGCCGAGGGCGACAAGATCCGTCGCAAATATCCAGACCGTGTGCCCGTAAGTACTCGAATATATGTGTGTCTATATGCCTGTATGTATGTGCGAGTTTCTGTGTATGCGTTTGTTTTGCGTCGTTTTTTTCTTTTTTTTTTTGTTTGTACCGAAGAAAATCAATACTGCGCATATTGGGCATTTCGGTGATTGCTAATATTTTCGCCAGGCAAATCAGGTGGCTGGGGAAATTCGAGCGTTGGGGGTTGCATAAAATGCATTTGCAGCTGGGAAAACCTTAGCGAAAAACTCTCAAAGGGAATTCAAACGAAAATGGTCCCCCACACACAAGCACACACGCACACAGATGTAGAGAAGAAAAAACAAAAAGAGAACAAAGCAGCCATTTCACTTGCTCAGCTGTTAAGGTGTTGTTGTTTTTCACAGCTAGATTGTATCTGCTCTCCTCTCTCTTCCTTCCACCCCCCGTTTACACAGAAAGAAAATGTTTTTGTTATTTAATGAGCGAAAAGTATTGGCTATTTAATCAGCTGATCATTTAAAATCCATATTTATTTAATAATTGTAAAAATCAATTAGCTACCATTTTTTCCCAGTGCACAAACCAGTTGTTTTTGATTTTAATTTCGTTTGTTTGCCTGTAAAAACGAGCGAGTACTGCGCATAAAAAAACCACTAATACAAGCGCTGCTCGTTTTGTTTTCGCAAATACACAAACTGCGACTGGAATTAGTCATAGATGAAAAAACAAAAAGTAAATAACAAGAAAAACAAAACAAAACAGAGGGTGGCCTCTTCTTCTTTGTTGTTTTTCTGCTATTTCACCACCTTATCAGCAAACTCCTTTCACAAAAAAAAAAAAACAAAAATAAAACCCTGAAGGTGCCCCAATCGCAGCGAGAAGTGCATTAAATTCACACTCAACGCTCTTGTTTTCGATTTTGATTTGGACTGACTACATATGTATACATATACATATATGCACCCCAAATATTGTGTTATTTTCGTTTGTTTTTGGCAAGTGCACAAGTGCCAAAACACAAATCGCAAATCACATAACAGCTGAGCGAGGGGCAAGGCCAGCTGGTCGCTGGTCCGGACCATATATATCCGAATTCTGTATTCTATATAGCACTTGCTACTATATCATACCAACACCTTGATTTCGGCCAATGACGCCAACGAATTTCGATGGGGGATTTAGTATTGGTATTAGTATCAGAGGGGTGGCAAGTGCGATAAGCAGTTTGCTAATTCAGTATTCATTATGTTGAACCCCGCTTCCTGTTCCAAAGTCGGCCAAACCAGTTTATCGATAATTTGGCTAGCCAAAGGCTAACTTATAACCCCCCTGGCTAGAACGGATCGTCTAGGCCAGCTAATACTATGTTCTAAGCATATGCATATCATCAATCTTAAGTAATTTCAACAATGTTTTCAGTCCCAGGGATACTGCATTATTGTTAGCAATCAAAAACTACTTAGGATTTTTAGTTTAATACTACAAAGGGAGACCTTGATTAGAATAGAAAACAAAAGGAATTTTCAAAATGCTTAACCAAGTTCTTAATTTAAAATTTATAATAATTATATTATATTAATAATAATTATTATTAGCAAGCAAAAACTACTTAGGATCTTTAGTTTAATACTACAATGAGGGACCTTGATTAAAATAGAAATAAAAGGAATTTTCAAAATGCTTACTTAAATTCTTAATTAAAAATAAATATAATAATTATATTATAATTAATTAATTATTATTAGCAATCAAAAACTATTTGGTATATTTAGTTTATTACTACAAAGAAGGACCTTGATTAGAATAGAAAACCAAAGTAATTCACAAACTACATACTTAAATTCCTAATATAAAATTTATAATATATTGAATTTGAAATAATAATAAAAACACAAACGACATCTTAAATTGATCACGAAAAACACGCGCATATATAATTACATGCTCGTACTTACGAAATTACCAAATGCAGCACGAAATTACTCATTGCTATTACGGAATTACTCATTCTGTTACAGTACTTGTATTGTCAATAAATATAATTGCATTTCATAAGAGGTATATTCTCTTAAAATATAAATCAATCCATTCAATAAACGGCTTTTGTATAATATCAAACACCAAATAGTTTAAATTGTAGCCTGCTCAAACTGGTTGTTGGTACTATCGATTGCCAAGGTAGCACGTATTCGAGCACTCTGGCCGTTTGTGAATTGCAAATTTTTGCGAAATATGCGAACATTTTTCGGCACGTAATCGGGTCTGAAAAGATAACTTGTACAACCAGCTCACCTCCTGTTTTTTTCTCCACCCTCCCTTCCATCGCCAGGTGATCGTCGAGAAGGCTCCCAAGGCGCGCATCGGTGACTTGGACAAGAAGAAGTACCTGGTGCCTTCCGACCTGACCGTCGGTCAGTTCTACTTCCTCATTCGCAAGCGCATCCACCTGCGTCCCGAGGATGCCCTCTTCTTCTTTGTGAACAACGTCATTCCACCAACATCGGCAACCATGGGCTCCCTGTACCAGGTAACTAATCCCTGTCCCCGCCTTTTCCCCACCCACAATCTAATCCCTGGAATTTCGCTTAAAGGAACACCACGAGGAGGACTACTTCCTGTACATTGCCTACTCCGATGAGAACGTCTACGGCATGGCCAGGGTCAACTAACTCTGCTCCCGTTGGCGGCGGCGGAAAACAACCCCCTATAAAGAAATCTATATATAAATAAAATATATTTTGTGTTTAGCATGCAAGCTTAAAATACGGACGCGAGTTAGCTAAACGAATTGAGGAAAACCGCAGGAAATGCCACGCGAGAAAAGAACTTGAAAGCGATCTGAACCAGGGCAACAAAAAAATCCACAAAACAGAAAACTACAAAAAGAATTGTTATGTGAACATTATTTTATATATATACATTTTCTAAACGCGTTAGTATTTGAATTAAACCTCTGCTTTGTCCTACCATTAACCCCCGAAAAAACAGATCTATTCACACCCCTTCGGCCCATCTAATTTCCATTTGCTGTACTTGATCCGTGCGATTGCGACTGCGATTGCAATTGCACTTGTACCTTACTTTGTTCGCTTATTTCAATGATTTCACCCTTTTTTTTACAATACAACAAGATGTTGTGCATATTTAGTGTGTATGGTTACGAATAGGACTCTCTCGGTTAAGTGTACGGTAATTAATCTATTATTAAATAAACAAAAACCACAAAAATACACAAGCAAAGAGTGTTTCGTTTGGTATGGGCTAGAAACCACTTTCGGATATTGTACATTATCGTAAGACTTATTTGATTGCGAGGTAAGAGACAGGAAAATGTTCTTTCTCGCTGCTTTTTCTTTTGTTGAAAGAACAATGAATCCTTATCTCTTGAAAATAAAATGAGTACACAATGGGTTCATGTTTTTTCTATATTATGAATTTGTTAGGAGCAATATCAATAATTCTTTAATTATTATTATAAATGTTAGTCTGATAATTAGACAAAGAACTTTTAATAAAAGGTAATAAGTTAATTCCTTTATCTAGCAATTTAGAAAACCATAAGAGATAACTACTGACGTGTTACTAGCACAACAGTTAACATAAAAACACGTTTAGTCGGTGACTAATTCGCTTTGTTTCGCCAATTAATTGATAATCTTATCGCTACACAGCCAACTTTCAAGCATTTTAAAGTTCCCGCCTAGTTCCGTTTCAATGGGCAGCACTGCCCATGGCCACACTGTTCAGTGCTGCAAAACGATGGAGTGTAATTTTTTGAAAATACCGACATTGCCCATCTCTTTCCTCCCCATAAGAAGTACACGTGCAGAAGGGAGACGGAAGAAAGTAGAAAAAATACCGAATATTTATCACGCACTTAGGGGATTTCTGCACTTGGCGTTTTTGGCATTTCCCCGGCACTCGCAGGAGACCCAAATGTAATTCAATGAATTAAATGTGAAACATCGTGCCAAAGTGCAGACAGTCAAAGAAGCAGGTAAATCCAGTGCACCTGGTCAGCTGCTCGAGAGCCCGAAAGCCAAAAAGCCGGATAAAAGCGGACTAGTTACAAAACAGCCCGGAGAGGTGCGAACAAAAAGGGAAAACAAAGCGGATGGAAAAACTACCAACTTTTGCCAATTGTTTGTTATTGCTGTGCTAGTGTTGTTGTTCTTGTCGTACTGCCCGTTGTTGTTGTTTTTGTTGTTGCTGTTGTAACTCGTGACGGTGGAAATTAGTGAATTAGTAACGAGTTGGTAAAAAGTGGTAGTTGCAATTGATTTTTGTGCCTCGTCTGGCTTGTTGTTGTCAGGGGGTGGTTTTCGAAAACCCCTCGCAAAATCCACCCGCCGCTGGTTTTTTGAACTCTGGCGGAAAAACAGCTGCAGCGATTGCCACACGAAAAAGTTTAGAAAAACTTAACACTTATTGAATTATGGCGAAACACGCTGACTGAGACAAAAACAAAAGAACAAAAAGGGGGAGAAGTGGGGGAAAAGTGAAATAACAACAACAACAACAACGGTAACGGTCGTGTGTTATTGTCGTCCACTCAGCTTGTTTTTGTTGTCTATCGCGCGCCGTCCGCTTTGTGCTCTTTCGCTTCTGTTTTGCGCTTCTGCTTCTTGTTCTTTCCCCAGTTTTTTTTGCGCGCATGTGGATTCATTTTATTGGTGCTCAAGTATCGCATGATAATCTCACGCTACGTCCCTCGTAATTGTTGTTGTAATCGCCGTTGTTCTGCTCGCGGAGCTTTTGTTGTTGTGCTTTTCCGCCTCAGACACCACACACACGCACTCACACTCACCGCCAGCTTGCCGAATATTGAAGCCATTTTCCCAGCAAATCAAATTCAATTTAGAAAACTATCAACTAGCCCGCATAATGTGAGAAAAATGATAAATTTAAAGCCAGCCGAAGATTTTCTACCCTAACTGTAGGGAAAATTAGTTTTGGAGTTCCCTAGTTTTTCAGAAAAAGAACCCTTAAAAAGGTCTTTAAAGATATCTTGATACGACAAAAATTAAGCTATAATCTTAACAGAAAAAAATATAGTTTTTGTATTACCAAATCTTAGTTACATTTGATATTAAAAGTTATTTTAATATTATTAATTAAAAGACTGATTTTTTTTTGAATCCATATCACATCTATAAAAAATTTCTTAATTATTTTATGTTTTATGTAAAATTAATTATTATATATTGGATTTTCTAAATATTTGTAGTTGTTTTATCAAATTCATCAACAGTTATTTTAATTTCGCTTGAAAGGGTTTTAAAAAAAGGTTAAGCTCTTATCCATATATTTTTTGTATGGTTTTTAAGTAATCGTGGCAATTCTGACACATCTTAGTAAAAATGTGAGTCACAAATAAATACAATTGTTCAAGTTTTTATGAAAAGTTACTAGATTATTATAAATTAACTAATATATAAAAGATATAAGATAATAATATTGCAGCCAAATTATTATTTTTATACTGTGTAGCTCTATAAATCGTAATTAAATGAAGGTGGACCTCTTAAAATAAAAATATATCTGAAACTAAACAGCTAAACATAAATTGAAGACCTGATAAGGTGATTAAATGATGTACGCAAAGATTTAGTGCTTTCACATTTATCTGTAACCCTTAAGCATGGGCTAAAAACTAGTTCATTATCACCTTATCACTTATCATTTATCCCCTTATCAGTGAAAATGAGATCTTGGCTGCTGGCCTAGTGATAGTACCCTTTTTTACCAGGGCAAACAAACCGAAATCAGGGCAAGCTCGTTGGAACAATTCGAAATTAGAGTAGCTGCTACACTTTGCACCCTCGTCAGTAGGAGCTTATCAGTTTATCAGTGCCGCAGACGGGGCGTTTTTATTTGGATTTTGTGCGTGCCGGCGAACGGTTTAAATTTCAAATTCTCTTCAAAATTCCGCTCGAAATTCCCGATTTCCCTGCCTAATTCGAACCGATTCGACTAACCGATTGGGCATTCTCCATTTTTTATGTTTCCAAACAACACAGCCGCTTGCAAGCCAACCGCTTAAATGTCACAACACTCGAAAAAGGACGGCAGCAGTAGCGGAAGCGGTAACGGCAGCGGTAGCCATGCCGGCAACAACAAGAGCCACAAGCGGCAGGCGGCCAACGGCAGTCTGAAGGCACAGTCAACCTCCCACTCCCACAGCCAAACGCCCTCGAAATCGCCCAGCGGCAGTAGTAATAGCAACAGTAGCAGCAGCAGCAGAAGCCTCAGCGGGAGCAGCATGCAGGCTCCTCCTCCGACGAAGAAGAACCAAAAAGACAAGCAGCGCGAAAGGGAGCGCGCGGAACGCAGCCAGCTGGTCCTCTGGCGACGTCCCCTGCAGACCACCAAGTACTGCGGCCTCGAGCTGGCCGCCTTGCTGCGCACGTGGAGCACCAGGTGAGTCGCTAGTCAGTCTCCAGATCCTTCGATTAATCTATTAATACAATCTCCTACTTACAGACTGCTGCAGCAGCGACTCCTGCTGGCCGCCCTGATAGTATTAGGCATCGTATTTAGCGTAATTTACAAAATAGACGGCCCCCACCAGTTGGCCATTGAGTTTGTGCGCCGGAACACCTGGTTCTTCGTCTACTGGCTCGGCCTGGGCGTCCTGTCGTCGGTGGGCCTGGGCACCGGGCTGCACACCTTCCTGCTCTACTTGGGCCCGCACATAGCCAGCGTCACGCTGGCCGCCTACGAGTGCAACTCCCTGCGCTTCCCGCAGCCACCGTATCCAGATGAGTGGGTATTACGATACTCTTGTTTGTCCCCTGATTAACTCTTTTGTATAATCCCACAGCATCATCTGTCCCGAGGAGCCGTACGACAAGCGGGTGCCGAACATCTGGTCCATCATGTCCAAGGTGCGCATGGAGGCCTTCCTCTGGGGCGCCGGCACAGCGCTGGGCGAGCTGCCGCCTTACTTCATGGCCAAGGCGGCGAGGTTGTCGGGCTACGATCCCGAGGACGCCGAGGAGCTGGCCGAGTTCGAGGCTCTCAACGCGAAGCGCCACCAAAAGAACCTCAGTCTCATGGACAAGGGCAAGCTCTTCATGGAGCGCGTCGTGGAGCGCGTCGGATTCTTCGGCATCCTGGCCTGTGCAAGCGTGAGTGGTGAAAATCGCTATCCAGCGTGGTTCTTAAAGATAAATTACACTTTTGATTTCATTTTGCATTTCCATATTAATATTACTTTTATTAACCTTCTTTAATGATTAAGATTATATCACGATCTCAATTACTATTGAAGTTCTCATAATTTATATTAAAATCCCAATGTATCTATATAATAATATCTAAAAATATCCTTTATTAAACCTAATTGTTCTATTATATTTATATTTATTCAAAATCATAAATGTTTCCATATTAATATTACTTCTATTAACCTTCTTTAATGATTACGATTATATCACGACCTAAATAACAATTTTAGCTGTTTTTAACTTATATTAAAATCCTAATGTATTTATAGAATTATATCTAGAAACATTCTCAAATATTAAATAATTAATATTTCCATATTAATATTACTTTTATTAACCATTTTTATGAAAAAGATTATATCCCGATCTTACTAACTATTGAAGCTTTCTTAACTTATATTAAAATCCTAATGTATTTATAGAATAATATCTAGAAAAATGGTTAGATTAAACCTAACTTTTCTATTATATTTATATTTATTTAAAATCATGATAACTAATGTTTCAATTCCTTTGCAGATTCCCAATCCCCTGTTCGATCTGGCCGGAATAACCTGCGGCCACTTCCTGGTGCCATTCTGGACGTTCTTCGGGGCCACGCTGATCGGCAAGGCGGTGATCAAGATGCACATCCAGAAGATCTTCGTGATCATCGCCTTTAATGAGACGCTGATCGAGCGGGCCGTCGATCTGTTGGCCTCGCTGCCGCTGCTCGGCCACAAGCTGCAGGAGCCGTTCAAGTCCTTCCTGAAGAACCAGAAGCAGCGTCTGCATCGCCAGCAGCGTGGATCCGGTGGCTCGGCATCCGGAGCGGGCGATTCGGGCAATCTGCTGTCCAGGATCTTCGAGACGTTCGTCATCGGAATGGTGTGCTACTTCGTGGTGTCCATCGTTAACTCCCTGGCCCAGAGCTACCACAAGCGGCTGCACAAAAAGCCGGCGACGGGGGCTGCGACCACGCCCACTCGCCTGGCGGCGGGGGCGGCGCCGAGCAAGAAGGCGGGAAAGCAGAAAGCTTTACGGGACTAGAGAATCGGTGGAAGTGTTTTTCTGTTGATCGTTGCCCCCCAAAAACCCAAAATCATACCCCTCTTTCGTTTAAATTATTTTGTTTATTGCGGCCTTCGCTCTTAGTCAAATTATAAACTGTATGTGAGTGTGACCGCGAGAGGAGGAGACGGCCGGAAAGCCAGAGGAATTTACCTTGTAGACTAGATTAGGAAAAACAGAAGAGTAACGCAGCAGATGCAGTAGCAGCAGCCACAACAATAGCCAGAGCAGAATATATTTTAGTAATGTACAAGAAGAAAACCCTAGCAATTTTCCGCGCGAGTATCGTTTCGATGTAGCGAAAGTGAGAGGGACGCCGCTAGTCGCTAGTCGCGCCTAATGAAAAGCAAATTGTGCAAAAGTTGTGCAAAAGACAAACAAGCCAGAGCAAACAGAGAGCCCGAAATAAAAATAAAATTTAGCCAGGAGCGAGTGGAAAGTATAGGAAAGATTTAAAAAGTGCTGAAAAATAAATGAAATATGGATATACAAATTAAAGCCGGACGTATGCCTCAATTTAGGTGGGATTTCAGTTGGGCGAAAATGATTACTCCCAGCATAAGCCTGGCTTAATTAAAGATTAACTGCTGAAAAATAATAAACGATATATGGATACAGAAACAAAAGCCTGCAAATGTATGTACGTATCAGTTTACAAGGAACTGAAGTGGTTTAGCTGGAAAGGCAGTCGATTAACACGAGGATGAGTAAGCTGTCCTCGCGATTTCCGGCTAAACCCAATAATTAATACAAAGAAAACATTAAACTGAATATAGCGTGGGAGGAAACAGATGAAATAACTAAGTGCAAATTAATAAATAAATAATGGAAATACAAATCTGCTGCATTTTGATATTTGAGGCAAGAACGAAGGGTACTTTTTCGATATTTTGGATTACTAAATCAGAAAAAAACAAGGGAGAACGTTGAGAGAATATTGAAATTTGAAACAAAATATCGGATGAATATATTTTTCAAAAAGTTCACCAATTTTTAGCTGGTAAGTGATTTTTTTTAAGTAGCTCTAAAGACGAAGAAATGGTTGTGCTGAGTAAGAAAAGACCAAAAGCATAGATAATACCAGTTAACAGCAGTGGGAAAAAAGGCGAAAAGATAAGGATAATACTCGTTAAATGCTTGGAAAAGGGGAGTCCGCCTCAGTTGGTTAAACAGCGAAATCCGTTGATTGCCCGGGGACTCAGATACGCAGATACGCAGAAAATCCGTTATCAACAGTTGGCCAACAGCTCGAAATCAAGCTGGCACTCATTAAGCCAAATAGCTGCTGGCCCATGGCTACGCTTCTATTGTTTCCCTCCCTTTCTCACTCACTCCGTATTCAGTATCCGGCTCGAAGGACAATTGCCGCTGCTGGCATGTAAGTGGGCTGGGGGAGGGGGAGCAGGGTGATGATGCAGACGCGCTTTGAATGCCTAATCCTGTCAACAGTTACAGCTAACAAAAACAACAACAACTGGCAGGAAGGCAAACAGCGATGACAACTGCCAGCGGCGAAACGGCGAAAGCCGTCACACAGTGTCAACACTACACTACACAACACACTCTTGCTTGGATTGGATGGACCGAGAGACAGTTGGACAGGACCAAAAGGACGAGACGTGCGAAATGTCAGCCGACCAGGACGACTTTGCACGTACATTAAATATTTTCATTTAGCTGTCAGCATTTATTTAAAATGGACACACAGCAAAGAGAAAAGGGGTGATGCCCAGTAGTTTTGGCTGCATAAATTCCACTCGGCTGCGTAGGTGGGTGTGGCACCACCCCCCCTCACAGACAGACACACAGACAGACGCAGGAGTCGCAGGATATGTACGTGCGTGGCACGGCAATCGCCTGTCCTGTCGCCTTTGACATTGTTTGATGTTGATATGTACACCTCAACGAAGCGAGGAGCAAAGCCTCCGTTTTGGGTCGTAAAACTTTCATCTTCCTCCCGTTTTCACACCACTTCAACGTCATTCCGGAAAAAAAGGACCTTGGGATCTCAGTACGCCTTTTGATTTGGAACCATTTTTGTCCAAGTCACAGCAAAAAGACAAATTTCGAATTTGTACCAAAAATCAAAGTCCTGACTTTCCACCCAAAAAAATATAGTATTTTGGTCATAAAAAATGAAATAATGATCCAAATATTAAATGCCATATTTCCCAATCGATCTGCATTAACACCTGGAAATTTTTAATTCTTGCCAATTTTCGCAAAAAATCATGATGTAACCCCTTATCAAAAAAGTGAAAATTGGGTCCAAAATTTATTTTTTTTTAAATCAAACGAAAAGTCTACTGATATTCATTTTTAGGTTGTTAGCTGCTCAAAACCGTACGCCTTTTTGATTTGGGACCATTTTTGGCTAAGTTACAGCCAAAAATCGATTAGGAAAAATTTCGAATTTGTACCAAAAATCAAAATCCAGATTTTCCACACAAAAAATAGTATTTTGGTCATAAAAATTGAAATAATGATCCAAATATGGAAAGCCTTACCTCGTTGAACACGTAATTAAATTCGATTGGCATTACAACCTGAACATTATTAATTTTTGACAATTTAAGCAAAAAATTATGATTTAACCCCTTTGCAGAATTCTACCTCTGGCAGGAATGACATTCTCTAAGCTCGAACTCAGTCTCTGAATCCTTCGGCGCTTGGAATTCTGCACACTTTGGCTTCTTGTCGCCGAATCCGCATTGAAAAAGTGATTTTTTTCTTTTTCAACAAAAGCCTTACCGGGAAAGTATGCAATACAATTATGTTGCGTGAAAGCGGGACAGACAGGTCAAAGCCCGCAAGAGCGAGCGAAAAAGAGAGTCGGAAACTGTCTCCAGTGCGGACCCCTTGGCTTTTATCTCGCCAAAAATTTCCATATTTTTTTGTTAAGTAACTTTTTAAACGCAAAGCAAAATCTATGACAATCCATATAATAGAGTTTTTTCTAACAAAAAATACATCAATTCTTAAATGAGATGGTTCGAGTGTCAGAAGTAAATCTTACCATTAAAAATTGTATATATTTCTATATATATATTTTTCGGAACAATTCTTTTTGGTAGAAGAGATATCCTTTATTTCAGCTGCTAGAAAACATAACAAATGCGACAACACCATTTGTGTGCGTTTCAGAAGGCTTGGGGCCGCGAGCTTTGCTTTCGGCCTGTGCGCGTGCAAATATGACAAAGCTCCAGCACAACCCAACCTCCGCCTCCTCCTCCCCCTCGGTTCCCGGCACTTTGGTATCTTCCTGCGCGTGGCCATATGGTCGTTAGCCGACTCCACTGTGCAACAGGCGGGGCGAGGGGAGCTGCGGAGGCAGTCATGGCGATAGTTTTCAGGGATGGCCCCTCTGTATTACTATGGACCTATCGATCAACTCTACGAAATTACCCCAGTTCGGCAGGGACCTTATAAAAGTTTTTCATTTTGTAACTCACACTAATATCGGGGCCTTAAAACTATTGTATCTTTTAATAGATATTTAAAGCCAAAAGTTTAAAATTTTCTTCGTTCTATTACCTTTTTATTTTTGATACAGTATTCCAATATAATAAAATACATTATTGCTTGGGATATTTTATGAATTTCAGGAGATATTTCATGTTCAAATATAATAATAAACATTATGGCCTAGCATATTTTATAAATTTGGATGAATTTCAGGAGATATTTCATGTAATTTATGGCATTTAAGAAATAATAATAAAAAATTGAAAATCAGATAATTGATTTTGAAATTTCAACGACCGCTGTGAAGTATGCTATGAAAATCCATTTTCCGTTATCCTGTAAAGTGAAGATGGTTACTGTTTCCCCTGAAGTTACTGTTCGATCACGTATCCTTTTTCGATAGTCCCCGAACTCAGAAGTGCCACCTCTGGCGGCTGCGATAACGGTCTGAAGGCCTGACTCCATTCGTTCCTTTCAGCCGCGTTGCGTTGCGTCAGTCGCAGTCGCACACCAGCTGCTCGCGCTTTCGGACGTGTTTTCGCATCCGTTTCGTACCGCTTCGCAGCCTCGCAGCTTCGCAGGCTCCTTGCCGCCAAACCCGAAAGAACCAAACACTCCGTATTCCAAAGCCAAACAGAACAGGCTGGAGAGGCTCGGCCCCATGCGAATATAATGTGACAGGACACGATGGACTTCCAGAATCGCAACAATACGGCCAACAAGTTTGTCTGCCCGAGCGACAGGCAACTGGCCCTGCGTGCCAAGTAAGTACGGTGCATTTTGCAGTGTGTATAGTGCATACGGTGTATTAGGCGCATTATCCTCGAAAATGGCATTGAAATGCAACAATTGGCTTTCGTTTGAGTGCGTCACAGCAGCTGCAATGATAACGGTGCTTTCAGTTTTGTTTTTTCTATTTTTTTGCGGTGTGTGTCTGTGTGCTAAAAACAAAAACAACCAGCGACAATGTGACAAAAGCTTTAGTCATAATTTAATTAACTTTGACTGTGTGTGTGTGTGTGAGTGGTTGCGGCTGATTAGCCGAAAGCCTAATCAAATCAAATACATGTGCGCACTCACACAGCGAAGGATGAAGAGAGGAAGAGAGAGAGAGAGGGGGATATACATATAGGGACATATGATATAGAGTGTCCCTGAGCTGTCAAGTGTGTTGTTGTTGTTGTTGTTGTTGCTGTGCTCTTCAAGGAAAGCCGCGTGTGACCATGTGCCTTTCTAATCATAATTGTTGCATGCTGACAGATTAATTAAAATTTAATAACGCTCAATTCTTTACGACACCCAGAGTTTTATTTTTATGGCCCCTCGCTGGGGCTTTCATTTATTTATTGCAATTGACGGAGAGCTTAAATAAAAATGAGAGAAAAAAAAGAAAAAAGGCGCGAGGGCCATTTACATGATTTTGCGAAACACCCGAAAATCCACCAATCCAAAAAATATCCCCCGATATCCCCAACATATGCTCCGCATAGCATACTGTTTGGGGCCAACCAACTCAACCCGACTCTACTCAAATCAATCCCAGCTGACTGTAAATGCGACTTGGGCGCATTAAAAATACAAAAAGCCGCACACAGACACGCACAGCGGGGTAGTTTGTGGGTGTGGGTGGTCCGGGGGGTGGTGGTCAGGGGGCGGGGGAGGTGAAGGTTGGCAGGTTTCAAGTGTGCAATTTACACTTCCGCTCGCCCGCAACATTGTAAGCACTCACGCTCCCGCACGCAGACAAGCAAATTGGGGTGGACATGATTTAATTATATACCTCAGATGGTGGAGGACAGAAAATAGTAAGAAACAAATTAGCAAAAACCTCGTTGCATTTTAAAAAGGACTCTATAAAAAGAAAATGGGTGGGTTTTATGCTGCTTGGATAAATTGAAAATTGCAAGGATTTAATTAAGGGTTTATTTTTAAGTTTTGAAGAATGATATCATTTCAAAGAGCAGCGATAGATTTTTCCTCAGTAATATAATGTGTAATTAAAAAAAAAATTTTTAAACAACGGAATGATATCACATAGATATAGATGTAATGTGTAATTATTTAGTAAATCAGTTAATGCTCGGTTGCAACACTGCGTATGAGTAACATTGTATTTCCAGGGTACCTGTTTTTGGAATTTTAAAATCAGTAAAAGGGCTTTTTAAGGCAGCCAAGGTCCACCCTAACACACAGCAGCATAGAAACAAAGAGCTTTTGACTTTGCCAGCGAGTGAAGAGGGGTTACAGGGAGGTCAGGGTGGACCTGGTTTGGGGTTGCTCGAAGGGAGCCCGAGCACTGAGCACTGAGCACTGAGCTCGTGGCATTGGCTCCGTACTTGAAATTCAAATTACAGCTCAAGGGAGTCGGAGTCCCACATCCACACCCACAGAGAGCCAAAGAAGTGAAAGAAGCTAAAAGGCAAGTGGAGATGGAGAATTAACGTGAAACTCAAATCGCGGCCACATGCCAGAATCCAGACTTCAGACTCCAGAATCCAGAATCCAGACACTTCTCCAGTGCGTTTGGCATGCTTAACTATGCAAATGAGACGATCTTTGCCAGGCCACCAAATCTGGCGACAAGCACTTTGACTTTTATTAAATTCAGCTCAGGCCGCAAAGTAACAGAGGCTGTCGCCTCTTTATTCGGAAATCATCATCCTCCTCAAGAAAAAAGGGGAATGGGGATGTCAGAAAGGAACTACGAGTCGACTCACATATCGAAATACATAACGGCTGCGGAGAATTCCAAGAACTCTCGAATATAATAAAGCTACAGAGTATTGAATTTAAATCCTCCTTTCAAAAGGAGGGAAATCGAGCTTCACGTTTTTATTTATTCCTTGCCTTGCTCTTTTTCCTTAGTTTAATTTCGCTTTCGAACTGAAAGGAGCCCAAGTACAATTGTGAATTGAGGTAAATTGAGGCTTCTCATTGTTAGGACCAGACTTTTAGGTTTGCTCTTGTGCGAAAACTTTTCAAATAAGCACATTGCGCAAAGTTTCGAGACTTGAAAGAGTTTTCGAACTTGACAGAAACGTGACAAAAATCTATGAATCATTACAATCATGCTATGGACATTACATACATAATTGAGCATATTAAGATGATTCCATAAATTGAATATTCTATTTTACATAGTTTTACCTAATGGGATAATATTTCCTTTTGTCCAATAAATGAACAATTTTGGAATATTCTAATTAGAGCTTTTTATTTATCGATATTTTCGATATTTTCACAATATCGATTCGATAATATCGATGTTTTTAAGGAAAAATACATATAAATTTCAATCTTTTATAGTATTGTGTATATTTTTCTACAGCAAGGCAGTAACTCCCCTTGTTTCCAATTATTTTTCTGGTTATTAATGTTCCAATGTAATTTCCTTCTTATTAATGCACCCAAAATAAAGTCATTTCACGGTGAATTCCGTCTTTGATAACGAATTCACTGCTTATCCTTAGATGGATTACTTTTCGTGTAAGTCACGTTAAGGCCACCAATTGACTTCGTCATGCAGTCATCTGTAAGAAAAGTTATTTTTATTTTCGCTCATTGTTTTTTTCCCTGACAGATACTGAATTCGCCGTTAAGTTCATGGTCGAGCTCAGTATGAAACAATCAGATTTTTTGTAACAATAAACTCCGGCCCAACCATCAATTTGGGGGCTCAACTCGAGTCGCAGGACAGAACAGGACACGACACGACAGGACTTTATCCCTGTTTCTGTCCCCAGGACATGGGTTAAATGTCACTCAAGTGCCTCGATCGGGACGAAACTCTGAGTGCCCGGAGTGCGGCTCCCTATTTATTTGCTTATTCGGGGAAAAACTCGTTGCCACAGAGGCAAATGTTGATAGAGCACTAACCGAATTTGTAATTTAATTATTATGTTAAGGAACCTGCAAGGGCATTTAGGCCAACGCCCACCCGCCCAAAAAACACACACACAAAAGGGAAAACTGTGGAGCCAACTCGCATGGCCACGCAATCAGATGGCTATATGTATATATGTACATACGTACACGGGAAGTCAATAAACCCGACGTGAAGGCAACACGCACCCACTCGAAAACGAAGCTCAAGCATAACATGCCGCAACGGAACAATCAGGAGCAATGCAAATGAGCCAGCCAAGGGTTAAAAACTCGTTGTTTTCCATAAAAATAAAGTTTTTAGGGTTTTAAAATCACTTATAGAGGTGCCTCAAAGTATGCAACTGTATATTTTGACTCCCGATGAGCGATGGATTTATTTCACTGCATACTTGTAGGCCCCTTTATAAAATGTTTCAAAACCCCAGTGATTTTGACTATTTTCCTATTTAATTTAATATTAAAAAAATACTTGTATTACTGCTGTGAAAATGGAAACCATGCTTTTGGCTCTTTCAAACCGAATTCGGGTCTCCTCCGCCGTTTGAGTAATGGGTGAAATGAACCGAGCACTTGGGACCCAACAGCATGAACGAGTTAATTAACTTTGAACCCGACATTTTTGGCCAAGTGGCTGGGCAACATGGAAACCGCATTAGGCGACCCACAACTAACGATGCTCATTAGGCAGCCACTCATCCCTGGCCCGCCCATTTTTACACCTTTTACACATTTGCGTAGAAGCCGTTGCGTTAATAATTTAACCGCCATCCCTCTCGATCCGAGTTAACGAGAAATTAAGATCGATGTCAAATTAATTATTTAGCTTTCAAATTATCGATAATTTCGATATTTAAAACAAATAGATTCGATAATATCGATGCTTTCGAGGAAAAGACATATTTAATATCGAGAATAGGCAAACTGTTGATATCTTTTCCATTTTTCAAAATATAGATACGATAATATCGATATTTAATTGGTAAAAGACATATTTAATATCGAGGAATAGCAAACTGTCGATATTTTTTCAAGCTCTACTTAAAACTTTCTGCAATACACAATTTAAGAATCGGTGGCCTACAGAAATGATAGTCTGTTTGAAATCATTTATAAATGATCCTAAAAGTATGCAGTGGAAAATATAAAATGTTGTTTTAAAATACTTTAAGGGTAGTTTTACGTTTTTAGAATCCTTGAAAATAGCTTAAAATGTAAAGACATCTCTCTACCACTAATTAATGTTCCATTTACCTTTCTGATTTCCTGGCAGATTAAAAGCCGGCTGGAGCAGCTCGAAGACCAGCGAACCGCTGCGTCCGGAGGAGCAGGAGGCCATCATCTCGGTGATCCGGCGCAACGAGGAGATCGAGGTGGCCGAGCGGCAGCGGGTGGGTCGTCTGGTGGAGCGGGTCGAGAAGATCAAGCAGCATGCGGTGGAGCGGGGGCCCAACTGCTGCCGCCTCTGCGGCGACGCCTTCGGCATCCTGCGGCCGCAGCGCATCCTGTGCGAGGACTGCCGCCAGTCGGTGTGCGCCAAGTGCAGCGTGGACATCAACATCCGCTACCACACCAGCGAGCGGTCCCGGGAGATCTGGCTGTGCCGCATCTGCTCCGAGACGCGCGAGATGTGGAAGAAGTCGGGCGCCTGGTTCTTCAAGGGCCTGCCCAAGTACGATATGCCGCGCAGCGCCAGTGCCACGCCCATTCCCACCCCGGGACACCCCGGATCCATGGCAGGTGGGTGGGTTTTTTCAGGGCGGTAGGGGGTTGTGAATGGTAGCGAAAGATAGCAGGCTAGAACGTGCCAGGAATTCAAACCCTTTGCCCTCATTCCTTAAAGCTAAGCTCCCAAGGCGGTTCGGAATCCTACGGAACCCCACAGCAATGCAAGGACAATAACATTAGTTTGCCAAATACAAATGTGGAACCCCTTCCCACCTAAGGAAGTTTTATTTAGCATTATTTCAAGTATTATTTAAAGCACACAGACTTTTTTTATCCTTTTTGTTTGGTACATTAAATTTAATGTATTTTTACTTACATTTCATGTTGTCCAATGACAAGGTCACATATTTAATTGTATAGATTCAGACAAAAGCTTTCAAGGCCGCGCGACATGCAAAATTCCACATTAATTTTTAATCTCTCGAAAAGCACTAAAGCCAAAGGCGATTTCTTCACAGGAAACACAAAGTGCGGAAACTCTTAAATATTCAACAAGTACACTATACTATTTACACAAAACCATTATAAATATTACAATGGGTTCCTTATATTTCCACTATCAGAATATTTATTTGAATTTTTAAAAATTTATTTTTTTAAATATCCCAAGTCCCAGCAAGTATTTAAAAACATATTTAGTAAACCAGTTACAACAACTATTCTTGAAACAAACAAATTAATTTTATTGGTGTAATGCTGAATGTTAGACACCCACGGAACCCACAAATGCTTTTTAAAAACAGCTAAACAATTGTTTTCGAATTTCGTTTCAGGAACATCATGAAATGTTTCCATACCCATAGTCCAATTCCAAATAAATCGTTATAGACGCTTCTTTATGGTAACCATAATCAGAGCTTCAACTGGATGGGTTCAAATAAAACAGTCAATAAGTGTAGTTCGTTCAGAGTCATTTGACAATTCCAACTCCAAATCGGTTCGACAAAAAGTGACAATGAAATTAATCAAGACACGCGAATTCTTCTCGAATTCCACTGATGTTTCTCCCATTCCAGCTAAAACTCATCAGTCGTCGATAGATATAAGCTTTCATTCAGAGCAACACCACTAATTACCTTCGACTTATCGACCTATCAACGACTATCGCTATTATCATCGTCCGCCCATCGCTATAATCGGGGTTCTGTCTAGTTTATCGCTTATCGAAAAGATCGCAGTCTGTGAATCGGAATCTGATAGCCACAGTGGTCAGGTCAGTTTTAGGTGCATTTCGATTGCGATTGCTATCGATACCGATACCGTACGACTATCGCTATTATCGCTTGAATCGGAATCAGAGAATCGGAATGTTGTAAAGGTATTGCTTCATTCCAAATCCCCCAACGATTCGATTGAGAGCACTTGCCATCGGGAAAATCGATAACCAATCGAATTGATCGCTAATCGCTGTATTTGTCTCTGTAATCGCAGGAGACACGCGGGCCGTTCAAAGCTGCCATGCGACGCCGACGCGTCCGGCGCGGGTAAAGAAGCTAACGATCCGGGTGAACGACAGCAGCTCCAGCAGCAGCGGCCACTCGGAGCCGGAGGACGAGGTGGACGCCGGGGCACTGGGCATTGGTGGCATAACCAAGGGCGTCTCCGCGAACCGACTGCAGCGGGAGGATAGCTTCCGGCTGAGGGCCTACGGCTCCATACGCAGCTTCATCGATGGCGGCGAGCGCAAGTTGTCCAACTCCTTCTTCTTTGGCCGCCAGCAGAGCCAACGGCCCTCGGAGTGCCCGGAATACGACAGCGTCAGCATGTCCAAGTTGCGCCGGGAGAGCAGCTTCCTGCGTCGCGGCTCCGTCAGCTCCTCCTGGTCGATCAGCGATAGTTCCGGTTCCGGATCCAACAACTCGGGCAACTCCCAATCGCAATCGCAATTCCAGCAGCAGCAGCAGCAACATCAGCAGCAGCAGCTGCACTGCCGGGATCCGCTGCTCGGCTGGCTGGAGATCGCCATCAGCTACCGGGAGGCCTTCCACAGCCTCGACTGCACCATGGTGCGGGCCCGGGATCTGCCGGCCATGGACGCCGCCGGACTGGCGGACCCCTACTGCAAGCTGAACATCATCACGCCGGAGGCGCACACCAAGTACACGCGGTGGCAGCGCACCAAGACGGTGCACAAGACCCGCAATCCGGAGTTCAACGAGACGCTGCAGTTCGTCGGCGTGGAGCCCGAGGAGCTGGGCAACTCGCTGCTCTACGTGGCCCTCTTCGACGACGACAAGTACGGGCACGACTTCCTCGGCGCGGCCAAGGTCTGCCTTTCCACGGTGAGTTCGGTTCGGGGTGCACTGGAAGAATAGAGAAATCGAAATATTAAAGGGCTAGGTAAAACCACAGAATTTTTTTAAATCTCCTATAAAAGTGTCTGAAAGTATGCTATGAAAAATCTAAAGACTTAAGGTAAAATATCGACAGTCTGATATTTTTCGATATTTAATTAGTGTTTTCCCTTCAAAACCTTCAAAACAAATTATCAAAAATATCGAACATATCGATCATTTTCAAGCTCTATCTTAAGAACTTTCCCACTTAAAATATATTGCTGCATACTTTTAGACACCCTAGCGGCCGAGGAATAGTGAAATCGAAATAACTACGGACTAATTAAAACCGCAGAATTTTTCCAATCTCCTATAAAGGTGTCTGAAAGTTTGCTATGGAAAATCTAAAGACTTTCTTAAGGTTAAATATCGACAGCCTGCTATTTCTCGATATTTAATTTGGGTTTTCCCTTCAAAATATCGAACATTTCGATCATTTTCAAGCTCTACCTTCAGGACTTTCCTCCTTAAAATATATTGCTACATACTTTTAGACACCCTAACCGGCAATTTCAAAACCATAGTGGTTTTTCTCACTGTGCAGAGCTTTGCAACCGTCGAAAAGCGTAATTGCTTATAAAGCCCCCCGGCATATCCTTTGCTACCAACTGAATTTATGCACAAACGTTCTGGCACAAAGGAAAATTCGGTTAATTGTGTAAAGCTAAGTACTTCATACAGTTGGGTGCTTTTCTCTGGCTTTTAACTTCTCCTCGGTTGCAACAACTAAGTAGTAATTGGTTTTCAAAATATATAAACTAGCAACGGAAGTAGAAAGTCGGTGGTGGACAAAAAAGGGTAACGGGGGCTATAAAGTGTTTTGTGTCCTGAGGTTGTGCACTATTCGGAGTTAGTAATAAACCGGCTTCCGAAAAATGGTTTAAAGAAGTCAAGAGGTATGCAAAGTATACCTAAAATAAAGTGTTGCATACTTTTCGACACCTTTTGAAAAGATTTAATAGCATCGTTTTCAAGGAATCCTTTAAAGATGTCAAAAAGTATGCAAAGTATTCAAGAAAATTTCGAATTTCAGACCCAAAATAAAGTGTTGCATACTTTTGAACACCTTTGTTTTAAAGATTAAATAAAATCGCTCAATTCGAATGATTCCTTTTCAGGTGCACAGCACATCGCAGTACCGCATTTCGGTGCCCCTGGGCGTGGAGGACCAGTACAGCAACGCGGCGGAGTTGGCCCAGAATTGGCCAAACGGCAAGATGCTGCTCTCCTTGTGCTACAATACGAAACGGAGGGCGCTGGTGGTGAACGTGAAGCAGTGCATCAATCTGATGGCCATGGACAACAACGGCAGCTCCGATCCCTTCGTCAAGATGTGAGTTAGTTCTCTTAAACTAATATTCCCCAATTAACCCGATTATCCATCCCAAACAGCCAACTCAAGCCGGATGCGCACAAGAACAAGAAGCACAAGACCAGCGTCAAGTGGCGCACGCTCAATCCCATCTACAACGAGGAGTTCTACTTCGAGGCGAGTCCCCACGACCTCAACAAGGAGATGCTCATCCTGACCGTCTGGGACAAGGATCTCGGCAAGAGCAACGACTTCCTCGGCAGCCTGCAGCTGGGCGCCCAGAGCAAGGGCGACCGCCTGCAGCAGTGGCTCGACTGCATCCGATTGCCCGACCACTTCCACGAGAAATGGCATTGCCTCGCCCCCGACAATCCCGCCCACTGAGAGACCCATCCAATCCCCACTCGCCCCAAAGTCCCCAGTCCAATCGGTTCGATCTTATCTGGACCGTCATGGATCTTTTCCTATAAGACACATTTTCACGAACTGATTTCTCAGCCCAGTTACGAACCGGAAGTCCAGTCAATAGCTTTTAAAATATCCTTTTTTTTCAGATTTAATTTTTTTTTTATCTAGCTTGTTATTAAAGTTAACAATAATGTTTAGTAATCGATTAGATTTTCATGTCCCAGGTATATTTTAACTACAATGTTTCCTATATAGATATTTACCATAACTTCTTACTCCATTTTTTGTACTTTCAACATTTAATATTTTAAGTAACAGCATTTTGAATATTTTAGTTCTTAGTAGTATAGCTTTTCTTTATGAAACTAATGACCTATTTTAGTAATTGGAATTTATTAATAAATAGAGGACGTTATATCGCAAAACTAAGGAGAGAAATCAGGTCGCGGAAATAAGGCTTTAGCTCCAAATATACACATATATATTAACATATACATACATATATATATTATATACATATATTTTTGATAAGCCTGAGTGGGTGTGAGTAAGCGAGAACAAGCTAGAGAGCGAGATAGCGCTAGGAGTGTTGTGTGTGTTTGAGTGACTGCTTTCCAAAATCTCGTACTTAACCCCAATTTTCTATGTCTATACTTTGGCTCCTAACGACATTTTTGTACACTGTATATAGCTTATTTAAGTGTCCTTACCAAGGGTTAACCAACATCAAAATCTTTTCGATTCATTGCTAAATTCAATCTATAATCAAACGTATACTTATGTACTTCAATATATCGAAATATATAAATCTATATTCTCAAAAAGTATCGAAGGCTTTATTGCAAAGGGGTTTGTATACTTAAAGATGGAAAAGAATATATCATATAAATAAACTTAAAACAAAAATAAAAACATATAAAAAAGTCCTGTCTACGCCCCAATAAAATCTATTACATTTTTTTTCAATGGCTCAAGTTTTACTCAAGCTTTTCCACCGCTTTTCAAAAGCTTTTGGCCAGCCTAAAGGCAGAAATCCATTATCTACGCCCCAAAACCGAAAACATATTACATTATTTAACGTACTGATAAGCTATAAACCCCTTTCAGAATCTGCTGATAAAGTTTAGCCCCCGTAATAATTAATAAATCCCTTCGAAATACTTTCCATTTAGTTTCAGTTCACATTTAATAAGTTTGGCAGAGTTTTAAAACTTGAAGCGAGCTTCATCATAATAGTATAAACATCCAACACTATACAAATAGAGATTAACATCTATATACATATAGCGTGCCAAATAAGTAAGCGGCCAACCAACGCGTTGCGCTCGATGTAGGTAAAGATATATATGCATATAGCCAATATATGAAGATTACATAGTTTCTATGCAGATCAGACGACCTGTAAACACTTAATATTACGATTCTGCCTTCCAGACAGATGGATTGGGTATACACATGTGTGCGGGCGATTCGAGGTAACCTCCGGCGCAACCAAAAAAGGGAATCTGTATGTCTATATATCGTTAACGTCGGCGAGTCCAACAAGACTTAACCTAACACTGGTAAAACTCCAGAGGGAAAAGGGTGCGCTATTCACTTGCGATCGAATAGGCGGTTGTAGTCGAGCAGGTTGTTTGCTCCAGATCGGTGGCGATGCTGCTGCTGCTGCTGATGCTGCTGATGGACAGGGGCAGCCACTCCTCCGCTGCCCATTTCCTGTGCAGCCGTGGTCGTATGTTAGAAGAGACGCTTCTCGTAGCTGAAGAGGCCGTGGACATTGCCCTCCAGCTGAGCGGAATGGGTGCGCTTCATGAAGCGCAGTTGGCCGTTGTAGATCATATCCCTAAAAAAAAAGACGGAATGAGAATGATGATTGATAAGGGATTGCCCTGACTCACCTCAACTTATTCACCGAATTGGCACCGATATCCTGACAGCTGTGCTGCAGTCCGCACTCCAAATACGGCAAGTAGCGCAGCACACTGCCCTTGTCCACAATGCTGCCGCTGACGCCCTGGGCCACCTTCATCTTGTCCATCTCGTTGTGGTAGTAGCGCGACATGGCCGCGCCCTTGGCATCGCCGCGCTCCATGGCCTCCAGGGAGCCCATGCCGCGGTACTTCTTTAGGCGCACGCCATCCGAGAAGAAGTACTCGCCCGGAGCCTCCGATGTGCCGGCCAGCAGGGAGCCCATCATCACGGCGCTGGCGCCCAAGGCAATTGCCTTCACAATGTGCCCAATCGACTGAATGCCTCCGTCGGCAATTACGGGCACTCCGAACTGGCGGGCGTACGTGGACACCTGGTAGACGGCCGTGGCCTGGGGACAGCCGCAGGCCATCACCTCCTGGGTGATGCAGATGGAGCCGGAGCCCATGCCTACGCGAAGACCATCGACGCCAGCCTCGATGAGATTTTTGGCCTGGGCACGGGTTACCACTGGAAAAAGAGAGAGGCATTTAAATTAGTTTTAAGTCGATTTTAGTTTGTTAACTCACGTAGCCCTTTTAAAGCAAATGAAATGTACCCCCATCTCGTGATACTAAAGATAACAATATGGTTGAACCCAATTCATTATTGCCACAATAATGTGTACTTGATCGCCACGTAATTAGTCATAGCGGCAGATAGTAGTAATATAATTGCACTCAAATCTTAATTAGACGACTTTATCTGAAAGCTTTGGGTGCTCTATTTATTTGCTGATTCGGAAAATGTGGAATATGTTGCAGTATATGAATTTTACCTCTATTACTTTATTAGCTCTGCCAAAATTCTCTTTCCCTAAAATATTTATTTATTTGAAATATTGTATTTTTTTTAACACTAAAATTTATAGAATAATATGCAAAATTGTTGCTTTTTACCAAGCTACGAAAGAAATTCAATTCATAAAAACAGCCTATCTAGACTATTGACCCTCAACCATTTTGCATTATTTTAGAAAGCGCCATCTATCGGCTATTTCAATTTTTGCTCATAACTTTTAAATGGTTTGTCCGATTTGAAAATTTTCTTCTACATTTCGAAACACAACAAAATGAAAAATCTGTAAAGATATGGACGCCAGGCTATTTAAAAAAAGTGATTGTGGGCGTTGGAGTGGGCGTGGCTCTCAGCTGAATAAAACAGGCGCTGTCTACAAAACCCAAGAATATGTGTGGCTAATCCTAACTTTCTAGTTTATGTAGTTTCCGAGATCTCATCGTTCATACGGACATGGTTATCGACTTTATAGGGTAGCAAATGCTGCTTTTTACCTGTTACATACTTTCTTCTCTACAAGTAGCGGGTATAAATATAGACTCACCATTGCCGCCGATGACCTGGAGATTCGGATAGGTCTCCTTGATGTACTTGATCATCTCCACCTGGTAGACGGAGTTGCCCTGCGAGGAGTCGAGCACGATGACGTCGACGCCGTTGGCCACCAGGAGGCCGAGTCGCGCCTTGTCCTCCGCCCGCGTTCCGATGGCGGCGCCGACGAGGAGCTGCTTGTTGGAGTCCTTGGAGGCGTTCGGGTAGGAGCGAGCCTTCTTCAAGTCCGTGCGGGCGATCATGGCCACCAGTTCGCCGGCCTGATTGACAATCGGCAGCTTGCCCTTCTTGCTCTTCTCCAGAATGGCGTTCGCCGTGGGCAGATTGATGCCATTGGGGGCCGTGACCAGCTCGGTGGTCATGATGTCGGCGAGAAGGACCTCCGGCTGGTTCTCACGGAAGTCGATGTCCCGCGACGTGACCATGCCCAGCAGCTTGCCGCCCAGCTTGCCGTTCTCGGTGACAGGATAGCCGGTGAAGCCGTTCTTCCGCCTCGCCTCCAGCACATCCCCCACCGTATTCGTGGGCGACATCACCGAGGGGTCGCGCATGAAGCCGTGCTTGTACTTCTTAACCTTGTGCACCTCCAACGCCTGGTATTCCGGCGTGCAGTTGTGATGGATGATGCCAATGCCACCACACAGCTGCGCGCGGGATTCAAATGGATCAAATGGTGGATGGTGATTTTTGGATAGAAACATTGGCGGTTAGAGAGGCGCATAAGAGTGTTGAGTTACAACCACAGGCTAGCACAGCTCAGGCGAACCCGCCAGCGGTTCTGGGCCATGAATGGTATATTATGGTTACTGGATACTTACCGCCATGGCGATGGCCATCTCCGATTCGGTTACCGTGTCCATGGGCGAGCTAACCAGCGGTGCCCGCAAGGTCAGCGACTTGGTCAGCGGCGAGCTGAGGTCGACCTCCTCGGCGGTGAAGTCTATGTAGCCGGGTAAAATGAGAAAGTCGCTATGGGGAGGGTGGGATTTTCATTCAATTAGTCTTCTAGCTGGGTTAATTATAATGAGATGATTTGGGGCTCCAGGATCACTTACTTGTAGGTGAGTCCGTCGCCGTTCTGGAAGAGTTCCCGGCAGCTCAGGCCGTCCTGCAGATTCTCCTCCACCTGGGAATCTTTCGATGATCCCACAAAGCCATTCACCTTCGTCTTGCCCTCCATTTTCCGCGTGCGTTCAACCCGGGGAAACAGTCAACAAACGGGGAGCGTTGACAAAAACAAGCCAGATAGAGATAAACACCGCCGTTTGTTTCGCTTTCGGATGGTCTCCTGTTCTCTAAGGGATTTGCTTTTCGGATTCCTCGGGAGCTTTTGAGACGCAATTAGGCGCACATACACACACACAGAGAGAGAGGCGGCGAGAAAGAGGGGAAGGGAAGACAATTGATATCGGGGGAAAAAGGTTAATTGGACTGCGACCAAGTATAGGATAAGATGCCAGCGAGCACATGGTTGGGAATCTTACCAGTCCACTGGAGTCCAGGTGCCGCGTGCTCACGGGGCGAATGAGGTACGTCAAGTGGTGTGACCGCCGGGCGGCCGCTTAAATACACCCAGGATGCGAGGGAAATACACTAAATATTACCACGGTTCGGTGGGCGATAACGGGGGTCTAACTGAGCTGCAGCCACACTAAGGCGCGCGCTGCCTATCGGTTTCGAATTTAAGTTAACGTTCATAAATTATTGTGGTTACTAAGAACACTAGCTTGTTAAAGAGGAGAATCTATATTGCACATCCTTTTGAAATTACAAATATTTTTTCTATACCTGCATTACCAATAAAATATAATACAAATTACGGCTGTTGTGTTATACGAATTGGTTTAGTTTAGGAAATATCCTAAACAAGATCCATATATAAAAAAAATAGTTCTTCCCTCGCCTTACTTAAAACTCTTGATTTTTCCACCTGATAACCACCAATAATCGAATAGACAACAAGAAATCGAATAAACTTTCGCACGTTCTAGGCACAGTGGTGGTATATTCAAATATTTATGTTTTTTAACAAAATTTGTTTATAATAAGTTTTTATTTGGCAGTTTTAAGGAAATATTTTCCCAGTCTTGTAAATCGTTTTAGAGGTACTGGAATATCACTGCTGGAAATATGCAAATATTCGGGTGGTCGGTTGCATTCCAGATCCATGTTTTTAACGGTATTTGTTTTTGGTAATTTTAAGGAAATATTTTCCAAGTTTTGTAAATCGGTTTGTAGGTACTGGAATATCACTGCTAGAAATATTTGCATTCTATATCCATATTTTAACAGAATTTTTGTGTGGTGATGTTAGGGAAATATTTTCCAAGTTTTGTAAATCGTGTAGGTACTGGAATATCACCACATAATATCACATATCGGTAGCATTCCATATCGATATTTTACAAATATTCGTTTGTAATAATATCTATTTTTTGTTTTCTTCTTTGGTAATTTTAGGAATATAATTTCCTACTTATGTTACCCACATTTGGGGTTAGGTCTGATGATCCTACTGCTGCTGGAGCCAGGCTGCTGCGCGGCGAAAGTAGGAGCAAAGGCAGCCACTGCTCGTGCAGGCCGAGTAGTGCAAAAGGGCCTTGCGCGACATGTAGCAGTGCTCCATGGGACAGTCGACCGGACGACGGCAGTTGTTGAGATGGACCAGCACACCTTTCAACACCGTGCAGTTGGAGACCCGGCAGTTCGATGTGCTGCACTGGTTGGCATGCAGCACCTCGGAATCCAGTTCGGGATTCCTGGAACTAGTTTCATCTGGAAAAGGGGATTCCTGAAGATGGAAACGCTATCGACTGGAGGGAACTTACCAGTTTGCACGCTGGCATTCTGGGATCCATTCGATCCATTCGTTTGAGAACCGAAAATAATCCCCTGAAGAGGATAACAAATAATGCAGGCGGTGTTGCGGCAAGTCTCGTAATGAAACTTGATGCACTTGACGACGACATCGCCTTCATCATTACCAATTGGAGCACCTGCTCCATCGGTTTCCATTTCTGGCTGGGAATGACCGGCACTATTCGGAACCTGAACTCGGGCAACTCCGGAAGACGGATTGACCAATTGTGGTGCTGCAAGTGGAAGAATCGTTTCCAAAGGAAGAATCCATCGCAACTGGTTAAGGGAAACTCACCGCTCTCTGCTCCTACTCCACCAGCCACGTCGTCGATGTCCATCTCGTATTTCATAGTGAAATTGGGAACTTAATTGCGGCTCCAATAATTCCTGACACTTCAACACCGGCTGCGTTAAAAAGAGAAGGATTTAAATCGATATTTGTGGCGCCTCCTGGCCATCGGTGCTATCGATAGTGCCTGCCCAGGGCTGACTGAAACTATCGCCATAGTGTGACCGCACACCGGAAATGCCAGAAATGATTTGCCACTGAAAACATTTATTCCAAATTATTTTATTATTATTTGCCTGACCACTAAACTTATAAGATTCTCTGTGGAAACAGCTCCGCTTAAAATTGCAACAGCGATTTTAGGTGTGCATACGATATTAGTGTGACCGCAATCCAGAAACGCCACTTTACAGTGCGACCATACTCCCCGGTCATATTTAGTGGGTTTCCCGGGGCCCCGGAGTGTATTTTTTTTTTTCGACCGACGGACTTTTAGATGCTCTTTGGCGGTTGGCGCCGCTTGACTTGCCGAAATTTCGACTCTCCAGGCCGAGTGTGTGTGTGTGTGTAGTGGTTGTGCCAGCAGAGTTGTTGCAGAAACTAACTGAAAGCAAGAGCAAGAGACGCGTGGAGAGCAGCAGCCCAATTGAACAGAGGTGAACAAACACGAATAAGAAAAGAAGTAAAGGAAAAACACACCGGGACTCAAGCACTAAAGTAAAATAGCGCAATAGCCAAGCGAAATCGGGTTTTTTTTTCCTCTTCCTCCTTCGCATACATGCGTACCTGGGCAGAGATTCAGATTTACCGCCTCCCCCGCCGCCTACGTTGTTGTTGCTGTCGTTCCGCCGTCGCTCTCACGTAATCCGCCCTCCGCCCCCGCACCACCCCACAAACTGATAGACCGAAAATCGATTAGCGGCCTCTCTTCTTCTTCTTCGGCCACGGCTTCGGCGTTTGTGTGTGCGTTGCGTTACGTTACGGTTACCGTTACGTCGCCCGCGCGTGTCTCTGCCGCCTGCGTGTGTGTGAGTGCGAGTGTGCAAGGTGTGGTGTGTATAGAAAATCGATTGGCAATTTGAACCGAGAGCTATCGTCGCCGCAGTCGCCGCGTGTGCCGTTACGCGATTTTCAACAGATATTGCTTTTATTTTTTTGCCTGTGAAGTCCTCTCAAGTGAGTGATAGAGAGAGAGAGAGAGTGAGAGACGGACTCCTCTAAAGCCTCTAAAAAATACAAAAGAAAAAGATAAAGAAAAACACCGGACATGGATAAATCAGCGGCCACGAACTCGGCCACTGCCGATGGCCAAAACGAGGCAACAGCAGCAGCAGCTGGGTGTGGCAGCAGCAGCAACAACAACGCCAGCAGCAGCAGTGGTAGCAGCACCACCAGCAACAACAACGCCCTGCAGCGTTTGGCAACAACAACAACAAGTGCCGTTGTGGCATCCCCAATGACGACGATCAACCTGAACATCAGCACCACCACCGGCGGCAACTTCGGCGTCAGCGTCGAGCCGCACATCAGCGTCGAGAGTCTGAAGAAGATCATCGCCAAGAAGCTCAAGGTGGCCAAGGATCGCATCTGTCTGCTGCACCGCGAGAAGTGAGTACAAATTCTTTTGTAGGATGGTTCAATCCCAATTAACCCAGACCTCCCGGTCTATAAGGCTTTAATCCTAGAACATTGTCAGTTTTTCCAATTTTCCCAAAAAGTAACTCTAGTAAATTAATATTTTAAAATACAAAAACAAAATGTTGTGCACCTACGTTTTATATAAAGAAATCGAAAATATTTAGCTTTGGAACACTATTTTCACTAAGAATTTTGACTAGTTTATAGGGCTTTTTAAAATTTTCCCAAAAACTATTCTCTATTAAATAAACATTTTAAAATAAAAAATTTTTTTTTTTGTGCACATACGTTTTATATAATAAAATCTAAAATATTTAGATTAAATTATTGAGACACTATTTCCAATATCACTAATTTAAACTAAGATAGCCAGTTTTCAAAGTTCTAATATTCCTTTATGTTCCCAATAAGAATAGATGGAATCGCACACTCCACTCCCTAGTGCAAAACTCACCCCTGAAAAATTGTGACAAGTGTGTCACTTGCAAATTGCCATGAATTTCTTATGATTGTGCCAATGAGGTAATATCTACGCAGAAGGAATAACTGATAACGTTTCGAAATAGATTTTAATCTTGCAAGTCAGGTTGAAAGTTCAGTATTTCTTTCAGTTTTATTTTTTTATTGAAATTCCATCTTGGTGAATAACCGCTGTTGCGTTTTGCCAACTGTTTCGATCCCCTGGCGATTGTATTATAGTTTTAAACAGATGTTTTTAGCAGCTTAAAAGTTATCAACAGTTTATTTTTAAAGATTGGGTTACTGAAGGAATAAAGAATCTATTTTTGCTAGGGTATTGAAACTTCGGCTTCCTTAGAGTTTAGTTAAGTGCTTTTGATTATCGTTTATGTTATCTTTTTTCGCAGCCCCGCCCCCCCGGTAGCGCCCCTTTCTAACCCCTTTGTTGAGCTTTGTTAGAGAAATAGAGATGTGTGTGTGTGTGTTTAGTCGCCAAGCTGCCATTGTTTAGTTGATTTGCTCGCTGTTCTCGTTATTATTATGATTATTATTGATATAACCTCCAAAATAATGGCATGTTTGAAGGGTTAAGCACAAAGAGCTCGAGTGTATTGGTAGTTGATCTAAACACACGCACACACACACACAGCTCGCCAGCGATTTCATAATCAATTTGTTATTTATACAAAACAACGCAAAAAAAAAGGCAAAATTAAAGTGTAAAAATATGTGCGCATAACACAAAACCGGCAAAAAAAAAGCAACACAAAAAACGGTACAACAAAAAAACCAAACAAAAACAGAAGCAGCGGCAGAGGCAGAAAATGAAAAGCCAAAGGAAAATTAAAAAGAGAGAGGGAGAGGGGGCAGCGCAGCCAGCGCCGACGTCATTGTTCCAACTAGTTGCATTGTGCTGTTAACAGTGAAATGTTAGCCGCAACTGTTAATGTTAATGCAGCTGTTAGCCTCACTGTTACTATTACGACTTCTGTTACATTTTTTATTTGGACACAAAAATAGGGTTCGAATACAAATTCCTCCCGAAATCAAACTCTCGAAAATATTCTAGTTGACATTTTTTATCGATTCGAAAGTGTTAAGTTTTAAAGGGTTGTCTGAAATGTATATTTATGAAGTTACATTTTTATATTTCTTCTAAAACGCGTGATCCAAACGTTCAAATCTGCATTTTTCATTAAAAAATCTCAATGCTGAAACTTTTTTAAGAATTAATTTATTTTAAAAAAATCTCTTTCATTTCAGATTGGTAAATCTTGAAATGTGGGAATTAGTAAAGTCAAGAGTTGTTTTTGAAGGGCCTGCATTCCTTTGGCTTGGTTATCGTGCATGTGTGTATTGGTGCACTACAGAGGCTTCGCAACAATGCGGGCTTCTCTCTCCCTCGCCATCTCTCTCTTTTGCATCCCGCTCTCTGCTGCATTTATTTCTGCAAATAGATTTCTAATTGAGAGGAGTGACCGCCCTTCCCCTTTTTCTTGGTTTCTGCCTGCTCCGCCTTTGTCTGGCTGGTACTACAAAAAAAAAATCAAAAAAAAAAAACTTGACTGATAAGAATTTCTCCTTTGCCTCTTCTTCGCCGTGTGTTGTTGCATCTGTTTTATGCCACTTTGCAGCAAGCAACAAAAGCAAATGGGCAATGGCGTGGCGTCACGGTTTTTTTTTATTTTTTACTCTCATCTCTTGCCGCTCGTTTTTTGTTTTTGTTGTTGCTGCTTCCACTTGAAGTTCTTTTTCATCTTCCTCTGCGTTTCTACGCGTGTGTGTGTGTGGCAGAGATTTTTGTGCCCGCTTCTCTTTGTTCTGCAATCAAATCGCTGCTTCTTCCTTCTCTCTCCCCCACTTTTGGCCTCTTCTTCTTGCGCCTCTTCTTCTTCTTCTTCTTTGATGATGATGATGTTGGCAGGCTGCGCTTATCGGACATTCGGAAAATGGACTCTCCTCGTCTCTTCAGCTTCTTCTTCTTCTTTGTCTGAATGTCATATGTTGGCTTATAACCCTAGCAACAACAACAACAAAAGGAGCAGAAAGCAGAAGAAGAATGACAAAAAACAGAGGACGAATAAGAAGAAGAAGCCATAGATGCCACCCCCGCCAAATAAAGTAGATATAGACTGATGCGGAAAACCTACCACCCGGCTAAGCAAAAAAGCCTTTCGGTAAAAGCTTATTCACACCACCAATATTTCCCAAAAGGAGGAAAAAACACCCGCCCGCAGAAAAAGCTGAAGCAGAAGTGGAGAAAGAAGAAGCCACCACCAGCTAAAGGAAGTGGCAGATGAGGAAAACCTACACAAAAAGAAAAATCATACAGAAAATCTAAAAAAATCGAGGCCTGAGATAGTATCTTAAAACGTAAAATTCCTAGTTAATCTTATAGACAAAAAGTTAACTAAAGTTCTACATAAGAAAGAGGTCAAGATTCGACTCCCTCCGCTAACCAGTGAATTTTTTCCTTTGGACACATTGATATCAAATTGAACTTTCATAGATCATCGTATTATATCAGCTTTTCTTTCTGTGTCTGGGCAGCGAAAAGGCAAAATGTTGCACACATCACTGAATGAGAATGGGAATTTCGTGCTGCATGCAAAGTCACCACCATCCGAACTGGTAAATGAATGACGAGAGGCGTCCAAACACCACCAAACGCGAATCTCCAGGTCACCAAATATATATCTACTATCCATATCACTGGCGTGGAAAAAGGTGGCCGACCACAAGGAAACTGGCCAAATGGAAAATACGGTGGAAAAGCGGGAGAGTATCTGTTCGAAGGGCCAACCCTTTAAAACACGTGGTCTTTATGATAAACCTGATTTCAATTATATTTTAAGAAAATTGAAGCTATTGAAAATATGATTTTGAAAATTTGTAGAAGTATAAAAAACAGGAATCATATATTTTGTTAAATTTCTAAATCTCCTTTAGATACATTTAAGAAATTTTCTATACTCAAATTTTTAATATACACAAGATAAGGCCATAGCTATACCCCATTAAAAAGTTATGTTCCTTTGTCTTTTGCAATATCAACCCTTTTAACACGTGGTGGTGAAAGAAACCTGAACTGAACTGTTTCCATATAAACAAGAAACCGGATTTCAAGTCAAACCCATACAAAAGTAACATAATATTGAAGTACTAGTGAAACAGCCCAAAAGCCACTTATATAGATGCTCACAAATTAAATAAAACTGATTGCGTTGTGCCAATCCAGATAGCTATCAGAGAATAAAGCCAAAGTAAATAAAACCCGCATTAGTCCGATTAGTAAAGTTCGATATATTATGAAAAAAAATGTACAGAGTAGCGCGAATAGAGGAGAAATAATGTCGTATCAGAATAATGCAAACAGATTAGATGTCCCCATTCCTATCAGGCTAGCCCCTTGCCCCGACCCATCCCATTCCACCCCCCGATTAGTGGCGCACTCCCAAGGTGTGTGCTATATAGTATGACATAAGCCCAAGTCCCGCTCCCCACGCCCCATATGTCACCTTAGGGTTCTTCAGATAGTGCTACGTAATTGTATAAAGCAACGCACACGCAAACACCACCTCCACCTCCGCCTCCCATGATTTCGCTTGGCCCTGGGGCCTGTATTATCAACAGTTTTAATTTTAGTATGCGCTTTTTCCTCCGTCTCTCTTCATAATTTTAATTTTAAAGCCAGAGGAAATAGGTGGGGCATCCGACAGAGCGAGGGGAATCGGAATCGGTGATGTTTCGGGGCCCCATTGCCCATAGAGACGTCATCAACTAGCGGCGCGTGTGTTTTTACCTTCTGCCTACAGTCAAACTCGTCTAACTCGAACTATAAGCTGCGCATAAAACAAAAAGTTCAAATATCATGGCATTTAAAAATTTTTTATTTAAATATTTTTTTAATATAATGAATTAGAAAAACAAAAACAAAATAGTTTCTATTAAAAACTATTCAAAGAAAAATATTATTCAATGATCATTGATCTTCGAATTCTTCTTCAATTGAAATTAAAGAAATGTTTGGTTATGATTTTTGTGATTTTTTTTGGTGGGCCCTGTGTTCACTCACATGTTGAATTTTGGCTTTTGACGCATGTTGAGTTGAGCCCACCGAGTTGAGTTTCTTGGGCCGAGTGGTGGGTTTTGGCCGCGTTTTTGGGGCTTGCCTTAGTGGCTAGCTCGCTCTCTCTCCGTGTCTCTCCAATTATATCCCTCTCGCTCAGGTGGTACTGCTTTTATGGTTTCAGTTACGAAAGGTTCCTAAATGATCTTTGTTCTTATCTGACATGTTTGATCAAACTTCACTGGGTTGGGTTGTTTTGTCATGGGTTAAGGGTGAAAACGAGGCACATTTCTTTGTTGCCTTTGCTGCGCAGTTCTTGGTTGCTTTTTTATTTATTATTTTACGTTGTTGATTAGGCGGCGAGAAGAGATCTTGTTTGGAATATGTATGGACAAGCGTGCTTTGTTCTGCTGCGCTGCTTTTGCTTTTGCTTTGCTCATTGTTTGACTCTCGCCGTCTCTGTCTGTCTGGCTGTCTTTCCGTCTGTTTGTCTCTTCTCTCGACTGTTTGCCTGTGTTTGCTCACCGCTCTCTCTCTGCCAGCAGATTAGGTTACACAAGACTCGCTCTGCTCCTCTCTCTCTTCCTCTTCCCCGGTCAGTTCCCCACTTCAAGTCTTCCACACTTTTAAGGCCTTTTCTGAAGCACCAGACTATCCAAATGTATCACTTGTCTTAGGTTTACCTGTTTCAGAATCCAAAACTAACCGAGTCTCTAAAAAATGTTATTACCTTAGCAATAGATTCGTAGTTTTGTGTTTTACCAACTTAGGAGATTACAAGGTATCCATCTCATCTTTAAATTCAACTTTAAACTTCAACTTATTTTCTAATTTTATTCTTATAGTCAAAGGGCAAAAATATAAAAAAAAACTTTAAGAACATTATGTTTGATATGCTGGAACTTAAAAGCAAGTAGTAAACAAAATGTTTTTCTGGAATATATGGACTTATTTATTTATTTTTTGAATTTTAAGTCATTTTACCAAACTTTTTGGGTCTGGCCTAAACGTTACATCCTTTCATCGGGTGTGTGCCTGTAAAAACTCGTTTCGTTACTGGGAAAGTAACACCGCACAGATACAGAGATACAGATACACCAACACCACCAGTTCACATCACCTGCCTTCGCATTTCCTCTTGCTTCATCTCTGCTCCACCCTTGCCTTTCCCCTTGACCTCCCCCCTCACAACTCACAACTCACCCCACACCCCTTCACCTTTGGCCAATTTCCAAGCCCCACAAGTGCCGCCCCCTTTTTCCAAATGGCCCTTGGCTGCCATTTTGTACCCTTCGTTATTTGCCCAGAACCCCCCCGCCTCCCATTTGTTTATGGCCTCAGGCCTTAGCCTTGGCTTTGTTCGCCGCTAGATGGCGCCACGCCTCAATGCTTCCTCTTCTCTGCCTCTTCTTCTTCATCATCAACGTTTTTCACTGCTGCTGGCGCATTCAATAAATTTTCCCATCACTGCAGCAGCTTTGCGTTTTTCCACCCACTGAATTATTAGAATAAACTGAAACTCTTGGTGCAACAAAGTTGCTAGGCATTAAAAATAGAAAGCAGCGCAGAATCGGGAGGATGTGTGCTTTGCTCGCTCGCTCGTTCGCTTTTTGCTCTGCTTCGGTTCAGTTCGCTTCGGTTTAAATGGTGAATGAATGGGATGGTCTGGTCGAGTACACTGCGAGAAAATGGCATCTTTGAATATTTAATTTTAACGATATTGCAAAAGCCACGCGAATTCTTGAGGCATTGACTAGGCAATACCATGAGATAATCCAATAAAATGTAAATAAACACCCTTTGTACTAGTTTTTCCTGCAGTGCATTTGATGGGTTGGTCTGGGTCTTAGTGGGTGGGTGGTTGGCTTTGCTCTGCGCTGTTTTGGGTGGTTGGTCGCCTTCTTTTAAGTTTATTTAAGGTGCTGCGGTTGTGTGTGTATCTAATGCCTATGCCGCCTAGCTGGGTGTGCAAGTGTGTGTATCTGTATCTGCAAGATACAAAATTAAATAGTGGCCAAATCTGAGCTAACGGCACGTTTGCATGTTTGCTGGCTGTGCGGACGGGTGTGTTTGCATTTTGTATCTTGTATCTGGCAGATACTCGCCTTAATTGTGCCAAATTGCATGCAAGAGCGCAGATCCACGAAATGCCCGAAACTTATTCGCCGTCTATTTATGGCGCCCAGACCAATGACTTTTTCTTCCTGCTGTTTTCTTCAGTGGTTGGGCGATGTGTCAATGCACCACCATCGAGCCACAAAAGGGGAAAACCACCCACCACCCACCACCAAGAAGCGAACGCATCAAAAATCATTGTTTATGCTCATAAAAAATGCAAATCGAAATTGCTGGTGATTAACCGAAAGGCTTTAACACATATCTTCTTCGATTCCTTGCTCTTCCGATTTTATATCATCCTTTGCTGCAGTTTCAACGCAATTGTTCAGCCATTAAAAGAGTTTTCAAAGTGAAAATGACCAAAGAAAACAACAAACAACAGAATATCTTAGAATCAAAAATGCGAAAAATTCAAATGCTAAAATTGTCTAGTACTGGAAAAAATAGTTGTCTATTTCGAGTGATATTCCTGTATTGAATAGCTAAATATGAAGTTACTTTTTAACTCTACCAAGACATTGAAAAAACGGAGCTTTGTCACAATTTAATGTTTATTTGTGAGTGCTTACGATTATTAATCAGCGCAAAATTAGTCACACTTTGAGGAATTTGAAATTATCAACAAGTACATATAGTAAAAAATTTTAGATTGAAAAAATTCGTATTATAATTAGAATTACAAAAACAAAACAAAAATGTCATGAGAATTTCATCATTCATTTGCTGATTGAATTCCATTTTTGCCGACTTTGTCCGACTTTTTGCCCCGTTTTCTCCCCTTCATAACGATTTCATTCACCACTCGCTCGATTCTTTGATTCTGGTTTTCATTCACATGCATTTGCTGTCAAATTGAGGGGAATCTAAATAACATCATCATCATCAGCAGCATCCTACACTCACTGCAAACACACACTCATTCTAATTTTCAATTACTCACACACTTGTGCAAACTGTAAATTCGTTGCACGGAAAATAAATAGCGAGGGTTTTTTGAGGATCCGATAATATAATAAAAATCGTTATGAAACTTGGGATGTGTAGGGGAAATTTGAAACAATGTCTTCGTATTTAAATGGGCGCTTGAAACAATCATAAATAAACAGTTTACAGAGAAATGTTTATCATATCGATCTGAAAGACGATCTAGCTATTTTTTCGAGTGCTCAATTTTTTCATTATTTAAGCGGAGAGCGCTCCACAAAAAAAGTGGTCGTCCAATTGCATTTACTTTCAATGCAAAACGATCAACCGAACATGAAAACGAGTGAAAAAACAACAACTTACGGCATCAATAACGTCATCGGAGAGAAGTGTCCCCTCTCTCCCAACCACCACCCACCTCCCAACCGCCCCCTCTTTTTTTTTCCCCATCAACAGTTTTGCTCGGCCGGCCGGCAATTGTTCTCTTTGCTCTTTGTTGCTAAGCTCTCATGTGTGTGTGGGTTTTGTTTGCTTGTGTGCGCGCGCAGCCCCACACGTACGTAAAAAAAGCTGTTTTCATTGCTGTTCTGTTATTGCAGTTGTAGCTATCGTTGTTGGTGTTGTTGTTTCTATGCCTTTAGCCAGAGATCCGATGAGTGAATCTCCCCTTTCAAATCAATCCATCTATTATCCAGTTACAGTGATCTTCAGATGGCATTTCTGTAATCCGTAAATATCATTCTTTTTTGAATTAATCAGATCAGATCAGTTGATAAGATCTATTAGAAACTAAATATTATGATTATATCTATATTGAAATTACATATCAAATCATTCTTTTTTTTATAAAATCATTTCGGAAACTTTATAATCTCACAAATTATCTGCCAAAAATTTATGAAATATTTTCAATGAAATATTTAACTGATTTTGTCAGCAATTGAAAGTAAGAATTTGATTTTAATTTAAAGCCGAACTTTAATATTTATATTTAGGTACTTAATGATTTCTTTGTAAAAAATTGTATACCTAAAATTATACTAATAAACTATAGAATGACTAGTTTTAATACCTGTTTGGATCCTTTTTCGGAGCGACCACTGTGATTTTAGTATTTTCAATGTTTGCCCTTTCGCAAATGTCTTCCGGTAGCCGGTGGATATAGTATATTATAGGTAGTATAGCTAGTATAGCTATATAGCTGGAGACTTCTGAATCAATAGTTCGAAATTAGAAGCATTTGCTGATTTTTGTTTTGTGGGCTGCTGAGGTGGAGAGGGGGGCGCTTTCAATGTGCGGGGGCGTGATGTTATTTTTGCTTTTGCCTTTGCTGCTTTTTGCTATTTTTAGTCGCTTGCTGTGATTTCTCATTGTTGTTTGTTGCTGCCGTCGTCGATCCTCTCCTTTCCTCTCCTCCCCCCTTTCTCGCCGATTCCTTTGTTTAATTTGTCTTTGTTGTGGATGCTGCCCTGTAATCCCCACTCCTCCCCCTAAACCCCTGCCACGCCCCCTCCTCCTCCACACGCCCCTTTTGGCGCATGCAAATGCGATGTGTTGACTCTACAAAGCTGCGATTCAGCTGTTGCCATCGATTTTTCAGGCCTCTCTTGGCTTTCCCCTCTTCTTCCACCCATTTCCATTTTCCCCGGCTGGCTGGCTCAACCCTTTCCGATTTTCCCCAAAGCCAAAGCCTAACCGAATCGCTAAAAGGGGCGTTTTTGGAGGGGTGGGGAGGGGGCTTGTCTGCAGGGGGTGGGTTTTCGCTGGTGAAACTGCAGCTGACAGCCTTGATGATGATGCTCACCTCCCACGTGGGTGGGTGGATCTCAGAAAGAGATATGGATATTATTTCTTACTCTCAAAATGGGATTATCATTTGGAATATTACAAACGCAAAAATTCATATATTTTGTTTTGGATATTAAAATACTTTCTAAAACAGCTCATTACTTTGCGTACTATATTTTCCTGATATAATACACGGAATTCCGGAAATTCAGTAAAGACTATTATTTATAACAAACCAAAAATTCATATATTTTAATTTCGATTGGAAAATGCTTTCTAAAACAGCTCATTACTTGGCGTACTCTATTTTCCCGATATAATACACGGATTTCCTGAAATTCAGTAAAGTCCATAGTCGGAAACAGGGTCTTTGGCTTTCGGCTTGGGCCCAGACCATAAACCATATGGTCAGCACCCAGCAGCACCAGTTTCGGTCGGTCAAAAGGGGCGTTCTAATCCCACATCCTGTCCCATCCGCCGTTTCCCCTTGTGGTGGTGCAGCTTTTCGTCCGGAAATTAATGAAACTCATCAGCAACAGCGGCGGTCGGTGGTTGCAACCCCAAGTTGCTATGATGTGGGTGGTTCGCTTCGGCTTGGCTGATGGAGGAAAAGCTTCGCTCAAGTGAAAGCTGGTCTGGAAATTTTGTGTTTTTTTTTTGTTTTCTGTTTTCCCGCTTTCCCATCGCCAAACGTCCTTTTCCTCTTGCGCCTGCCTCTTTTTGTTGCCGAAAGTGGTGGCTGCTGTGGTTGCTGGTGTTGATGATGGTGCACCAGGCTGTGGCGGCCGCTTTTTTATGGCTATGTGGGTGTTCTCAATTTTAGCCTACGAAAGAACGAATGAACGAACGAACGAACGGTAATCAAAGTTAGGATTAGTTGACTTTAAAGTAGCCTTAGGGGTAGCAAGCGCTGCATTCAACCCCACGAAAGAAGCCCCAGTCTGTGGTGCAAAAAAAGGGATTGGGCTTTAAATTCTTTAGTATCTCTTAGGTATCTATACCAAAATTTAGCATGGCAATCAAATATTTTAAAAAAATTTTTAAAATAATAATTGTTTTAAAATTAAAAATGAAATTTAAAATTTCAGTAATAAAATAATAAAAATAAATAATATTAAAGGTCTTACTGGTAAAGAGATTGATAGAGGCTTAAATTACAGGATTGGAAGGACCTTTTCTTATAGCACCATTTGTGACCAATAGCCAACGGCTATTCCAAGTGTCACCACTTGCAGTATTCGCGTGTACATATCTTCATCCCTCGCACATGTACAAAAGTATCTATGGAATAGTCGACGGGGCCCCCACTCTCAATCACATGTAGTTGGCAAAAACCCAACCCACCGAAAAGTGTATCTATAGTGTATCTACAACTGGAGCGGCAAAGAAGCCTCTAAAATTCTATTAATTAACACGTTTCTATCTGCAGCTGTGCGGTGCGGGTTGTATCTGTATCTGTTGCTATATACACCAGACGTAGTCGAGCAAATATGAGAAATACTTCCTCATATTTTCGGCAAATAATTCGTCAGCGTCGAAAATTATTCGGTCTCAGATTCCGCTGCCGTTCAACTTATTCTCGTTTAACGCGTTTCTGTTTTTCCGATAGCCAAATGCGAAATGGGCAATGAAAACAAAGCAGCTGAATAGATGAAATTAAATAAAAATACGAATGAGAAAACAATA